>NW_018743405.1:4906158-5246158 GCF_001683475.1 Chenopodium quinoa | reverse complement strand
TAAAATGGGGGCTTATGAACCCGAAATATAACCAAGCTACACCAGTTCGATGATCTCTTCAAGAATTTCCTAAACTAACTAGTTTTGTGCAAATCTTGAAATCACAGTTTTATAAGTGAATAATAATAACCATAGGTTATTTTTATCATTTATAAAACCAATTTTGCATCTTACGCATGAAAAAAAATAATAATAAACATGAGTCGCAAGAACAAATTCATGCTATTATAAAAGTTCAAAATTTCATTGATAAATGCATAATTGTTGTTCTAAACACTTCAATTTACATTAAAATTAACAAGTATAGTCTATACGAGCAATAAAGTTCAAGCACAAAGTCAAAATTAGAACAGAAAAATATATATATGCTTGGCATGCTCATACAGGATCAATACTTTGTCACTTTACATGAAAATTATTGCAATATATTTCTTAAACATGTCACAACAACAAACAAACAAATTCATGAAAAAAAGTCGAATAAAAAACCCCAAATTCAAAATTTGGGGTTTAACGGTTCGAAAATCGCCCAAATTCAGCCAAGAATGAACAACTTATGGAAAATATGAATAAGGGACGAGATCTACTTCCTTTAGCTTCGAAAAAACGAGAAAATCCAAGCTCTTTAGGGAGAGAAAAGGTCGAAAATGGCGAAGGAAGGAGAAAGAAAGAGTGAAGTGAAAAATCGCGTTTGCGATTTTCAATTTACTGACATAAATGTCGCACGCAACTGAATCTGTTGCGCGTGACATACCAGTGCAACTCAGAACGATGCGCGCGCCTAGCCAGTGCGACCTTCTGAGTTGCGCGCGGATACTGGTCACTAAAATGAGCGGAATCTTGATTTTAATCCGTTTGATCATTTTTCAACGGTTTTTGCTTGTTATTAGACGTAATGGCGTGCAAATTATCAAAAACTTTTTAAACTGCTTTGCATATTGTAGTTTGTTTTCTTCTTTATGAGTTTTTTGCATCATTCTTGCATGCACACCGTGCTTTGTGCCTTCCCCAAGCATATGTTTTGAACGTTTTTCGTAAGAGTTCCTTAAGACGTTCCATGGTGGTGCTTTACGTAAAAGCACCCATAGACAGGTTTTGTCATTTTTTTGTACCGACGTTACAAATGTCCGGGTTTTCTTCTTTTTTCACGTTCGAAGCAAAAAGGAAGGCGTTTTCATGCAGCGTAAAAATGCAAATGGCGTATCGTACGGCGCAAAATTGTACGGCGTAGGTGTTGCGTAAAATTTCACTCAGCCCAAGCTTTGCGAGATATACCTCTCGGGACTAAAAGGTAGAGAATTACTGTAGGCATTAGCTCACGAGTCGACAGGAGCGCCGAACCTTTAGGAACAGGCACTTCTTGAATGGGATTAAATACGGTAGTTAGTGCGTTTACTAACTTATCAGACAGTTAGGGTGTCGAAATCATCCCCTATATAACAAAGCGACGAGACGATGTCGCGCCTATGTAGTCACGTGCCCCCAGTCCTGAGACACGTGTACTCATCTTGTGGACAAAACTGCTGAAAGAGTTGTTGACTTTCTATCTTGTGGACTTCCGGCTCAAGTACCGGACCCGGCTCGAATACCGGACCATTTTGGCTCTAATACTGAAAACCCTTTTTCATCTTTTACTTTGTTAAAGTCAGGCTAAAGTTTCAATGACATATCAAGGGACTTTAGACCAACGATGACACCATTGAGAGGAAATCTTCCCCTTTTATCCGTTTAAAACCGATCTCTTCTCATGACTTGACATCACTCAGAACACCTTTACTTGTAAAAGCGTTCTACAATTGCAAAGGATCAATCTAAATTCTTTAGCGCGTTAAGACTAGGAAGAAGTTTTTCTAGCCTTAATAGCTACTTGTTTCAAACACTTAGTGAACCAAGGATTGTTTCGACATCCTTAAACATTATTGAAAGATTCTCTTTTCTTAGAGAACTTTACAGAATGAGTCTCGGATTTATTTCCTTGACTACTTTGATCATCGTCTATTCTAGACTCGATCAAAGTGGGGGCTAACTGTAGAAATCTACTTTTGGCCTCTTGTCCCGAAAAGAAGTGCGATGATGTTACAAAAATCCGTTCTTCATGCTAGATCAAAGTTGAAGTGTTTATGGACTATGAAAAGAATTATAAAGTAATTTGAAACCCATATTTGAGACCAAGTTATCTTATAGACTTGTCCGGTTACTAATTAGGCCTAAAACGTGTTCATACATGTATAAACTTGATTAATAACGGACCCAAATGCGTCAAATGCAATGATTGGATCCAATGGAACCTACATTGTTGAAAAACCGAGACAAACAGATGAATTAACAATCAAATTCCCATGTAAAGCCTATACATATGGATAGCTATTTCAAAGAGATTTCCAACGGTATATTATAATCCCAATTCCGATCCAAAACGAAGAAGTTATGATCAAAACACTAAACCAGGCCCTAAAACCGACACCCTTGCACTCCAACGGCCATAACTTTTGATACATAACATATTTTAATCTAAATTTAACTTCATTGGAAAGTAGAAATTTAGAGCTTTCCAATGATATCTGACACGCCTTAATCCAACTTTGCAATCAAAAGTTATGGAAGTTTTAAAAACGCGTTTTTGTATAAGGAAAACCACAAACCAGCGCAACTCAATCAGTTGCGTGCGCCTTGCGCGCGCGACTCATTGAGATGCGCGCGGCACCCAGCGCGACTCAGAGAGTTGTGCGCGCCACCTGACGGTGCAGCTCTAAAACCTAACCTAGATCCCTACGCCTATAAATAGGGAACTTCGTTCAGCATTATGGGGACCGAAAAATCAGAATTAAAAACCCTATTATTCTCAAAACCCTAATCTCTCTACTTCTCTTACTATCATACTAATTTTCCCTCTTTCTTCCCAAATACTCTTCAAACCTAATTCATCCATTGAAGCTCTTGAAGGTGCAAAGAAGAAAGAAAGTCCATAAACCCATTAAACGGAGATTTAACATAAAAGAAGAACGGTTAGTTTCCTGAGCACTTAGATAAATCACTTTTCTTTTATTGTTTAAATAACTTTAATTGATTAATTAGTGTTGTTTGATCACTTTAAACAAACTTTTAATTAATTAATTTACATAGTACTCTTTAGTTAATCAAGACTAGAATTTGAATAATTAATTGTTGTTTTATCACTTAAGACAAGGCGAATCTTGTTTATTTATTGTTCTTCCACGAATATTATTAAATAAGAATAACGAGTTTTGCAATGTAATTCCTACGTGATTAATGCTTGTAAATAAAATCAACTAACTTAGTCTTTAGGTATCACGTTGCATATATTGTTTGGCAATGAAATTGTGAAAAAGGAAGAGCTAGTAGAGGCCGTACTAGGGCTAAGATAGCTATTCCCCTCTAAAGGGAACATTATCTTAGTACCCTCGCTCCCGAACTCATTTCTGGTTTATGTAGACCAATTTGGGCATGGGTAAACTTATGATTCGTGCTAATTATCCCTTGAACTCTACTTGGGAGAAAGGCATGAACGAGGTTTATGAGTTTTCCTAAAACTCATTGGCAACTCCTACTTGTTTCTTACAAAAAAGCGTGATGAGAGTATCATTTCTAATTCAAGGTCTCCCTAACAGTCTGGAATTCAAATCCTAATACACCCTAACAAGTGTAAAGTCCTAGGCTTTTAAGCGGCCATGAGCATTTAAGGAAGGACCCCCTTACGATGGGATAACCCTCCTTACAATGTGTTATCTTCTCCCTCCCTAATGAATTGTCTTTTAAGGGTTTGTTGATAGGATGGGAGCAAAGTGATTATTGTTGTCTCTACGTGCTTTATTTTTAAGCATCGTGAGACTCTAGTTCTTCCTTGGTTGGTTTGTATCCCAATCCAAAAGAGAAACTTTTCTTTGGGATAGGAAGTAAAAGAGATTTCTTCATTCCTATTCCCAAAGGCATCCCAGAAAAGTAACTACTTGTAGGGGATATTTCAAGCATCCCACACTTGAGCCCCACTGTGATCATACACTTAAGCATGGGGGTGTCCAAAGGGAAGGAAGCTAGAATAAAAGAGTCGTCAAAAAGTTTTAGGAACTTGTAAACCGTTCATAGGGTGAAGGTTACACCCCTTAACGATCTAGGAGATCGTTAACTCCAATAGTTCTGGAACCATGACTGGAAGTTCGGGGGATTAAGGTACAAATCCAACCTAAAAGAGATTGAATCTGCCCTAAAAATAGGCCTCTACTTTATTCTTCTCGTATTCATGTGCGCTTTATGACTAACATACAATCAATAGGTTTACCCTAAACCTGTTTAATCTATGTTGGTTGAATATTAATGCACAAATAAAACTATTATTGGCGATCTGTTGAATTAAAATTAACCTAAACAAGATTATTTATTATCTCATTAAGCATGATTACAAGTACAAATTCCCTTTAAACATGCATAAAAGGTGTGATCAAGCAATAACAATAATAAACATCAAGCAACATAATAATCATCGTCATAAATAATCATAATCATGTTAACAATAGAGCATAATAATAATAGCAAGATCTTAGGCATGATACTAGCAAGATTAATAACAAACTCTAGCATGTCACTAAACATTAAAGATCAATCAACCCTACACATGACACTAACATGATATTAGGAAAGAAATAGGAAGCATCATAATAATATATGATATTAGAAATTTTAGTTATTACCCTAAACATGATATCAAGAAGCAATAAAACATCCTAACATGATACTAGAAATCGATAAAATAATCAAAACATGATTTCTATATCAAAAGATCAATAAAGCAATTAATTACTTACTTCGATGCCTCGTACCTCTTTCTAATAACAAAATACACATGTTAGTAACTTCAAGGAAAATAAAAAAATCAAAATAATTAAATTAAATAATTAAAATAGGGATTTGGGACCAAACCCTCAGAAATATCAAACCTTTCACGTCTAGGGCAAAGGCAATTTCGAACTTTGCTAAGTGTTTCTAAAGCTATGAGTGAGGAATTTTGAGAGAGGGAAGGTTTAGGAAAAGAAGAGAGAGAGAGAGAGAGAAAGCTTCTAGCTTTTAGAGAGAGAGAGAGATGATGATGATTGTTGTTAATTGTAGATGATAGATCTTTGAAAACAGGGAGATATGACCCCTATTTATAGGAAAAATAGCACGAGATCGAAGAAAATCATATTCGGAATAAAATACCTCCTGTCGCAAACGACATGAGTCAGCGCCAGATGATGAAGGTCAGTGCCAGGCGACGAAGGTCAGCGCCTGGCGACGACTCTATCGTCTCGCGCTGGTTTAAAAGTCAACGCGCTTTTACACGTGTAATTACCTTTCAAACCGGTTGAGGTAATTATGCGTCCAAGCAACCTTAAAATTAGATTTCATATATTTTATTCAAAATAAAACATCTTTAAAAATATAATTATCAATCTTAATCTTACTAGAATTAAAACAACCTTCTAGATTTTTCTGGAAGATTAAAATCTATCCTAATAACTTTAGGAATAATAATTAATAGGCCCTCATCTAGATCATTGGGCCACATTAAAAATCATTGGGTCTGATTTAATTTAATCCATATAACTTCCTCATAATTCATCGAAATTGGGCTTATAACATATCATTGGAAAGCTCTTTTCGAGCCCAATCCAGCTACACTATTATTGGACCCTTATTATGGACCAAACCAAATTAGACTTGCTATTTTTCATAAACAGGGTAAGAAAAGAAATATTTTTGAAAACAGAAAGAGAAATATTTTAATAAAAAATCCTCATCACTAGATTTTTCACACTTTCACTTCTTTCGATAATCAAATGACGCGAAAGTATTCATCACTGGGTTTGGTTTTGGGGAGACACATTTGGGTGTCTACACTACTCTTAAACAATATGTTGTTTACTATCCGGGTGGAATATGGATCAAGCTTAGCTTGAATGGTTCTTCAAGGCTTTCTTCCATTTCGATTATGTAGCTTGGCTCTGCGAAAAATCCCCACATGTCCACTTCATCATTTTCATGGTTTATTTCTTGAAGTGATTGATCATTTATAGCTATTTTGAGAGGAGAAGCATGTATAGTCATAGGAAGCCATTGATAGTTCAACCTAATCATTTGATGAAGTGAGGATGATATTGCACTAATCTCATGTATCCAAGGACGTCCAAGTAAAAGGTTGAATGTTGGTTTAATGTCCATGACATGGAATTCAACCATCTTTGGAATTGGGCCTGTGGTAATTGGTAGCTTAACAGTTCCATACAATTATCTCCTTCAGTTGTCATAAGCCCTAATGCTTTGTGTTGTTAATTGAATTTTTTTTTTTGGATTAAGGCCTAGATATTTTGTTGTTCGCAATGGGCACACATTTACAGCTAACCCATTGTCTACTAAAGGAAGAGGGATATTGTATCCTTTGCACCCCATAGTTAAGTATAATAATGCATTGTTGTGGGTAGTGTCTTTTGAAGGCAAATCATCATTAGTGAAAATGATTGATTTGTCGGATTTCTCGCTAGTAAGCAAGCTAACGAGATCCTGAGGAGTTGTGTCTGTACTTACAGACAAAGCCGTTAGAGCATTCATAAGAGAATTCCTATGTTCTTTAGAAGTACTTAGAAGTTCCCAAATGCTAACATTCGCCTTGGATTGGCAAAGTTGTTTGACCAATGGATCTTCCACCTCAAGTGGAGGTGGTATTGGGTTTTGTACTTGACCTTGAGTTTGGTTTTGTGTGTTTCAAGATCCATTTAGTGGTGTTTGATAAACTTTCCCAGAACGAGTTAGATGATCTATCTCATTTGGGTTAGTTGTAGGACTCGTGAACCAACTTTCTTCTAGAGGCTTTGAACATGCCTCCCTTTCAAGATTTTCCATGAGTTGTGCTTGATGCCATTGTTCATCCAAGGAGAGATTTAATAAGTCTTGTGACTTCCCCAAGAAATGATCCCAATCAAGCGCTCCATTTGTCTCATTTTGTAAACAAGATGGAGGTAGGACGGCGGCATACTTAGAGACATATAAGTCTTGAAAGTCATCGTCCCATAACCGCACACTTCATTAGTTGCCCCTATGAGTGTTATGGTGGAGGTTTCCCAATAGGTGTGATATAGTCCAAAGGATTGAACGTATCACTTCCCGTATGGTCCTCATCAATGTGAAATGCCCCTAGTGGGGATACATTGTTGTTAGGTTTAGGCGTGGGAATTCTCCCATCGTCTACTAGATCTTGTACTTTGTGCTTTAGGATGTAGCAACGTTCAGTATCATGCCCAACGCCTCTATGATAAGCACAATAAGCACTACCATCCCATTGAGCGTATCTTCTTTCTGGTGGAGTGGGTGGTGTTGGCCCTATTGGTGCAAGTAGACCTTTTTTGCTCAATTTTTCTAATAATTCTTTGTAGCTCATAGGAAATGGAGTAAATTTTCTTTCTTTTGTCCATCTCCTTTGAGGATCATTACTGTTATATTGATTCGTATTATTATTTGCGTGGAAGTCGCAAATACATCAATAGAGGATGAGGTATTATCATTCCCCTTTTTGTAGCTATTCCTAGGTTGATGATGATAAGGTTTGTTTGCTTTTTTCTTAGCAAGATAATCTTCAATCCTAGTAGCCACAGAACAGACTTTTTGAAAAGTGTCTAAATCAAGGTAACATAGATGCTTGTTGTACTTTTCATGACAATTGTCAATGAATTTTTTATTAACTCGAGTTCAGGTGGCCTTTGGGCAAGTTGAGACGCCTTTTCTCCCATCTACCATAGAAAGCAAGGAAACCTTCATCGCCGCCTTGCTTAAGCATTTCAAGTTCACGTAGAGTCGATTTGAACTCTACGTTACTCTCATATTGGGTAATGAAAGCCAAAACTACATTTATTCATGTTGTTTTGAATTTTGGATCTAGCGCATAGTACCACTCTCTAGCGGTTGGGTCTAGATATAAAGAGAAAGTCAAAGCATAAAGCTTAGGATCAACTCCCTTTAATGCCATGGTGCTAGTAAAACACATTAAATGGTCATGTGGATTATTGGTCACCTTAAATATTGGCAAGTCCGTAGCTACGAACTTTTCCAGTAAAGCAAGTCTTGCGGGAGGAGCAAACTTTTCTGCATCGAAGTACTTGTTCCCCATTGTAGAACGAAGAACTAGCTTCTCCAACGACTTTTCTTTGATGGAAAATTGTTCCATCTTTTGTTGCAAGACTAAAGTTTCAGCATTTTTCTTTTCAGCCTTCTCGAGTTTCTTAATTCTTTTCTCCTTGGCTTCTTGAACCTTTTCTTCTCTTAAACAAAGAATCTCTTCTTGGAGTTCTTCAATGGTCGACATTGTTGTTGGACTAGAACTAGTTGTCGAGGGAAGGTGGTTTGAAAGGGGTGGATTGTTTGATGGTAAACGTAGAATGCGAGTGCCCGGGAGTCTTCATTCCCAATCTTGAAAACCGGCCCTAAAAGAAGTACGAAAGGATAAGTAAATCGATACGCTTGTTTAGAAGACAAAAAGAAGAAGAAATAACGCAAGATATATTCGAACGGATAACATCACCTTTAAACAATTCTTCAATGAAGATATTGTTTGAACGATCCAATTTGTTTTTCGAAAAAATAAAAATGGCTCGTAACAGTAGGGTCAGTAGGCGCGCGCAAGTAACTAGGCTGCGCGCGGTTGGCGCGCGCATGTGACTAGGCTGCGCGCGATTGGCGCGCGCATCCAATCACTTGCGCTAATGAGTTGCGCGCTCCACCTACTCGTAATAATTTTTTTTATTTCAAGTGTTTTTTTCTTTATTTGCCATCATTTTTTTTGGTTTTTTTATGTTACCCTTTGAATATGACTCAATTACGAAGAGACAACTTCGTAATTGGGAACCTAAACCAAAAAAAAAAAGATAAAAAGCTATCCTAACACGTCACATATAATCACGTAATCACATAAGCATACCATAAGCCAAGATACACATAATGCCATTCTTAGGTCAAAGGCTTGGGTGTCAAAAGGTACCATAGCTTAAGAAACGATGCACAAATCAATCATTCAACCTGTTGACTCATGGCATCGCTCTCCCAACATTTTTTTGGCGATATGGGTGGGATGATTGTTATTGATTTCGGGATAGAAGCCTAGAGTTGGCAACCCCTAGTCAATGAGCCAATCCCCAAAGGTTAAAGTGTGCTATGATTATGCATGATGCAATGTTTCTTGCTTGGTTTTTATTTTTGTGCAAAAGGAAGATATTATGCGTTCAAGTCTCGCTCTCTAACTAGAGATTATCCAAGTTAATCCCCGTTACAACCCATAGGAAACCTAGTGTTGGAAACCTTGGACCATAACTAAGAACTAATCTTGTAACCTCTAAGTCCCCAGTGGAGTCGCCACTGTACGGAGGGTGTTCCCATCGTAGGGGATCCTTCTCCTTAGATGTCCATGACCCTTTAAAAGCCTAGGACTTTACACTTGTTAGGGTGTATTAGGATTTGAATTCTTGACTGTTTGGGGGACCTTGAATTAGAATTGATTCTATCATTACGATTTTTTGTAAGAAACAATTAGGAGTTGCCAATGAGTTTTAGGAAAACTCATAAACCTCATTCATGCCTTTCTTCCATGTGGAGTTCATGGGATAATTAGCACAAATCGTAAGTTTACCCATGCCCAAGTTGGTCTACATAAACCAAAAATGAGTTCGGGAGCGAGGGTACTAATATAACGTTCCCTTTAGAGGAGAATCGCTATTATAGCCCTAGTGCGGCCTCTACTAGCTATTCCTTTTTCACAATTTCATCATCAAACAATATATGCAACTCGATACCTAAAACTAAGTTAGTTGATTTTGTTTACCCGCATCAATCACGTAGGAATTACATTGCAAAGTAGTTATTCTTTATTTAATTCAAATTTGTGAAAGGAACAAACAATAAACAAGATTCGCCTTGGCTTAAGTGATCAATCATTCAATTAATTATCCAATTCTAATCTTATTTAACACAAGATACTATGTATAATTGATTAGTGAAATATCCTTTTAAAGTGGTCAATCAACACTATTAATTCATTAAGGTTCTTCTAAACAAGAAAAGTAAATGTGATTTATCTAAGTGCTCGGGAATTTACTACTTCTCTTTGCGAGATCTCCGTTTAAAACACTTATGGACTCCTTCTTGTTCGGGAACCTCCACCGTAGTAACAAAATATCAAAAGGGGTGAGTGTTTAGGACAGGAGGGTTTGGTAGCACAAGTTCATAAGATTTTCTGCCAGAGTTTTAGGTTAATTTATGTGTGTTTAAGCCTCGTATTAAGCCTCTATTTATAGAGAATGGGTGTAATTAGGGTTTTAAACATTCTGTTGCAACAAGTGTCGTGGGCATCTAGATGAGTTGCGCGCGGCATCCTAGCGCAAGTAATTTAGTTGCGCTGCTATGGGCAGTGCAACTGGATATCTTGCGCGCGACATTATGGTAAGATTCAATTTTATATTTTTATGAAATTCTGAATCTTCCGCGAGCGCATCTCTAGAAGTTGCGCTAGGTGTGAATTAGTTGCGCGCATCAGACCAGCGCGACTCATTGAGATGTGCGCCGCTTTTTTCTGCGGAAGCATTAAATTTAACCTAGGCGCCTCTAAATCCATCATTATTAGGTCTTAATCACGGGCTTAAGCCTAATTATGATTGGGTTTAGTTAATTGGACCTTGTTCGTATTTGTATTTGGGTTAGGCTAGTCTTTTTGTGTCTTTGCGGTTTAGCCAGTCATCCATAAGTATTCTTCACTTTGATCCAACACGAAGATAGTTTTATTTATCGTCATTGCACTTCCTGTCGGGACAGGAGGCCAAAAGTAGATGTCTACACTATCTTCCTTTTCTTTCAATTTTTTTTATTTAGCTAATAACATAATCTAAAACAAGGGATTGGTTTTCTATTTTACTAGAGTATGTTTTAGTATGATGTTGTGGTCAATTATATGGTTATTGATGAAGGAATTAGTTAAAAAGGTTGTTTTTAAAGATGAAAAAAATTATTTTAGTTGAATAAATAATCAGTGTGGCTTTCTAGCTTGCTTTCGTTTGTCAATTGACTAAAATGCAAGAAGTTTAGCTTAATTATTATGTAGCTACTTCTACTTAAGGCTGCTTTTAAAGAAAAAAACAAAGTGTATCGTTTCTATTAGACAATGAATTTGAAAGGAACAAGGTCTGGCATCTTGAGGAGAAACCCAAAAATAAGAAGGTAATAGGGCTCAAGTGGGTTTTCAGAAACAAGCTAGATGAGTATGGAACTATTGTGAGGAACAAAGCCAGACTTGTTGTGAAAGGCTACAATCAGCAAGAAGGTATTGACTTTGAAGAAACTTTTGCTCCTGTTGCTAGATTAGAAGCTATTAGAATCTTAATTGCTTTTGCATCTTTTATGGGTTTCAAATTATATCAAATGGATGTAAAATGTGCTTTGTTAAATGGTTTTCCTGAAGAAGAGGTGTTTGTGGAACAACCTCCTGGTTTTGAAAATTCCCAATTTCCTAATCATGTCTTTAAGCTTGATAAAGCTCTTTATGGGTTGAAACAAGCACCAAGAGCTTGGTATGAAAGGCTCTCTAAGTTCCTTCTTCAAAATGATTTTAAAAGAGGTAAAGTAGATAAAACTTTGTTTTTAAAATCTGAAGGAACTTACTTATTAGTTGTTCAAATATATGTTGATGATATTATTTTTGGAGCAACTAACGAAAACCTGTGCAAGTACTTTGCTGAGCTAATGAGTGGTGAATTTGAGATGAGCATGATGGGGGAACTTAACATCTTTCTTGGACTACAAATCAAACAAACGGAAAGAGGTATTGCAATTCACCAACCAAAGTATGTCAAGGAACTTCTGAAGAAATACAACCTTGACCAAGCAAAGACCAACCATACACTAATGGGAACAGACACAAGGTTAGATAAAGATCTACAAGGAACTAGTGTAGATCAAACCAAAATACAGAGGTATGATCGGATCCCTTTTACACTTAACTGCTAGCAGACCCGACATTGCATTTAGTGTTGGCTTGTGTGCAAGGTTTCAATCTAATTCTAAGGAGTCTCATCTTACAGCAGTAAAAAGGATCCTAAGATACCTCAAAGGAACTGACCATCTCTGTCTCTTCTATCCTAAAAGTGATACCTTTGACTTTAAAGGTTTTGCAGATGCTGACTATGCAGGAGATTTGGTGAACAGGAAAAGTACTTCAGGAATAATTCAGTTTCTCGGGCCATGCTTAGTTTCTTGGGGATTCAAGAAACAAAACACAGTGGCCTTGTCAACTGCTGAAGCTGAATATGTTGCTGCTGCTGCCTGCTGTTCTCAAGTACTTTGGATAAAACAACAACTAAGGGATTATGGTATGAAGTATAATTGCATTCCTATCTATTGTGATAATACTAGTGCTATATGCATTTCAAAAGATCTAGTTAATCATTCTCGTGTAAAACACATTCACATAAGGCATCATTTCCTTAAGGATAATGTGGAAAAAGGCTTGATTAAGTTAGATTTTTGTGAAACTGAAAATCAAATTGCTGACATTCTTACTAAGCCTTTGAGCAGGGACAAATTTGAAAAGATGCGCATGGAACTTGGTATGATACAATTGAGTTAAGAAGACCTCAAGTTCCCCCTAGGTATAAGTCAATCATGCATGCATTATATGTATCTTACACAATATGAATATGTGAAAACATAGTCCTGAGAATTAGAATGTATGGCATTGCATATGGAATTGTGGTTGTATGTGAAGAAATCAAATTGTATTTAGCTTATCCATAATATGAACAAACTATGTTGATTTGTTCCAAGTTCCTCCGAATTATTTCATAAGATTTCGTTTTTATCCTTTCACAAATTAATTAGCTAAGTCAGTTGATTAATTTTATCTTCTTGAAAATCTTATCTTATATTCTGATTTTGAATTATCCTTAAAATATCTATCTTTTTAAATTCTAATCCATCTGTTAAATTTTTCATTCAAATACCCTAGAACCTTCGCATTTAATTCAAAGCTTCTGATCAAACAATTAATCTAGACTACCTTGTCAAATCACTTCAAGATTAATCTGACCAAGTGAGAAGTATTTTTACCATATCTCTTCAAACGACACCCACCACATTCAATTCACCTTCTACACTATTCCACCGACCTATTTCAAACTCTCAGAATTCACCCCACTATAAAATGAAACCAAACCCTAACCACTGTTTCTCACCACCTTACTCTGTAAAATACACTCTCATCTACAGTGATTCTTCTCCAATTCCCATGGAAATCTCACCAAAAATTCAAAACTCACCTCAAAAGGAATCGCCCATGGAAATTGAGACTGATACCTCAACTCAAGCCCTCATTGAAAACCCTCAAAACAAACCCATGGCTCGGAGTGATTCGAAAAAGAGGAAGTTAGAGGTTGAAGAAGAATTGGACTACGAGGAACTTGGTGAACCGATTCAGGGGGAAAAATTGAAGTCACCTGCTGTCAAGAGACTGGAAGCAAGCTCTGAACGATTATCGCTGGTTTCTGCATTAACCTAAAGTGGTGTGAGTTGTGTAAGTATTCTGAACTTCTTGATATTCTTGAAGCTCAAAATTGGGTTAAGTTGTTTAGTGAATGTTATGATAACGTGATTGCTCATGCTCCGTTAAAAGAATTTTGTGCAAATTTTAAGAATGTGAATGGTGTGTGTACAGTAGAGTTAAAAATAAGAAAATTAGTTTTGATGCTGATGATCTAGCTGCTGTGTTTGGGACTCCTAATGAGGGGTTCGATGAGTATTTTAAGGGAGAAACTGAATTGAGGATTGATGGTGTTCCTATTGAAAAAATCGTTGAATCAATTGCGGGTAAAGCTTCCAAAGTTCGAACCAACCATAATCTGTTTTCACCTATACAAAAGCTACTCTTTATTTTCGTTCACCTAGCTATCATCCCAAGAACCCAGCATAGACATGAGGCTAATCACCTTGATGTTGTCCTTATGTACTGCCTTGAAAACAAAATACAAATAAACTTTCCTTCCCTGATGATCCAACACCTCACTCACTGCCTAGCCAACCATTTGAAGGTTGGATATGCCAATTTGCTAATTACTCTTCTTGAAAGATGTGGTATCTCCATGGCTAACTATGAAAGCCTGAAGCTTAAAACAAACCACTACGTGCAACCAAGAACCCTTGAAGCCAGAAACCTGACTGTTGTTGATGGAGTCACCCAACTTCTCACCAAATCTCTCCCTAAACCTAAGCAGGATGAGAGCAGTGTGAAGAAATTAGAAGAGGAGGAGTGGGACAGGTGGTTGGAGGAGGAAGAAAGTGAGGGAGAGGGAGAAAATAAAGAAAAAGAAGTGATATTAATGCCTGCAAAGGGCACTCCCAGTGTTGGAAAGAGGAAGAGTACAAGGTTAGCTTTTAGGCCAAAGGGGAAGGACAAGGCAGAATCCACTGCAGTAGTGGATTTGAGTGAAGAAAAGAGCTTGGGAGAAGAGAGACCTTTTGTTCAGGGGGAACAGGGCACATTTAAAGAAGCTATAATTCAAGCTGGTGAAGGAATGGGTTTGACTGGTCTTGGTTCTGTCAGCTCTACTTTGCAATTGAGATCTCTAAAGGATACAGTGCAAAGGCTTGTTGATGCTCAGCCTGTTCTAGTTCAAAGGATTGAAGCATTAGAGAAGGTGGTAGGAGACCTGGTGCAGGCCTCCAAAGTGCTCACCACCACCATGCAGCAAAGCACCTCGACCATATCACAAGGCCAAGCTGATCTCTTGAAGAAACTGGAGGATCTGGTCATTGAAGAGGAAGATGCAGGAGAAGAGCATCCATCATCTGCCCCAGAAGCCTAACTATATTCCTTTCTATCTTAGCTATTAAACTGTTTATCTTTGAACTTGGTCTGGATTGAACTTTGTTTTATTTTGTCTCTTTTGGTCTATAAACACTTAAACAGGGTATTTTGATTTTCTTGGTGTTTTGGAGGAACATCAGTTTGTTTTTATGGATAATGCTTACTTGCTTTATGACTATTTGCATACTATTTTTGCCTATATGTGCTTTGTTCTATGCTTGGGACACAAACCATTAAAATGGTGCTGTGTTTAGATATATATGTGCATTAATTTTGATGAAAGCCAAAAGGGGGAAAAGAAAGGCAAATTCAATTGTTGACAAGCTTCTCCATCCATCTGCTTACTAAGGTATATAAGGTATATAATTTTTATCCTATTCAGTTCAGTTCCTTGTTTAAATTTACTAGTTCATTTGAGTTTTAAGATTTTTTTTTCTGTTTTCTCTCTGATTGTCTTTTAGTTTTTAATGAGTTTTCTTAGGTTTGTCATTCATCAAAAAGGGGGAATATTGTTGACCTTAAGTTTTGATGATGACTCAAGAAACCTAAGCAAATCCATAGGTGTTTTAACCTTTGTCTATTAGCTTTGATTTGTTGACAGGTTTTATGCAAAGAAGTTCTAAAGTCAGAATGGAGCATGGAACAAGGTAAAGGATGAGCTATGGATGAGTATAGAAGACAATCAGAAGCCAAGTTCCTTGAGTGAGGAACTGAAGCCTCAGAGTCGAAGCTTCACATTGTGTTAAGGAGTCTAATGTATCTTTTTCTTTATTTTAGGCTTCTTGTATCTATGTTAAGTACATTGTTAATTGATAGGGTTTAAGTGGATTTAATTTAATTTGATAAAGATTTTATTTTCCATATTTTAACTTGTTTTAATCTTATTTCGGAAAATATCTTTTTAGTTAAAATATCTTGATGATTAAAAGATTTTCTATTTTTGATTTTTATCCTATTATTTTGGAAAAACTGACTTGGAAAATATTCTTTTGAAAACGGTTCTTTTACCTGGTCAAGGAAGTTGAGAGAATTAAGGAAGCAGTAAACCACTTCTTCCTTGAAGAGTGCTTCAGCTTTCTGCCCAAGCATCCACGAACTACACTTCCTAATTTCATGGAAGTAGTGGCTGAGTGGGAGTTAAGGCAAACGGAAATATTTCAAACTTCCTGCCTCTAGTATAAATAGTATTGGTTTTCTGTTTTGAAAGACACACTTGAGTATTACAATCCTTAGCTTTTTGAAAAGAGTCAAAAATCCACTTAAGTCCTTGAGTGTCTTTGTACTTAGCAATTTAGAGTTTAATCTTTGAGTTGTATTGGGTTAGAGTTTGGGGAAACTCTAAGAGTGTTTTTGCTTTGAGTGAAGCAAGGAGAAAGAGATAGTGTTTGAGAGTTCGTCTGATTGAGGGATCAGTTGAAGGGAGCTTAAGTTCATAGAGGAACTTGAGTTTAGAGTCTTAATTTGTAATAGGTTGTTTGCCCTATTATTATTAAGAATTGAGTTTAAAATCCCTTGTGATCGTGGTTTTTCTTCTTGATTAGGGCCAAGAAGTCTTCCACGTAAAATCTCTCTTTGCACTTTTAGTTTTTATTCAAGTTCCTTTATAAATTCCGTAAAAATTACCCTATTTCCTCTACAATACAATTCACCCCCCCTCTTGTATTGTTCATTCGAGTCAACACGTATATTTTATAATTTTACAAATTATAAAATTAGAGTTGTATACCTTAAATTTTATTTTCTTATCTTATTTGATAGTATTTATATCCTTTAACCCTATATTAATTTTTTATTAAAAAAAAAAAGTAAAGCAACCGAGTTTTCTTGTTCTTGTGTGCGTGGGATTCTTCAACCAAACCCAAAATTGTTTCTTGAGTTTTGTTTATTCACCAATATCTCCACTAGCTTATTTCTTGAATTGTAAATAAAGCCCACGAGATGTTTGTATAATGTAGGCGAGGAATTGCGACGTCAGTCAATCTATTTCTTGCTTTCAATATAGTAGTTTGATAGTATTTCGTCCAAAGGTAATCACACTACCTTAATTAATTTTTTTGATTTGTTTGATTATAAATTGTTAGTATTAATTGTACTCCGTATTGTTATGTGTAAATTTTATAATTTGTGAATTATATATGATCATGATTTATATGTATATGATTAGTGTGTGGTATTATAGGATTTAATTGTCGCATTGATTGTGTTTTCTACGGTTTTTAATGTTGTTGTTATATGGAGTATTGTTTTATGAACGTTTTAGGGTTGTTAGTGCAGAGTATTATTTTTGGGTGGAGATTTGATTATATTTGGGTTATTAGTATCTTTTTTAAGAGTTGAGATATTATGAATCGAATTGTCATGTTATTTGGGAACTCGTGCCATTATTGAGATACTATTTATTATCAAGTTAATGATTATTTGATCGATGTATGAGATCAAAAGGTTGAGAATTATTATTTTGTTCTTGGTTCATGGCTTGGCGTTATATACCTTAGTCCTTGGCATGTTGGTAAGAGGATGATAATCATGAGTTAAGAATGAGGTAGAATCATTATTATTTATTCTTCTATGGTCCCCTATAGTGGAAATTGGCCCGTATGTGGTATGGTTCAAGGTGTTTTCTGGTTATTGAGAGTATTCAAGTTTTTATACTTGTTGGTTTGTTATTCGAATTACTCATGTCCAAGGCTTGGTATAGAATAAAGAGCATGTCACACTTATTGGTTATGAGTTAATTGAGTGAAGGATCGAATTATTATTCGAGGTTGAGTTGATAAAGGTTATTTTCACAGTACAATGTGTAATATAGTTTGAACTACATTGTTTAAGTGAGCTATTAATGTTGATTATCCTATTATAATATGTATTCTGATATGTGATGATTACTCAACTTCTTGCTGACATGTGTGTATTGTTTTGTTGTGATACTTGTGTTTGCGGCCATGTCTTTCTCTTATGGTGGCCCTGCGACGATCTATTTTGGAATTTGTCCTTAATGGTGAGCAACCAAGTTTGTCTAAATAGGTTGATCAAGTGGTCGTAACTAAAGGAGCTCAAGTGTTTCGATTAGTTTGTTATAACAAGTTTGTAAAGTTGTATAAATAGCTCACCTAAATTTATTGAGTTGTACTGTTGGGATTTTGTAAGCCTTAACACTTGACAGGTTGTTGAGTGTGGCGGTGATATCTCCGATTTAGTTGTATGTTTCCGCAATTTTATTTAAAGATTGTTTATTTTTCCTTTAATTCTTGTTTATTATTAATTAGTAAATCGGGGTGTTACACATACTTTTTTCCCTATAGTACGAATGTCCTGACTTTCCTCTATGCTTGATTGTTGCATCAATTGAAGTAATGTATTATTTACTTATTTATTTATTTATTTTTAAACTGAATCACTGGAATTCAGCATATCTGCATATATGCTTAATCAATCTCCATATCTTTCCTCCTTTGGCATGAGGTCCTTTGTCTATAATTGACATGCTTCATTTCTATCATTTCTCATCTTCATCTCTCACCTAAACTATCCTAATTAATCATCTATGTATCAATATCCTCACCAATATCTTGGATCCCATATTAGCAATCATTGTTTGTTGTATACCACAAAATGTATATGGACTTACAGTGTCATGTATTCCAGAAAATTTATAACATATACCACAAAATGTATGAGAACTGTTGTGAGCTTGAAATTTGAGTTGATGTTGCCGCTTTCGATTGATATGCAACCTTTTGATTCAATTTTTTTGATTTATATTAGCTTTGATTGAAAGCTTTCATGAATAAATTTGATGGTAATTAATATTAGAAAGGGTTTGTCATTTGAATGCATACAAAGTTGGTAATTGAGTGCATCCTAATAATGGATGAATATTTGATGTTGCAACTTTGATTCTTTTTACATGATTGTAAATTTATTATTATCTTGTGGCCTTGTGATAATGCTTGGTAATTGAAAAATGTTGCATAATGTGACACTTTTAATTTTGTTTGAAGCCGTTTAGTATTGATCTTGTTCGTCAGTTGGAGCTGTGGTTTGTTGTGTTGATAATTGATTTCCTAAAATATAGTTGACTCATTGGTTGAAGGTTTTAGCGCTTTTTTTTTTTTTTTGGCCACGGGAATTAATAATGTGTGCAATTGTGTTGTATATGGTGAAATTATAAAGTGTTATTTTCAATTATCTAACTATATATATATAGTTAAAGTCCCGTGCAATGCACGGATTTTAATAACTTATATAGTAAATTACTACATTAATTTAACAATTATATGCTAAAAAAAAAGGAATTACTGTAAAAATATACTTTCAAAAATATTTCGTTTGAGTGCGTATGACAAAAATATAATCGCTAAAATGGAAAGTAAATATTATAGGCTATAAATATTTTTCATAAGGAAAGATAAAGAATGGAGGGAAAATTTTTAACTCGTGAATGACACGTGTCATCACTGGTTTCGCTTTTAGTATTAAGTTATTGATTATTGATATAATATATATATTTGAATGATCGGATAGTTTGATAGACCTGAAACTGAAAGAGGCCTTGCTATGCACTTCATACTGAAGATGAAAGAAGGCCGATTGTTAGACATACTTGACAAATACGTAGTGAGCGAGGAAACAGTTGAAGAAATACAAAAAGTAGCCATTTTAGCTAAATGGTGTTTAATGTTAAAAGGAGAGGAAAGGCCTACGATGAAGGAGGTTGCAATGGAACTCAAAACAATAAAAAGAAAAGGATCGCATCCATGGAGTAACAATGCATTGTTTCAAGAAGGCGATTGTAAGTTTGTGCTCGAAGAACTTTCAAGATTAGATTACGGCGAATGCAGCATTGGTTACGACTCAAGTACATATGATTCACGCATGGTTCCGTCTTTGGGAGGTGGAAGGTAGCCACAGTTGTATGGTTGCCAACTTATCTGTACAATATAAACTGAAGTTTTTTTTATTTATTTATTTATTTTTTTTGACGAGATATTATAAGTTGTACTAAATCACATTCAATTTTTTTTCATGCATAATTTGTCTAAATTGCATATCTATTAATCTAGATCTCACTGATACAAACTCCTGTGAACATCCTTCCCAGCTAAGTATTTTGCAGCAATTTCTGCTCTTTGTTAAAAAAAAAATACAATAATAAAGTGAATTGGAGGAACTTTACTCGAATAGCTAGAGGCTTAAGTAGGCAAACAGAAAAGCATGTTATTACTTCACAAGCCACCCACAAAAGCAAACAATCCAAATTTGTAGTATACAGAGCACCCAAAACTAAGTTAAAGTTCAGACAATGAGGAAACAAAGCGTGAGGAACTATGATACAAATGACAATGATGATGCTAATCGTACATTGATGGATGAGATGGAGCTTATTTTTAAGAAGTGTCCATCAGAAAATGTAGCTTATTCTTAATAAGTGTCCATCAGACAATGTACTCTGGCATAACAAGCGGAAAACGAGCCACTTCAACCTGAAATGGATCACCTTATGGTTGTGCCAATATAGCAAGGACATGAGAATAAATTCAGCATCCATTAACCATATGATAGAAATGAGAAAATAAAACATGGTGGCATAAAAAAATATAACAAGTTCGATATTTAAGAATTTACAACTGTGACAGTATGAGAATAAAACCAAGGAATCCAATACAAGTAACAGAAGTTCGAACTTGATTGAAGATTTTAATACCTGCCAGGAACAAATGTAAAAGAACCTTAAATGGAACCAGGTGTACGCTGCCGATTTGAGCAACTTTCGTAGACAAATTCTTTCTCATCAGGAAGCAGCAAAGGGTATTGCAAGGATAGGAGAAAAAAAATTGTCAAACTCAAGAGATTGAATATGTCGTGTGAGCAGTTCAAACTTGAATAAGTTGATCTTTTCCAAACAACCTGACAGAACTTGTACGCAACACTTGATAAATGTTAAGAACCTTTTTTTATCTAACTCTTACAGACAGGACTTTAGGCTACTCTCGAACTCTCAGCTGAGCATAATTTTTGCTACTCAGCCTTAATAAAGCAATGGGAAATTCGAGATTAGAAACAGGGAAATAAGCTCTGTGAAATAAAGAGAGAAGAAAACTTCACATCTCTCAATTCATGCATCTATACCATCTCTTTTGATAGCTAAATTCTAAGGCTGCATACAAAGGTCGTTGATATCCATAAAAACATTACCTAAATTTGATGGGGGAAATCCCTGCATTTCAAAAGAGCTAGAGTATGCACCTTTCTCTGATAGATCATTCAAAAATAAAAGGTTGGTCACAATATATTGTTCTATAGCAAGGTACATTACTTCCTATGACCAATTGTAAGTTTTTCTGGGTTATTGGAAGTTGTTTACCCCATTTTGACAATCGCACAACTTTAACTGACAGGAGGTCATCCAACACCCTAGCTGATAGTTTATTCCAAACGAAACCATTAAAATTTAAATATGTGCCACAAAAACATCCCCTAAACCATCTTGCTTTAAGATCTGTGATATTGCGACTAATGGATATTAAGAGCCAAGAGAATATAAAATTGACTTACTGGAACCTTAAAACTTGACATTAATAATATGGACCTAAAAAGATCCAAATTAGTAGACGGTACAAAACAGCCAACACAATAAACCAAATTGGTTCACCTGCTATTAGAGGATAGAGTACATAGAGGAACACAATAAAGATCCAAGTTCATATTCAGTAAGTTAAACTGTGGCCAACAAACAAGGTGTGCAAGGAGTTTTTTAAGAACAGTGGCCAAGGTTATCTTTTAAGAGCAGATTTGAAGAGTTTACTACCAGGCACAACTGAAACAGTGAGCAAGAATCATGCGTACTTTAAACCGTTAGTTTAATTCTGCCATGACTGTGGATCCTTGCTTTTACTTTGCTACTTTATTATTTGGCATAATCTATATAAAAATCATACTATTGAATTTGATTTAATATTTCACAAGCCAAAGTTGTATATCTCTACTAATGGGGATAGTCTGAATATAAAGCATGATCAATATAAATTTATCATTTGATTTCCAATTTTATTTAATTTTAGGGTGAAAGCATGACATGTGAGTTTTAACTCAAATGCAATACAATCTATAAAAAACAAAAACAGACTTTTTATAGCAACATCCGTAAAACCCCACTTACAAGGTCATAGTAGATTGTATACTTCATCTGTTTTTAGGAGTGAGCATCTTATTTTCGATTATTGTTTTATCTTTTCTCATTTATTTGAACTCAATTTTGTCACAACATATATTATCACACAATAACTTTTTGGTGCAGCAAGCCACACCGTGTGGTAGGGGTTACCCGAGTTATTTTGTTAGGGGTTATCCAAGTTATGCAGTCACGGGTTACTCAAGTTACTCAGTCAAGAGTTACTTGTAGGGTTCAGATAGGGGTTACTCGAGAGTTTCACTCGTTACTTGAGGGATTACTTCATCAGGGATTACTCGAATTACTCGGTCAAGGGTTACTCGAGGAGTTACTCAGTCATAGGTTACTCGAGTTACATGGTAAGGGGTATTTTAAGAAGTTCAGTCAGGGGTTACTTGAGTAATTCGGTCATGGTTACTTAAAGAGTTCGGTCATGGGATACTCAGTCAGCAGTTACTTGAAGGTTCATTCAGGGGTTACTTGAAGAGTTACTTAGTCTGCGGTTAGTCGGTTAGGGTTACTTAAGATAGAGGAGGAGAGGAAGGGGAGAAGGAAAGAAAGGGAAAAAGAGGTAGAGAAACAAGGGCCAAAATAGACAAAATCATCGAGAGAGATAGAAAGGGAACTAGGAAAGCGAAGGGTTTAAAGAGAAAGACAAAGAGGGGCTAAGAGATAGGTCAGGTCGAAAGATAGAGATACCAGTTCAAAAGAGATAAGGGGTAAGCTAGAAGAAGGGATAAAGGCCAGGAGAAAAAAAAAGTTAGAAAACATGGGAGAGATAGAAATATGGTTTATGAAGAAAAGAGGATGAGATAGAGAGTAGCTAAAAAAAAGGATATAGGGACAGGAGAAATGCAAGGGGGTGGGAAGAGAAATAAAGAGAGTGATAAATAGGTAATAGGACTTAGAGAAAAGGACAGAGAAAGAGTATATGATATACTAATAAAGAACAAAGGAGAAGGCTCGAGGGAGAGAGAGGGGGGGAGTTAGTGCAACCTATAATTTTCGATTATTGTTTTATCTTTTCTCACTTATTTGAACTCAATTTTGTCACAACATATATTATCACACAACAACTTTTTGGTGCAGCAAACCACACCTGTGGTAAGGGTTACCCAAGGTATTGTTGTTAGGGGTTATCCGAGTTATGCAGTCAGGGTTTACTCGAGTTACTCAATCAAGGATTACTTGTGGGGTTCAGATAGGGGTTACTCGAGAGGTTCACTCGGTTAAGGGTTACTTGAGGGATTACTCGATCAGAGGTTACTCGAATTACTCGGTCAAGGGTTACTCGAGGATTTTGTCGGTCATGGGTTACTTGAGTTACTCCGTTAAGGTTTACTTGAGTTACTAGGTAAGGGGTTATTATAGGAGTTCGATCATGGGCTATTTGATTTATTTGGTACGGGTTACTTAAAGAGTTCGGTTAGGGGTTACTCGGTCAACGGTTACTTAAGGGTTCATTCAGGGACAGTGGGAATCTCGTTAATCCATTCATGCGTGTCACTAATTAGATGACGAGGAATTTGGCTACCTTAAGAGAGTCATAGTTACTCCAGCCGTTTACCCGCGCTTGGTTGAATTTCTTCACTTTGACATTTAGAGCACTGGGCAGAAATCACATTGCGTTAACATTCGCAGGGACCATCGCAATGCTTTATTTTAATTAAACAGTCGGATTCCCCTTGTCCGTACCAATTCTGAGTTGACTGTTTGACGCCCGGGGAAGGCCCCCGAAGGGACCGTTCCTAGTACGTCCCCCAGCCGGCACGCAGCGAACCGCTCTCGCCAAGGAAGCAGCTCGAGCAGTCCGCCGACAACCGATTACTTGAAGAATTACTTAGTCTGGGGTTAGTCGGGCAGAGATTACTTAAGAAAGAGGAGGAGAGGAAGGGGAGATGGAGAGAAAGGGAAAGGGAGGTAGAGAAACAAGGGTCAAAATCGAAAAAATCATCGAGAGAGAGAAAGGGAACTAGGAAAGAAAAGGGTTTGAAGAGAGATACAAAGAGGGGCTAAGAGATAGGGCATACCGAAAAATAGAGATACCGGTTCAAAAGAGATGATGGGTAGGATAGAAAAAGGAATAAAGGCTTAGAGAAAAAAAATAAAATGGGAGAGTTAGAAATATGGGTTATGAAGGAAAGAGGATGAGATAGAGAGACGCTAAAAAAAGATATAGGGACAGGAGAAATGCAATGGGGTTGGAAGAGAAATTAATAGAGTGATAAATAGGGAATAGAACTAAGAGAAGAGGATAGGGAAAGAGTATATGATATAATAATAAAAAAACGAAGGAGAAGTCTCGAGGGAGAGAGAGGGAGTAAGTGCGGCCTATAATTTTATCTTTTCTCACTTATTTGAACTCGATTTTGTCACAACATATATTATCAAGCAACAACTTTTTGGTGTTGTAAGCCACACCGTGTGGCAGGGGCTACCCATGTTATTTTGTTAGGGGTTATCTGAGTTATGCAGTCACGGGTTACTCGAGTTACACGATCAAGAGTTACTTGTGGGGTTCAGATAGAGATTAACCGAGAGGTTCACTCGGTTAAAGTGTTACGTGAGGGATTACTCGATCAGGGGTTACTCGATTACTCGATCAAGAGTTACTCGAGGAGGAGTTACTCGGTCATGGGTTACTTGAGTTACTTGGTCTGGAATTACTCAAGTTACTAGGTAAGGGGTTATTTAAGGAATTCGATCAGGGGTTACTTGATTAATTCGGTCAGGGTTACTTAAAGAGTTCGGTCGGGGGTTACTTGGTCAACTGTTACTTGAGGGTTCATTCAGGGGTTACTTGAAGAATTACTTAGTCCGGGGTAGTCGGTCAGGGGTTACTTAAGATAGAGGAGAAGAGGAAGGAGATAAGAGAAAGGGATAAGGAGGAAGAGAAACAAGGGCCAAAATATAGAGATTCATTGAGAGAGAGAAAGGGAATTAGGAAAGCGAAGAGTTTGAAGAGAGAGACAAAGAGGGCCTACAAGATAGGACAGGCTGAAAGGTAGAGATACCAGTTCAAAAGAGACAAGAGGTAGGCTAGAAAAAGGGATAAAGGTCGGGAGAAAGAAAGTTAGAAAACATGGGAGGGATACAAATATGGCCTGGGTTATGAAGGAAGGAGGATGAGATAGCGAGAGGCTAAAAAAAGATATAGGGACTGTAGAAATGCAAGGGGGTTGGAAGAGAAATAAAGAGAGTGATAAATAGGGAATAGGACTGAGAGAAAAGGACAGAGAAAGTATATATGATATAATAATAAAGAACGAAGGAGAAGGCTCGAGGGAGAAAGAGAAAGAGGGAGTAAGTGCGACCTATAATTTTCAATTATTGTTTTATTTTTTCTCACTTATTTGAACTCGATTTTGTCACACATATATTATCAAACAACAACTTTTTGGTGCATCAAGCCCCACCATGTGGCAGGGGTTACCCGGGTTATTTTGTTAGGGGTTATCCGAGTTATGCAGTCAGGGGTTACTCGAGTTACTCGGTCAGGAGTTATTGTGGGGTTCAGATAAGGGTTACTCGAGAGGTTCACTCGGTTAAGGGTTACTTGAGGGATTACTCGATCAGGGGTTACTCGAATTACTCGGCCAAGGGTTACTCGAGAAGTTACTCGGTCATGAGTTACTCAAGTTACTCGGTTAGGGGTTACTCGAGTTACTAGGTAAGGGGTTATTTAAGGAGTTCAGTCAGGAGTTACTTGAGTAATTCGGTCAGGGTTACTTAAAGAGTTTGGTCAGGGGTTACTTAGTTAGCGGTTACCTGAGGGTTCATTCAGGGGCTACTTGAAGAATTACTCATTCCGGGTTTAGTCGGTCATAGGTTACTTAAGATAGAGAAGGAGAGGAAGAGGAGTAGGAGAGAAAGGGAAAAGGAGGTAGGGAAACATGGGCTACGTAAACAGGAAGAGACGATAAACAGAAAAGGAAAACGCCCCATAATTAAAATTCACATTAGAAAATTATTGCTACATAAACAACAACAACATTATCGATCTATATATAACAATAACGTTATATTTTGGATGCAACAAATACTATGTCAAAATACAACAAATTAAATACACATTTACGTTACATACAAAACAAAACTATTTCGATTCGCCAAATGGAGCGCACACATCGCGCACACGAAAGTCAAAAACTAGTTAGTAGAAGAAACTGGAATGGGATACAAACATATGACTCATCAAGCTTCTGTTGAGGATGTTGTTGTATGGAAAAAAGTTGTATGAGTAATTATTGTCAATAAGTTTATTTTTATTCCATTCTTTTTTGAATCAATTAGGGATATTTTTAAACTAATAAACTTTAAAATTTGTGATATTTGATGTGAATGTATGATTCTTACAGAAACATAAGTCTGTCAAAACTTTTAGAAAGAAGGGATGTAAGCATTATGATAAATTATGCACAATTTATGGGGATACACCGCTACTGGTGCTAGTTCACATCCTTCTACTAAAAGCCCTTATGAAGTGAGGATGAAGATGACACGGATGGAGAATGGGGTTGTAATACCCCGTATTTATATACGTATTTTATTTAAAATAAGTATTTTGTGGGGTATTTAAATAATTTGAAATGAATTATTTATGATATTTTAATTATATATCTTAAACAAGTTTGGAATATTTTATAAAAGGAAAGTTTTATTTAATTAATTACTATATTAGGTTGGAATTTAATTTAGGAAAGTTCTATTTTAGTATAGTTTATTTAGGAAAGGGATTAGGAAAGAGTAAAAAGGGAAAATTTAGGTAAGAAGGGTTTCTAGCGAAAGGGGTATAAATATTCAACACTTGGGCAAATTAAACTTTGCCCAGAGTGGAGAAAACCCAAGGTAAACTTTCTCATCCTTCTTTATTTTTTTTCTCTTTTTTTCTTTCTTTTTCCCTTTCCTCTTTTTCGGATCACCAGCGCCGGCCACCACCACCGATGGGCCGCTGGACACCACCACCGATGGGCCGCTGGACACCACCAGTGCCCATGGTTTGAAAATGCAGTTTCGGTCGCGATTGTGGTAACGGTTTCGGCATCGCGGGAACGGAACAGATGCGTTTGTGTCGCGGATCGATTGGGTTGCGGCTATCGTGGCAGGATTTTGATTTTAAAGGGGTTTTAGTGATTTTTTTTTTATTTTTGACCCAAATCTATGTAGTATGTACCTATAATAATGTAATTGATTCATTAAAAGAAGATTATGTTGTTTTATAATTGTATAATATTATTTTTTATTTCAACCTACACGTTATCGCTAATTATTAATTAATAATTACTATTTTTAAATAAATAACATATAAACCTAAATAATTAAGTACATAAAATGTATTAAAAAATAAATAAAGTGCAACATTACAATAATAATACTACTTAATTGTTTGACAATACAAATGACAACATTAATAAAGTAGTACGGCATAGATATTGTAAGTTTTTACTCTAGAAAATCAAGCAATTATTACAAACATATTAAATTGTTCAATTCTAGACAATTCAAATACTCAATACCAAAAGGAATGACGTGGGGGATCTTGTTGGCTATCATCACTAGTGCGGGTTCTGTTAGTGTCCCCCAAAAAATATGCTCCAGTAGCATCCATCCATGAAGGATCATTTTGGCTCGAATAAACAGGTTGATGATAGTGGACACCTCCGTAATCGATGGTACCATGGTTAAAAATTTGAACATTATCTTGATATGGAAGATCAGATGATCATCAAATTTACCTCCTTCATTTCCACTAAATGGTAGGCCTGTATCAGGTCTAGAGGGTCCCTGAAAATTATTATATAAGTTAGACATGTCCCCGTAGTAGTTTGAACCTGACGACTCAGATGGAAAAACATTTGTCGACAATCCAGGCCATGTTACATCATTATCCACTGGTTCAATAGAAGGTTGTCTTTCTCTTCTACGCCTTTCAAAAGTTTTGAGTATTTCCATCTTGAACGTACGGCGTGTTAAACTCTTGAGCATGTGGTGTCCATTGTGGGATGTTTTCATAATCTCCAATAGAGTGGCTAGAAGAAAAGTGGTTTCCTACACCTCCATCCAGTGGCGGACCCAGGAATTTCCGACTGGTGGGTCACAATCGATAATCAAGTATGTAAAAAAAAAAAATTACCGAACAACCAAATAATAGTACTAAAAAATACATCCAAATATTCAAACAGTACAAAATACAACCAAATGTTCATATAATACTACAAAACACAATTACACAAAACAGATTTCACATAAGTTCAAGAGACAAGTAATGCAAATTTGATCAAAAATTCACAAAAAAAAAAAAAAGAATCAATTGATGAAATTAGAAATCAACTTACTCATTCCCTTAGAAAACCAAGAGGTTGCCAACCTGGCCTTGGGCAAGACTACGTTTTCCTTTGATGCTCATTCCCTTTAGTGGACTCAAGCATTAATTATTTTGACACTTCTAAGCACTCGAATTTGTTATCCTTGCCGGGAACTCCAGCATAATAGCCTTATTTGCACATTCATCATTGTGAATCTTGTTTTGTGCTGTGTTTACAGCCAACTCCAACACTTCAGTGATTGACAGGATATAGAGTAAAGTTAGCAAAAATTTGAAATCGGCTACAATATTAGAGCTCAATTTAGACACTAAATTAGGCCAAATTTTTAGGTTACAAAGAAAATAAAAAAATACAAGCAAAAAGTCATATTAAACAAAAAAAAAATCCAACAAGAAAGTATGAGAATAAACCTAGAATGAAATAAATGGCCAAAGAAATTAGCGAAGCAGAACAAGATATATTAGAAATGAACACAAATTTCAACCGAAATTATTATAATAGGTGAGAAGAAAAACTTTCAATCAGGGTAGAATGAATTTCTATCAGATGCTAGCACCATTAGGATGGTTAAAAGGCAAAAGCAAAGCAGTCCAATTGATTTGATATTCAATAATAAAAAAATAAAAAAAATAAATAAACAAATAGAGCAAAAAAAGAAATTGAAGTGAAAATCAGAAACTACTTCGATGGAGGAGATAAAGCATAGTAGGCGCTTCAATGGAGAACTAGCGAGTAGCGATTTCAAAATGCGATTATGCGACTATGCGAGAAGCCACGAAGAGGACGGAGTCAACGACCACCGACGGACCGACCACCAGGCGAAGAGAACGGTGGCTGCCTGGCTGGGACGAAGCGAAGAGGCGAACTGAAGAATGGAGATGAGGCAAAGTCGCGAAGAGAAGAAGGCTAGGGTTTGATTGTTTGAAGAAGACATAAACTCGGGATTTCGAAAGCAAATGTCAGTTTTTTTTTTTTTTTTTTCAAAAAATAACTTAAATTTTTTTTTTGGGCCTGGTGAGTCACTTGACCCACCAGGTCTTAGCCCAAGTCCGCCACTGCCTCCATCACCATCGTCATCAACATCGCCATTACCACTACTTGGAGGTGACAAAGCTGAATGAGGTTGAGTACGAATTGGACTTTGACGAATTTGTACGTTGTTGTATTGAAATGGTGGACTAGTGCCAAAAGCTCTACTAGGATCATCTTCATTACAAGCATCATTACCACCACCACCATCATCATCATCATCATCATCTAACCATCCCAAATCATCTCCATCAAAAACAGGTTGTTCAACTTCCTCTAGCCATTCATTTAATGGATCATCTTCATCAAATATGTAATCCAAATTTATTGGATCAAAACTTGCATTAATTTCATCATTTCCTCGTCTCTTAGACCGTCTCATCTTCGGCTTCATATTGTAACGAAGGTGTAGACACCCATTTGTGTCTCCCCAAAACCAAACCCATTGATGAGTACCTTTTGCGTCGAATCATAATCGAATGAAGCGAAAGTGTGGAAAGTCTAGTGTTGCGGAAAGTTTTAATTCTTTTCTCTTCTCTCTGTTTTTGAAAACATATTTTAAGAAAACAGCCAATCCAGTTTGGTTGGTTCATGATATGGGTCCAATAATAGTGTAGTTGGATGGGGTTTGCAAAGAGCTTTCCAACGATATATTATAAGCCCAATTCCGATGAATATTGAGGGAATTATGGCCAATTTACTAAACTAGGCCCAGTTTGAGCCTTATATGCGGCCCAATGATCTTGGGGAGGGCCTAATATGATTTATCATTCCTAATGTAATTAGGAACGGTTTTAGTCTTCTAGAATCTTCTAGAAGGTTCTTTTCATTCCTAATTCAATTAGCATTGATAAATTGATTTTTTGACTTTTCAGAGTTTTAATTAAAATCAAATAGCATTTTTAAGGAAATTATATGATTTTATCCTCCAGTACGGTAAAATTATCTGATTTTCGAAAACGCGTTGGAAATAAGCTTGGCGCCTAACCCCAGGCCTTGGCGCCTGGAACCAGGCCTGACGCCTAGAACCAGGCCTGGCGCCTGGCGCTAGCCATTGGCGCCTGGCGCTAGTGTTGGTGCCTGACGATAGTTAGCCAAGGGTGGCGCCAGCTCTGTTTTCTGTGCGTCAGACTCTGTTTTGTTTATTTTATCTATTTGGCTAATTTTCTCTATAAATATCGTATTAAAAACTCCGTTTTCATTCACCAATTCTCCTCATTCTTTAATTCATTCACCTACAATCAGTTTTCATTCGCAATCATTAATTCTCTAATTCTCTCTTAATCATTCACCAACTCTCATCAAGGTTTTCTTGATTATTCTCTCTCTCTCTTTTTTTTCTAAACTAGCCTTTTTTCATATACAAAATTCCGCATTCACAAGATCTAGAAACACCTAGCCATATTTGAAGTTGCCTTCACCCTAGACGTGAAAGGTTTAATTTCTGAGGGTTTGGTCCCAAATCTCTTTTTCTATTATTTAATTTAATTGTTGTTTATTATTTTCCTTGAAGTTACTAATGTGTGTATTTTGTTATTAGAAAGAGGTACGAAGCATCAAAGTAAGTACTTAAATTGATTTATTGATATTATGATGTAGAAATCATGTTTACATTGTTATTATGATATTCCTAGTATCATGTCTAGGGTATTTTTAATAATAAATATGATTCCTATGATGTTTCCTATGTTCTTCCTAATATTTATGATTGTTAGTATCATGTTAGGGTTAAAGATTTGATTTTTATTGCTTAGTGACATGCTAGGGTTTGTTATTAATCTTGTTAGTATCATGCCTAGGATCTTGCTATTTTTATTATGCTTTAATATTAACATGAACATGATTATGATTATAATTGTTATAATTTATTATTATTTTTATGATGATTATTTTATTTATGATGATTATGATTATTATTATGATATGATTATTAATTATTATTCATGATTATAATTTTATTATTATGTTGCTTGATATATTTATTTGTATTGCTTGATCACGCCTTTTATGCATGTTAAAGGGAATTGGTACTTGTAATCATGCTTAATAAGATAATAAATAATCTTGTTAGGGTTAATATGATTATAATTCAAGTGATTGCCAATAATAGTTTGTTTGTGCATTTATATTCAACAAACATAGATTAAACAGGTTTAGGGTTAATCATATTGATTGCATGTTAATCAGAAAGCGCACATGAATACGATAAGAATAAAGTAGAGGCCTATTATTAGGGCAGGTTCAATATCTTTTAAGTTGGATTTGTACCATCATCCCCGAACCCTTATTTGGTTCTAGACCTTATGGAGTTGACGATCTCTTGGATCGTTAAGGGGTGTAACCTTCATCCTATGAACGGTTTACAAGTTCCTTAAAAACTTGTTGGCGACTCTTTTGCTCTATCTTCTTCCCTTTTGGACGCCACCGTACTTTAGTGTATGATCATAGTGGAGTTCAAGATAGGGGATTAACGCTTTAATTTATTCCCTACAGTTTTTTGGCGACTCCACTGGGGAGGATTTCTATTTTAATTCCTGAATTTGTTTCGGCAATGATTTAGAATGAGTGGATGAGACTCGAAAATTTTAAGTATTTCATGTGCGTAATTTTGATTAACATTATTGTCATATGCATAAAAAAGATCTCATTGGAAAGACCATCCGTAATGATTTAAAAACATAGGATTTTACACATAGGAAATTTGAGAAATATCTTTCACAACTAGGACCGAAATAACACCGCGCGAAACTGGAAAATTTTATCGAGCACAGAAAGCTGCTGATGCATGTGGGAAGTAGGGTCAGGGGCCAGAGCTTGGCGCCAACATTTTAGTTGTAGCGCCAGACGCCAGTATTGGCGCCAGGCGCTACAGTTAAAAGCTAGCGCCAGTCTCTGATTGCTGGCGCCAACTTCCCCCAATACCGAGCCAAAATATGCGTTCTAATTTCGACCAGTTTTTCGTATTGTTTGCTCGATCCTACTTCCTGATTGAATTTTTTCTCACTTTTCTGAAACCCATATGTGTTTTACATATGGACATAACCCTCTGGGAATTCATGCTCCATCTACCCGATTGAACGCTCCGTGCAACAAAGGGTACATCCGAGATTGTTGAATTCACCAAACCATGCAAGCGAGTTTTTTCTAAAACTCGCGGTGTCCCATCCACTCGCGCCAACCCTTCACGGTTAGGCTTACGTGCGGTGCATCCGGACAATTAACCATGGACCCTCTATTGACTAAACCATATCCCGAACTTTAGAGAACTAGAGCCATGGTTAGGTTGCAAACTCATTGCATCATATTGTGCCTACTTGACTAACTGTGCATTATTTGTTGTGCATACTCTATGTGATTTTTCCAAACCATTTGTTTGACTTGTGTTAAGACTAAATAAACTAATTAATGAATAAAGGACTTTGTTTAATTAATTAATTTGAGCTAATAAATAAATATAAAATCGAGTCATAGTTCCTTTAAGTCAACCCGGATTTTTATTCTCGTATACTGCACAAACGTCAACTTGTTTTGGTCATTGCTGTAGTTCTAGAAAGACCTACGAGTCGTACCTATGGATCTGTAGCCCCGAGTTTTATCTTTAATTTGGCGTTGGTTTCATCCAAATCAGAGTCACAGATAAAAAGATATGACTAAAATACCACAGTTTGTTCAGTTTAATGCATATACGTGAAGTCTTAACTTAGTCTTTGCTTGAGTCTAGTCACATAGTCTAGCCACATGGTCATGACACGAGTCTTAACATATCATCTGATTAGGGGATTTTGCTCCCACCAATCGGAATGCGCCACGTGGGCCAATCAGGTCCTGCCAAGTGTCCCCCAGTTGGACCTCTCAGGGCTTGCCACGTTGCACACGCTTATTCGTCCACCTTGGACCTATTATGTCATGACACGTGGCATACTCCATGCCTAATGGAGAAGTCGGCCACCTAGGCCCAACTTCCGAGGGAAGCCCAATCAGCCCAAGGTTAACCTAAACCTAGGATTGGCTAGTTTCCCGAGGTTATAAATACCTCCCTTAATCCTCATTAAGGGAGATTACGCACATTAAACACTCTTGACGAGGGTTAAATCGGTCGCTACAATCTAACTCTCAATCAAATAATACTTATACGAACACCCTATAACCAAGTACAATGGCAAATAAAGGTTCGGTCCACGAGGAACAAGAGTAATTGCAAATCAATCTTAAACCTAAGCTAGTTCGAAATCAATGGAAAATGGTGTTCTAAAATACTACTAATAAGATGGAATAAATCAATAAACTAAGACACTATGGAGAACGGGAATCCGCCTAACCATTGGTAACTAAGCAACAAGGAATCACAAAGACAAACGGGATATGCAAAGACTATAAGTCTGATCAATATCATGTGATAGGAAGACAACGGGCAATACTAAGCTTGGATTTCTCATGCACTTAACATTACTCGATACATAATCAAACCACATTCAATAATGAAATACTCAATTCACAATCTCTTGTTCAAATCAAGAATATCATGCAATCAAATTCAAGATTCTAGGTTAGCTACTCCTATTATAATGAATTAACATGCAATCGCATATAATCAATTTAATCACAATCCGTTTATCAAAATCAATCCTCAATTACATAGATTACCTAGGCCGGGTTTCATCCCGAAACCCTAGCTAGGAGACTACTCACACATATTCATAATCAAAGCAATAATGAATTCCAAAAGCATAATAGATATAAACATGAATTCTGATTAAGGAATAATAAAGCTTGATTAATAAACAAGAATGAATAATACCAACTGTATTGATGCGAATCAATGGAAAAGTTCAGAACTTTGATATCCGTCGTCAATGAATAATACAAAGAATCTTCGCAAATCTTGCTTCAAATCAATCCAAGAAAACTAAAATATCTAGAAATATCTCTAAGAAAACTAATGAATCTCTAATACTAAGAACGTTCTCCAATAACTCTCTACAAAGGCTCTCAAAACTATCTCTAAAACTGTCTCTGGAATCCTCTTAAAGTCGGGCCTTATATACGTCTTCTAATGCGGAGAAGTCAAGCGCGCAGTTAACCCTGGATCAGCACGGCCGTGCTGTATTTGGCACGGCCGTGCTAGCTTGTCAGTAAGTAAACCAGATTTCTTCTTCAAATTGGCACGACCGTGCTATATATGGCACGGCCGTGCAGCTTCCTGGCACGGCCGTGCTAAAAATGACACGGCCGTGCTGAATATGCTCTAGCACGGGGCTCATACTGAAGCTGACACGGGCACGGGCAACATCTGACACGGCCAAGCTAATGGCCTGCACGGCCGTGCGGGTGCGTGGATACTGACACGGCCGTGCTATTGGCTTGCACGGCCGTGCTGCCTTGCCTGGGGTTGCTTGCTTATAGGCCAACACGGGTGTGCCTATGGTAACACGGCCGTGCTGCCTGTGCTATGTAATCAATGCACGACACTTCAACTTCCTTAACTCCTCGGACTCCGATCAAGGCTAGCTCGGTTACGCATCAAGGGCTCGGGATCCGATTAAACTCGGTTGATATTACCTGAAAACACATCAAAAACAAACCGAAAACCCGTGAAGCACGTAATATGGGGAACATAATCATAACAAGGTAATAATCGGCCAAAGCGGCCCCAAATACATCCAAAATCATCCTAAAATATGCTCTAAAGCGCGCCCTAAAGTGCGCTTGTCAAAACCCCCCAAGCTACACTTTTGCTAGTCCTCGAGCAAAAACCAAGGGAAACACACACAAGATCAAATAAACTATGCCATTGCGAACAAATCAAATTAAGCACGGAATGAAATCAATGGATCCTACTTAGAACAACCATGCACGGAAGGAAAACTCACTCAAACAAGCAACGAGACACACAATCCAAGATATCGTTGATCAAATGCGAACAAGACCTAAACCAAGCATAGAGAACAAAGAAATCATGCTTCCCTCTAAACTCGACCAAACCGGCCACGTCCTCCCCTTTTGCTTCAAATCACCAACCTAATTGGCCCCTCGTGATTCCTCGAAGGAACCGGAAGAAGTGATGTTTTGAGGAAATAACAAAGGTATCCCGACATCTCGATTACGCATAATCTTTCCATAGGGTTGAAAGGTATCTCCCTCCACCGTTTGAGAACCGAACACCTCTAAAGTCTAAGGGTCTTAAAGGGTTGTAATGTATTGGCAATGGGTAAGGTAGGTGAAAACAATTTAAAAAAAGTGGGGTTAATTCCTAAATGAAGCGCAAGAATCACAATTGTCAAAAACAATAGTTCAAAAGATGTAATTCACTTTCCACAATCTCATTGATTCACATTCTTACACATCCCAAATTATCCATATAATACACACTCAAATGACCTCTTTCAAACTTCAAAACTTTATTTATGTGTCCTTGCCTTTTTCACAATTTGGACGGCTTTTCTCTTCTTCTTTTTTTCTTTTTAAATTCTTTTTTTTTTCTTCCTTTTTTTTTCTTTTTTTTTATTGATGGAAAAATGACTTTCACATTACATATTTACAATTAGGCTCACTTTCACACCTGCTCAAACCAACTATCAAACTTTATTTCTTGATTAGTAAACAATAAGCTCAACAAACCTATCTAGGTAAACGCTTCACAACTAAGGGTTGGTAAAACATTGGCCATCGGGTTTGTAACACGGTTAACCAAGAATGGAATTAAAGCTCAACATGGTTAGCAAGTAAGATGATGTAAAAAGAAAATCAATTTGTAACAAAACAAAAGGAACAAAATAAGAAAAATGAAAAAGGTGCCCTCTTCCTCCCTTAAAAGTGTCAAGTCGGTCTCGGGAGCTACTAGTCAACACAAAGATCGAAAAATGCGTAATCAAGGATCCAAATATGCCACTCAACAAGAATGATGAAGGCTAGAACAAATAAACCTCACGGGATCTAACAAATAAAGCAACTACCAATCAAGGGGGTCAAATCCACAACCGGGAAGCGACTCCATCTTACCACAACCCAAAGGCATAGAGTTTCACATGACAAAAGTGTTCTATTTCTACCCTTCGCCTAGACTCGTCCACATTGATCAACAATAGACTCGAACTGTGTATTCATCACTGGCTTAAGTGGAAATAGACATTCCATACACATTCATTCACATTTCGAATCCAACATGAACAATATTCCAAAATTTTGCAATTAGACAAGTTTATTATGATCCAAAAACATAGGAAAAGACTACGAGGCATATCATATAAGCTAAACCACACATCCTCATAGCAGAAGCTTTTCCTATCTAACACAAACATATGTACAACTAAGCCAACTGAATAAGTTGAAAGGCACATAACGAGGCATAAAAATCACATAAAATCCCAATCGACAAACAAGTGATCGAATGATATCAACATCAACGATCCCAGGTTCCTTAGAACCGATCAAACATCCTCGAACCATTCAACTTCTTCCTAAACTAAACTATCCTAAGCACACAAAAAAAAGGAAAAGATCTCACCAAATTTGCTTCCCGGGAGCTCCAATTAACGGCCATAGCATCGTTCTTCAAACTCATGCCGCGTCTCGAATGTTCCCAATCTGCAAAAAGGAAAGACATACTAGCAAACAAGTTAAGGTTAGTCTAGGAAAGCAGTAAATCTTTTTTTTTTTTTTTAGAATGAATACAAGTAAGACCCCCCCCCAAGCTAGAATCAAACATTGTCCTCAATGTTTATACATCAAGGACTTACAATAGTAAGGAGAGGGAGGTAACTAAAGGGAAAGGGAAAGGGATCACGAGCTAGGCCCGCCCGGGCCATAAGGGATACCCTAACACTACTAGTTCACCCAAACTTGCAACAATAAAGCACAATTCAACAACAAATATTCAATAAAACTAATGAAATTGGACAAAAATTGCGAAAATCAATGAGTTTAAGAACGAATTCACCGAGGACTCCACGAAGTGGAGTTGTGGCGAGCTCAAAGAGGGCCGAATTTTGCGTCCAATCACTTGAAAAATGCTCCAATGCAAGGAGGGTGCCGAGATCTTGAAAGAAGAATATGGGGAATTAGGGTTTGATTTGAGGAATTGAGGGAGGAGGTTGGGGGTTTGGGTTAGTTTAGAGAGAAAAAGGGTAGGAAAGAGTGTTAGAGAGTTGGGGAATAATGAGAGAGTTTGAGTGAAATCGTGTTTAAAAAACACGAAAAAACTATCCGGAACCCGCGCTGCACGGCCGTGCTATAACTGGCACGGCCGTGCTGAGGTTTGGCACGGCCGTGCCGAATTTGGCACGGCCGTGCCGAATTTGGCACGGCCGTGTTGGCTTGGCAGGCTTTTTGCGAAATTGAATTTCAGATGGCACGACCGTGCTAAAATTAGCATGGCCGTGCTAGTACTTGACACGGCCGTGCTGAAAATGGCACGGCCGTGCTAGAATGTCAGTGGGCTTTTGAGGTTTGGCACGGCCGTGCAGATTTTGGCACGGCCGTGCTGGATTCTGGCATGGCCGTGCTGTCTGCTGCAGTCTGCAGGTTTTCTTTTCCTTCAAGGCACGCATCACTCTCTTCATTCCGACTTCTAACCAATCTTCTACCTGCACAAAAACACACAAGAGCACACAAAACTCACACAAATTAGGAGCTAAACCAACTACAAAACAAAAGAAACTACTTTAGTAAAAGCAAGAAAATCGGGTTGCCTCCCGGAAGCGCTAAGTTTAACGTCGATAGCTTGACGTGGTCACATTCAACTCTTGTGACCGCATTCGAACACATCTATCACACCAACATGGGCTCCCTCATAGTATGTCTTCAACCTTTTCCCATTAACCACGAAGGATTGCAACCCACTAGAATCATAAAGCTCAACCGCACCGGAAGGGAAAACATCTTTGACAGTGAATGGACCCCTCCATCTTGACATAAACTTACCGGGGAAGAGCTTCATCTTAGAGTTATATAAGAGGACTTTGTCACCAACATTGAACACCTTCCGCTCTATCTTCCGGTCATGGAACTCCTTAGATCGGGACTTGTATAGGTTCGCACTGTCATATGCGTCCATCCGAAGCTCCTCCAATTCATGAAGTTCCAACATCCGTTTCTCTCCCGCGCTTGCTAGATCAAAATTTATCTTCTTGATAGCCCATTGAGCGTGGTGCTCTAGTTCGACCGGGAGGTGACATGCTTTCCCGTAGACCAAGCGGTATGAGGTGGTGCCTATTGGGGTCTTGAAAGCAGTCCGGTATGCCCAAAGTGCATCATCAAGCTTATCGGACCAATCTTTCCTATTCTTCGCCACTGTCTTCTCAAGGATGGACTTTATCTGTCGATTGGAGACTTCCGCTTGCCCACTAGATTGAGGGTGATAGGTTGTCCCGAACCTTTGATGTACTCCATTCTTTCGAAGCATCCTTTGAAAGGCCCCATGCACAAAGTGTGACCCGTTGTCACTTATAACCGCCGTAGGAACCCCGAACCTTGGAAATATAATCTTCTTGAAGAGTTTCACCACCACCTTGTGATCATTTGTAGGGGAGGAAATTGCTTCCACCCACTTAGACACGTAATCCACAGCCACAAGTATGTATTGGTTCCCACGGGAGGAAGGGAAGGGTCCCATGAAGTCAATGCCCCACACATCAAAGATCTCAAGTTCAAGTATGGGTTTTTGAGGCATTTCATTCTTCTTGGAAATGTTTCCACTCCGTTGGCAAGCATCGCAAGTCTTCACAAATGCCCACGCGTCCCTAAAGATATGGGGCCACCATAGCCCACATTGCAAAACCTTTTGGGCTGTCTTATTAGCCCCCATGTGACCTCCGCAAGGGTCGGAGTGGCACATTTTCAGCACACTATGAACTTCTTCCTCCGGAACGCACCTTCTTAGGAGACCATCTACACCTCTCTTGAACAAAATTGGATCATCCCATATGTAATGCCTTGCATCTCTCCTAATCTTCTTCCGTTGGTTCTTGGAGTAATCGGGGGGAAACTCCTCACAAGCCAAGTAGTTTACCAAATCCGCAAACCATGGTAGAATCTTCTCCTTGAGGAGGTATAAAACATCATCCTTCAACTCATCACAAATGGGCAGCCCATCATCTTCTTGTTGCTCCCTCTCCATGCGCGAAAGGTGATCCGCAACCACATTCTCAGCTCCCTTCTTGTCCCGGATCTCCACATGAAATTGTTGTAAAGAGAGGACCCATCGGAGGAGGCGTGGTTTGGATTCCTTCTTCGAAATTAGGTACTTCATGGCAGCATGGTCGGTATAAACAATCGTTTTGGAACCAATGAGGTAGTCCCAAAATTTCTCAAATGCATGAACAATGGCTAGGAACTCTTTCTCTGTAGTGGTGTAGTTCCTTTGTGCTTCATTTAATGTCTTGGACATGTAATAGATCACGTGAACCCTCTTCTCAAATCGTTGCCCAAGAACACCTCCAATAGCCGTATCACTAGCATCGCACATCAACTCAAAAGGTAGATCCCACCGTGGTCCTTGCACAATCGGTGCCGAAATCAAAGCTTTCTTAAGTGTGTTAAAAGCTTGTAGGCACTCTTTGTCGAACTTGAAGTCGACTTCCTTTTGCAATAAGGCAGTCAAAGGCTTGGCTATAAGAGAGAAATCTTTTATGAATCGCCGGTAGAACCCCGCATGCCCTAGGAATTGTCTTACCCCTTTTGCATTGACCGGTGGTGGTAGCTTTGCTCTAACTTCAACCTTTGCTTTGTCCACCTCTATGCCTGCATTTGAGATCTTGTGACCGAGGACAATACCTTCTTCAACCATGAAGTGACACTTCTCCCAGTTCAGGACTAAATTCACTCTCTCACACCGTTGTAGGCACTTCCCCAAGTTCACTAGGCAATCATCAAAGGAGGCTCCTCCAACAGAAAAATCGTCCATGAAATCCTCCATCTCGGCCTCCAACATGTCCCCAAAAATTCTCATCATACACCGTTGAAAGGTGCCCGGTGCATTGCAAAGTCCAAAAGGCATTCTCCTGTAGGCAAAAGTACCATATGGACAAGTAAAAGTCGTCTTCTCTTGGTCATCCGGGTTTATAGGTATTTGGAAAAACCCCGAATAACCGTCAAGAAAGCAATAATACTTGTGCCTAGTTAGTCTTTCGAGCATTTGATCAATAAAAGGGAGGGGAAAATGGTCCTTTTTGGTAGATGCGTTTAGACGTCTATAGTCTATGCACATCCGCCAACCGGTCACCGTTCTAGTTGAGATGAGCTCACCATTCTCATTCTCAACTACAGTCATTCCCCCCTTCTTAGGGACAACATGCACAGGGGAAACCCATCTAGAGCTTGAAATGGGGAAGATGATACCTGCATCAAGAAGTTTGGTGATCTCTTTCTTCACCACCTCCCCCATTTGAGGATTGAGTTTCCTCTGCCTCTCAATAGAAGGCCTCGCACCATCCTCGAGAGTTATGTGATGCATACATATAGCGGGGCTAATACCCTTGAGGTTATCAATGGTATAACCTATGGAACTTTGATGCTCTCTCAATACATCACACAACTTCCGAGTTTGATCCGCATCTAAAGAAGAATTCACAATGACAGGATAAGTTGAATCAGGGCCAAGAAATTCGTACCTTAGATGTGATGGTAGAGGTTTCAATTCTACCTTAGGGGCCTCGTTTACCTCTTTTGTGGTGGCCTTAGCAAGTGCATACATGGGTGTCATTTCCTTGAAACCGTTATCACCATCATCTTCCTCTAGCATTTGCTCCTCTATGTACCTGCTCTCATCGGTATCACTTGGCTCAAGATCATGGTTAGTAGAAAGCAATAGTGTATGCATACTAGTGACAATCGAATCAATAGTGTCAATCATCATGCAGTTTTCGGAAGTAGACAAAGGATATTGCATGCTTTTGTTCAGATCAAATTCAAGGACCTCCTCTCCCACCTTTAAAGAAACCTTGGCACTCTTCACATCAATGAGAGCACCAGAGGTAGCTAGGAAAGGTCGCCCAAGAATAATAGGTATATGATTATCTTCATCCATTTCCAAAACTACAAAATCCACAGGTATCACAAATTTCCCAACTCGTAGGGGAACATCTTCTACCTTACCCTTAGGAAATTTGATCGAACGATCAACTGTAGGGTAATGTTGGTAGGAAGAAGTTCTCCTACCCCTAATCTTTGATATACAGAATATGGCATAAGACTAACACTAGCCCCAAGATCACATAATGCATTATCAATTTTCATTTTATTAATAGCACAAGGGATTGAGAAATTACCTGGGTCTCCCAATTTGGGAGGCATCTTGTTCATGATGATTGCACTACAATTCGCGGTGAGGTTAACAGTTTCCACCCCATCACAATTCCTCCTGCCACTCAAAATATCTTTCAAAAACCTAGCATAGTTAGGCATTTGTTTTATAGCGTCGGTGAATGGTATGGAAAGGTGAATTTGCTTCAAAGTATCTAAAAACTTACCGAATTGAACATCCAACTTATGTCTCACAAACTTATGGGGGTAAGGAAGTTTTTGCAATAAATTGGGTTCTTTGACTTGTGTTACTTCCTTTTCATTTAGGACCTCTACAGTTTTATCATTCTCTCCGGTCCTCTCCTCCTCACTCTCTATAACAGTATCAGTGGTAGGTGTAGTCACAGATTGACTCCTAGGGGGTACTACTTCATCGCTCCCCCTCAATGTCTTTCCACTCCTAGTGGTGATAGCATTTACAGAGTTTTTAGGGTCAATACCTTGAGGTGGGAGTTTTGACACTCCAACCCCATCCTTTATAGCACTAGCCAACTGAGAAATCTGAGTTTCGAGCATTTTATTATGTGTCATCACTTCATTAAACTTTTTGTCACTGGTGGCCATGAAAGTGTTGAACATTTTGGTCTGTGCTTCCATCATCTCCTCCAAACTAGTCCTTTGCGATGGTCCTTGAGCATTGTAGTTGTCATTAGAGGCTCGGGAGCCACGCGCATTAGACTGTTGGGGATTTTGATTTTGGAAGTTGTTCCTGTTACCATTGTTATTCCAATTTCCCCTGTTATTGGCATTCATGTTCTGATTGTATTGCCCTTGATTACCTGCATTTTGTTGGTAATTATTCTGATTACCAAAATTACCATGTTGATTATAAGACCCTTGGAGATTTTGGTCCCTTTGGTTCCTGTTTCCCCACTGGTTTTGCTGTTGGTAGTCAGAATTATTACCATGTTGATTATAATTGTTCCTTCTTTGATTAGGTGGTAAATATCTGTTACTGTCATTCCTAGGTCTATTATCATAAGACAAGGCATTGACTTGTTCATTATCACACTCATTACCATCATTATAGTTGGATTGAAATTGGGAATCTACGTTACAGGCAGAGGTATCATGGTCATAAGTCCCACAGTTTTCACAGAATATACATCCAGCAGGCATATTATTAGAGTTAGAGTGCATACCTGCTCCCTTAGAATAGGATGGAAGATTTTGATGCGGTGGAGCGTTGAGCTTCTCTTTGATAATTGACATTTCCTTACCTAGATTTAAAATTTGCGATGTCAAATTCCCGATTGCATTAAGATGGTCTACCGAATAGACCGCTCCTCCACTCTTGCTCGTGGCCTCTCGCTCTCCATCTTGCCAATCCATGTGGTGTCGTACCACATCTTCTATGATATCAATGACTTCTTCTTCGGTTTTGTTCATAATGGGGCCACCTGCTCCCGCATCCAAACTGGTCTTCCCTTGAGGACTCAATCCTCCATAGAAAATCTGTAAAACTTGATATGTTGGGATTCCGTGGTGTGGGCACTCTCTTTGATACTCCTTGTACCTTTCCCATGCTTCGTAGATTGACTCCCCACTCCTTTGCCGAAATCCCTGGATCAAAGCTCTAGCATCGACCGTCTTCTTTTGGGAATAAAATCTTCCCAAGAATGCTGTCGTGACATCATCCCAAGTGTGTAGAGAGTTCGGCTTCACCTCCTTCTCTAACCATTCGAGAGCTCTCCCAATAAGTGAAAAGGGGAAAAGCTTCAATCTCACAAACTCTTGATTCACCCCATTAACCTTGATGGTATTGCAGTACTTCTCAAATTCGTTCAAATGAGCCAAAGGGCTCTCATGCTTGGCACCACTAAACTGCCTTCTCTCGATGAGGGTGATCATAGCCGGTCGGATCTCGAAATCATTGGCCTCAGTAGTGGATGGAGCAATCCCACTTGAAGCTCTATACGCCCCAGGAGTTCCCAACTCCTTAAGGGGTCGTGGTGCTGGCCGATTGGGTTGGCGCGGTATGTCTTCCATTGGAACCTGTTGTGTGTTGTGTTCCTTTCCTTGAGAGTTTGATGACGTCAATCGAGATTTACGATTGCTCTTTAAAGTTCTTTCGATTTTTGGATCGAAGGGTATTAATTCTCTCTATTTAGACCTACGCATACACACTAACCAAACCAATTAAATAGCAGGGCTACAAGTGTAGCCAAAAGGGAAAAATCTTTTTGTGCTTTTTTATGATGAACTAGACTCAAGAAATCAAAAAGAAATTAACAAACACCGCTCCCCGGCAACGGCGCCATTTTGACGAGGGTTAAAATGGTCGCTACAATCTAACTCTCAATCAAACAATACTTATACGAACACCCTATAACCAAGTACAATGGCAAATAAAGGTTCGGTCCACGAGGAACGAGAGTAATTGCAAATCAATCTTAAACCTAAGCTAGTTCGAAATCAATGGAAAATGGTGTTCTAAAATACTACTAATAAGATGGAATAAATCAATAAACTAAGACACTAGGGAGAACGGGAATCCGCCTAACCATTGGTAACTAAGCAACAAGGAATCACAGAGACAAACGGGATATGCAAAGACTATAAGTCTGATCAATATCATGTGATAGGAAGACAACGGGCAATACTAAGCTTGGATTTCTCATGCACTTAACATTACTCGATACATAATCAAACCACATTCAATAATGAAATACTCAATTCACAATCTCTTGTTCAAATCAAGAATATCATGCAATCAAATTCAAGATTCTAGGTTAGCTACTCCTATTATAATGAATTAACATGCAATCGCATATAATCAATTTAATCACAATCCGTTTATCAAAATCAATCCTCAATTACATAGATTACCTAGGCCGGGTTTCATCCCAAAACCCTAGCTAGGAGACTACTCACACATATTCATAATCAAAGCAATAATGAATTCCAAAAGCATAATAGATATAAACATGAATTCTGATTAAGGAATAATAAAGCTTGATTAATAAACAAGAATGAATAATACCAATTGTATTGATGCGAATCAATGGAAAAGTTCAGAACTTTGATATCCGTCGTCAATGAATAATACAAAGAATCTTCGCAAATCTTGCTTCAAATCAATCCAAGAAAACTAAAATCTCTAGAAATATCTCTAAGAAAACTGATGAATCTCTAATACTAAGAACGTTCTCCAATAACTCTCTACAAAGGCTCTCAAAACTATCTCTAAAAAACTTTCTGAGGAATCCTCTTAAAGTCGGGCCTTAAAAACGTCTTCTAATGCGGAGAAGTCAAGCGCGCAGTTAACCCTGGATCAGCACGGCCGTGCTGTATTTGGCACGGCCGTGCTAGCTTGTCAGTAAGTAAACCGGATTTCTTCTTCAAAATTGCACGGTCGTGCTATATATGGCACGGCCGTGCAGCTTCCTAGCACGGCCGTGCTAAAAATGACACGGCCGTGCTGAATATGCTCTAGCACGGGGCTCATACTGAAGCTGACACGGGCACGGGCAACATCTGACACGGCCGTGCTAATGGCCTGCACGGCCGTGCGGGTGCGTGGATACTAACACGGCCGTGCTATTGGCTTGCACGGCCGTGCTGCCTTGCCTGGGGTTGCTTGCTTATAGGCCAGCACGGGTGTGCCTATGGTAACACGGCCGTGCTGCCTGTGTTATGTAATCAATGCACGGCACTTGAACTTCCTTAACTCCTCGGACTCCGGTCAAGGCTAGCTCAGTTACGTATCAAGGGCTCGGGATCCGATTAAACTCGGTTGATATTACCTGAAAACACATCAAAAACAAACCGAAAACCCGTGAAGCACGTAATATGGGGAACGTAAGCATAACAAGATAATAATCGGCCAAAGCGGCCCCAAATACATCCAAAATCATCCTAAAATATGCTCTAAAGCGCGCCCTAAAGTGCGCTTGTCAACTCTCACCTAGAGAGACCCAATCACTTTAATTTCCGCATTAATTACTCCTTAAGCAAGTACTAACTTGACCGTCGGAGGCGGATCTCCAATCATCCGGAGCATCCGTTTGTTTTGCAGGTACAGGCGTCCGGTTCCAGTCTCGGAATTGTAACTCTCCCGTAGGACATCAGAAAACCCCGAAACATTTTGGCGCCGTCTGTGGGGAGAGTACTTCTGAGATGGCATCCATGCCTGTACCAACTCCTGAAGAGAGGCATCCCCTAGACGACCCTCATGTTCAGTCGGATCATGATACTGAGAATGAATTTGAAGTTGAAGCTCACACAGCTTCAGACGGGACCCTAAGGGCCCGACGCACCCGTCATACCGAAAGGAGGGAACGGGAACATCTTCAAACTGGAAGTGAGCCAGCAGGCGCACCGCTTGTTCGGCAGCAGCCGGCTGATGGGTATGCTCCCATCACAAGGAACGAATTCATGACCTTCATGAGGGACTTCAAGGGAGAGATTCAAGAGTTGCTCAACAAGAAGCCTGCTTTGGCCAAGGAACAGTCGGCTAAGAAACCCTCCACTTCAGGGAAGAGGAAGCCAGTTCAAGGGCGAGAGGCGACCCCTCATCCTAAATCTAGGAAGTGGGAGCCGCCTGCCCTTGATTTCACAAAATACCGTTTTCCTACTCCAGGAAAGAGGAAACATGTTCGTCATATTCAGGCGGACGGGTTGAAGAAAACATACACAGATGCTCGGTTATTGCTAGAACAGAAGAAGGGTGACCGATTGTCAGAGTCGGCCTCTACTTCAAACTTCTAAGACATTCTGCGCAATACCTCGATGAGACATACTCAGTCGCATCATGAGAGTCAGTCAGGCGGTACCTCCCGTCAGTCCGGCTTTCACAGTGACCAGGCGATACCAAACTTACCATTTGTACCGCAACAACAATATTTTTTGCAGCCACCTCTGTTTGGGGGGCATGCAGCAAAGAATGTCCAACCTATGGACTGGCAGCTACGGTTGCTTAAACTTGGGGAACAGCCGTCGGCCTTCTCCAAGGAAATTGCTGAAGCCGCTCAGCCGGCCAAAGTGAAAAACGTATTAGTAGGCGCCTATGACGGCACTACTAACCCAGAAGACCATTTGATGGCATTCACCAACCTGATGTACCTTCAAGGGTTGGATGATCCCACTTGGTGCAAATGTTTCCCAGCGACTCTCAAAGGAATCGCACAACAATGGTTCGGCAACCTGCCGACTGGTTGCGTGAATAACTTCAGGACGCTTGCTTACTTATTCACCTCCAACTTTGCCATGAACATCCCTGCGAAGAAGACGACCCTTGATTTAGGAACGATTCAGCAGGGCGAGAAGGAGGGGCTTCGTTCTTACATCAGGCGGTTTAACCTGATGAGAATACAGATTCAAGGGTTACCGGATGAGGTAGCCTATACTGACTTTTTCAGAGGCCTCAAAGACGGATCGACATTCAAATTTGATTTGGTCCGAAAGAGGGTGGCGACTCTTCAAGAGGCCTTGATTGAAGCGGAAGCCTATATACAAGCGACTGACCTTTGCAGTACAAAACAGTCGGACGGGAATAGGTTCGACAAAAAAGAAGGGCGACAAAAACAGTTGTCGAACAAAGATGAGAAGAAAAGGAAAGAGGTCTGGGCGGCTGATTCCTCTAAACAGCCGGCCCAGAAGAAGAAAAAAGAATTCAAACCCTACTCCCCAAAGTATGCGTTTAGCAAGGACAGCCAAGCTATCCTGAAGGAAATCAAGGGACGGATCTCAATTGAGAAGCCGGTCCCCATGAAGGGTTCTGCAAGCAACAGGAACCAAGAAAAATTATGTGATTATCATGAAGATGTTGGTCATCACACCAACGAATGCATCAGTCTTATGCGGTATCTGGACCGCTTGGCTGAGCAAGGCGATCTTGACTCTAATGTCAAGAAATCCACGGGGAACACTTCCTCGAAAAAGCAGTCGGCCAAAAGGAGTCAACAAGCCGACAGCTCTGATACAGATGATGCAGTCGTCTACACCATTGCAGGCGGCTTCGCAGGAGGCGGTCCCACTATTAGGGGTAACAAAGACAATATCAGGCGGTTAGATGTAAATTCCGTTCACCAAGAGCGGTCCTCCAAATATTCATTTCCTGAGATTGTCATCACCGAAAAAGATCTAGAAGGGGTAAGGGGGCCGCATGACGACCCTATCGTTATTGAGTGTAAAGTGGCCAACCAAAGAGTTGGCCGAATCCTTATAGATACTGGAAGCTCCTCAGATCTTATCAGTAGCAAATGTCTGTCAAAGTTAAAATATCAGACTGATTGCATACATCCGGCATCCCACCCTTTAGTAGGGTTTGGAGGAGGAGTCGTCCACCCAGTGGGACGAGTGGATTTACCCATCCGCTTGGGTGAAAAAGGGGAAGGGCGACACATGGTAGTCCGGTTCCTGGTAGTAGAAGAACTCTCGTCCTACAACATGATTCTGGGACGACCAACCCTGAATAATTCCAAGGCTGTTATAATCCCATCACTTATGTTGCTCAAGTTTAAGAGGGATAATGGAACAGTCGGGTCCCTAAGGGGAGATCAGAGGATGGCCCGAGAGTGCTATCTCTCGGATATCAAACCCACTGTTATGACCGCTGGATCAAGTGGTGGAAAAACAGACCTTGACAATGTTAAGGAGAGTGCGCCTGTTCAAGAAGCAGGCGGCAAAAAGAGAAAGGCAGCCCAGACGCGGGCTGCAAGAAAAGACAGAAAATAGCAATCATTGGCAGAGGAGCGGTCGGACGAATTCCGCCCTCAGCCGGCTGGTGAGCATACGGATCTGATCTTAGACAACTCACGTCCTGACCGAACAGTCAAAGTTGGGACGACTGCTTCGCGGATCCTGGGCGACGATTTGCACAAACTTTTAAAAGAATACAAGGATATCTTTCCATTCGAAGTCCACGAAATGCCAGGCATTAGTCCTGACCTGGCGGTACATAAACTGGCTAAGGATCCGAAAAAGAAGCCGGTAAGGCAGAAAAAGCGGAACCATGGTGAAGAAAGAAGTCAGGCGGCAGCCGCCGAAGTCAAAAAACTACTTGATGCAGGGTTCATTCGGCAATGTTACTTCCCAGACTGGGTTGCAAATGTGGTGCTTGTTAAAAAGCCGAATGGCACCTGGCGAATGTGTGTAGACTACACAGACTTAAACAAGGCATGCCCAAAAGACAGTTACCCTCTGCCTAAAATTGATAACCTGGTCGACTCAACAGCCGGCCATGCTTTGATGAGCTTTATGGACGCTTACTCTGGTTTCCATCAAATTCCTTTATGGAAGAAAGATCAGGAAAAGACGGCCTTCGTCACTGATCAAGGGCTATACTGTTACACGGTTATGCCGTTCGGTCTTAAGAATGCCCCGGCCACCTTCCAGCGAATGATAAACACTGTGTTCTTTGATCAAATAGGGAGAAACGTCGAGGCATACATTGATGATATGATTTTCAAGTCTAAGCTTCAGACAGATCATCTGTCGGACCTCCGAGAAACTTTCGCCATACTCAGGCGGAACCGTGTCATGCTCAATCCCAAGAAATGTGTATTTGGAGTTGAGTCTAGGAAATTTCTCGGAATCCTTATCAATCAGAGAGGAATAGAGGCGAACCCTAAGAAGGTACAGGCGGTCATCGATATGCAGTCGCCTCGTACCGTCCGAGAGGTTCAGAAGTTAACAGGTTGTCTGGCGGCCTTGGGAAGATTTCTAAGTTGATCAGGCGACAAATGCTTATACTTCTTCCAGGCCATTAAGAAGAAGGCAAGGTTTGAATGGGGGCCGGATTCTGAGGCGGCCTTCTAGAAATTGAAAGTTCACTTGCATTCCTTGCCAAGGCTGGTCAGCCCTTTGCCCAAAGAAGTACTCTACATGTACCTGGCCGTCTCTGATCATGCGTTAAGCGCTGTTCTTCTTGCTGAAAGAGACGGCTGTCAGCTCCCGGTCTACTTTGTCAGTCATGTATTGAAAAATGCCGAGTTGAGGTATCCCTTAGTGGAAAATTTTGGTCTTGCACTCTTCATGGCTGTTAAAAAATTGAAGCCCTACTTTTTGGCACATGCAGTCGTCGTGTATACAGATCAACCTATCAAGCGGCCACTGACCACCATGGAGTCGTCAGGCCGGATGATCAAATGGGCCATAGAAATTCAGAGCCTCAAAGTTACTTTCGAGCCTAGAAAAGCAGTGAAAGGGCACGCCTTTGCTGACTTTATTGTTGAGATGACTCGCCCCCCTGATTCTCGAGATCCAGACCAAGTCTGGAAGGTATATGTGGATGGAAGCTCTACTTCAAATGGTTGTGGGGCAGGCGTCATATGTCAGTCGCTAGAGGGCGACAAGTACGAGTATGCTCTACGCTTCAGTTTTCAGGCCTCAAACAATAAGGCAGAATATGAAGCTTTACTAGTCGGAATCCGCATGTGGAAGGCTGCAGGGGCACGAAAAATAGACGCCTGTTCCGATTCACAATTGATAGTGAGTCAGTATAATGGTGAATACGAAGCAACCCATCCGGCCATGATCAAGTATTTACAGGCCGTACGACAGGCAGTCGGATCCCTTCAAGATTTTCATCTGACTCAAGTGTCGAGATCAGAAAACAACCAGGCGGATGCACTTTCAAAATTAGCATCATCCGCCTCTTGTGATACTCCTCGAACTGTTTTTTGGGAAGTGATGGAGAAGAGAAGCATCGAGGAAGACCCTATTGGAATCCTAGACAGAAGCTCAACCTGGATGGATCCAATCAGGGCATATCTGACAGACGGTACCCCGCCGGATGATCATCACCAGGCGGCAGCGCTGAAAAAACGGGCAGCCAGTTTTGAAATGATAAAGGGAGAACTTCACAAAAGAGGGTACCTTCAACCCTACTTAAAGTGTGTTACTCCAGAAAAGGGGCGAGAGATACTAGACGATCTTCACTCTGGTTACTGCGCTTCCCATATATGCGGTAGGTCACTTACTCAAAGGACAAGACGGCAGGGCTACTTCTGGCCTACTTTAGAAGCAGATGCCATGGAGATGGTGAAAAAATGTGACAAGTGCCAAAGGTTTGGCAAACTAATTCACCGACCGGCTACTGACCTCACTACCATTCATAGCCCACTACCGTTTGCTAAGTGGGGCATGGATATTCTGGGTCCCTATACGCTTGCTACAGGCGGAAGGAGGTACATACTTGTTGCAGTCGACTACTTCACTAAATGGGTGGAGGCGGAGGCTGTAAAGGGAATCAAGACGAAGAATGTAATTTCATTCATCTTGAAAAATGTCATCACTCGGTTCGGGGTTCCCATGTCTATGGTCTTTGATAATGGTCCCCAATTTGAGACGCCTGTTCTCAAAAGCTGGTTGGGTGACCAAGGAATTTCACACTACTTTGCATCTGTCGGCCGTCCACAAGCAAACGGCCAGGTAGAAGCCTTTAATAAAATCATCTCAGACGGTCTCAAGAAAAAGATTGAACGAGCAGGCGGCCTATGGGCGGATGAATTACCACATGTTCTCTGGGCCATTAGGACGACTGAAAAAGGGGCGACTGGAGAAACTCCATTCCTCCTAACTTATGGTGCGGAAGCTGTTCTTCCAATTGAACACCACGAGCCGACTCTTCGAGTAATGCTATATGACGAAGAGGCAAACTGGGAAGCCATGCGCCTGGCATTAGACTCACTCCCTAAAAGGAGGGGCAATGCTGTCTTGCGCCATGAAATTTACCGCCTGAGAATGACTCGATCATACAACAAAAAAGTACACAGGCGTCCACTCAAAGTGGGGGACTTTGTACTTAGAAAAATGGAAGCAGTTGGTAGGGCTAATGAGTCTTGCAAACTAACTCCCAACTGGGAAGGACCCTACCGAATCTATGAAGAGGTCAGGGACGGTACCTACCGTCTGGAAACACCAGACGGCCAACCGTTGCCTCGAACTTGGAATGTAGATAATCTTAAGAAATATTTCTTTTGAATGATGTAAATAGTCGAGGACTGCTTAATAAAAGTTTGATGTTTTATTCAATTCTGTACTAAGAGGGGCATGCCTACTGACAAACAGTCGGCGACTCTCCATGTTTAGTTTTCATTCTTACTTAAGAGGGGCATGCCACTTGTTCCACACAACCGGTTACTCTCCCAGAACACAGTTCACCAAGAACTATCAAAGGCTCATCGCTAAAATGATCAGACCAGGCGCCAAACCAACTGATCAAAATATAAAAATTCAATTCGACCTGTCCCAACGTTATAGCAGGCGTCCGACGGCATCCATCCGGATGAAATTCGTCGCAGAGAGCAGCTCCCTTTTGGGTGGAACATTGTTCTATAAAATCATTACACGGCACCTATACGACTGTCTAACCAAGACAACCACGTAGCCGTTTCACGGACAAGGATACCTCTCACTTAACTGACTAATCAGGTCAAACAAGTGTTCGCAGTAACCATCCGTGTCAACCGACCGACTGAACTACTTGGGATAAAAACAGTTGGTATCTTATGAGTTAATAGCCAACAAACATTGGCGAATAAAGGGGAACAACCGGTACCCACCGCTTGATACCTCTACTACTCAGTCACTTGGCGACTAGGTAACAATTATGTTTCCATGGTCACTCTTTAAAAAAAAAAATTAGTATGAAACTAAAAAGGTGCTCATACGGCGCCTGTTCACACTAGATTAAAAATGGCGGGGAACAGTCGGCCTGAACCGGCTAGAGTCTCCAGCTTAAAAAACAAACAAGGCAGGTAGGAAACCACCTTCCTACTTGGTTGAAAAAAATCCATTCTTTAAAGTGGCCGACTGATCGCTTAGCCTGGAGACAAACAACCAGTCGTCTAGGGGCATAGGTAGTGTGACTAATTATTTCGTACCTGTCCGCAACTATCGGCCATGAAACAGTCGGTATAGTGTGCAATTTGATATCAGAATATTCAATACTTAAACAAATTTGAAACAAAACAAAAATGAAATATTTCAGCATAAAAAGAAGTCGGTCATTAAAGACCGGCCAAATATTAAGAACCCCGGCCCCCTGGCCGGGTAAATACAAACAAACGGCACGCAGGCCGTGGAGAGAAGACATAAAGCTTAAGAAGGGGGCAGATCTTCAATATTAGCAGTTGCCGCCTGGTCAGCACTCTTCTTGCTTGACTCGGCTTCAGCTGCATCCTTCTTCGATGCATTACCCCCAAGCGGCACAAGCGCCACTACCGGCTCCTCCTCCTCCAACGCCTCGTCCTCAACAGCCGCCAGGATCTCTTGATTATATCTATTAGAACACTGGCGGTACGTTTTTTCCCAGGAGGAATAGTCGGCATTGGGGAAGAGGCGGCCCCAGGTCATGCGCTGGATTTGAGCAGAGTCTTCCATCATCTCTCGGACCAGCTCTTTCTTTTCTTGCTCGGCCTTTTCCGAGAGCTCCTGAGTAAGACTCTTCTCCTGGGTCACCAGGCGTTCCTTTACGTTCGCCAAGGATTTCTCCAAGGTTTCGTATGAGGACATCTTTTGGCGAAGAGGTCTCAGCTCGGCCTTGAGATTGTTGATGGTCGCCTCCAGCTTGCTATTTCTCTTCTGGGCCACTTCTAACTGAGCCCGGATGGCAGAAGTAGCCTGCGCCTGATAATAAAGAATGTCAATTGTCAGAACCTCATTTTGGGCAATTTAAAACATTGCCTTATCACAGTCAGAGGCGGCCATAGCTTTTGCGGCCTTTACCTCTTTTTTCTTCTTGTCAAGCGGCTTACGGAGGCCGTTCACTCGGAGCAGGGCCTAAGTAAAAAGGGAAAAGGCGTCAGTTTCCAAACAAAAAAAAACAGGCGTCCTTCAAATACTAAAAAATATGCTAAGTATACCTCAGCAAGGACCCCTGCAATCCCGTCTAGGTCAAGGGTGCCGACACCCCTGACCGCCTCCCTTTCAGCTGGAGGAACGACCTTGATCATAGACTTGGCCACCTCGACCAAGTCAGGCTCCTGAGGGCCGGCTGCATCAAGCATAGGCAAACGGATTAGACCTAGTAAAGAAGGGAGCAAGTCTAAAATTTACAAGGACAATTTCATACTTCTAGGTGGCCCAGCTGGAGTTTTAGAAGGAGTGGTCGGCTGCTTCTCAGCCGCCGCATGTTTCCTGGCAGAACCAGGAGAGCTTGCAACAGTCGTCCTCCGGGTCTTGGAGTCCGGATGTTGGGAAGAAGAAGCTCTTGGAGCTCCCGTCTAAAAAAAAAAACACTCGGTCAGTATATGCATAAACCCAACTCCAAAAAAGAGAGTGAAGGGTTCGAACCTCACCAAGGGTGCCCCCTTGTTGGGGGAGTCGGTTGAAGACTGTTGTATGATGGAGGCCCGCAACATGGCCGCCGCAGTCTTGGAGGCAGTAATTTTGCTCATGGCGTCCGCTGCAAAAAAAAATAGCAAAGTTAATAAAAAGTCATCACATAAATGCATGGAAAAACAGAGTATTCGACAGGCCGGCTACCTCTTGAGCACCGACTGCTGAGGCCACAGGCGGCCAAAAAGTACTCATCGTAGAGTCATTTGAAGCTCGGGACGCAGTGCAGGGGTACTTGCTCTCGTACCCCTGAGGTAGAGTTCGCCCTCGACTGTACTTTGAAGAGTCCTTTATCTAGGATCTCTTTCTTAGACTTGGGGGGAACAGGCGGCATGCTGCGGCCGCCTGCAAGAAGGGGCGGATTCCTGTTCCACCTGTTGAAGCGCTTGTTCAGTTCTGTGTCTGAACTCTCAATGATAAGGAAGGTGCTCCGCCAGTCCTTCCATTTGTTTGCTTTACCTCTTGTCATGAGGTAGCCCCTGTGGCTCGTCAATTGATACCAGCCGGTACCGCCTGCCTTAGGGGTCCGGCTGAGGTAGTTCATGTGGGCGAAAGCCTCGAAGTTTGGCTCCACCCCGTGCAGTTCACACCCGGCCACATAGCCGAGTACGTTGACCCAGGAGTTCGGGGCTAACTGCCATAACCCCAACTCATACCCATCCAGGATCCGCTGAACAGCCGGATGCAGTGGGAAACGCAGCCCAGCCTTGATTGCCGCCTCGTAGCAGCCAAAGCAGGCGCCATCATAGCTAGTACCAGCCGGCCAGACGACTGTGTCCTCTGGATCCGGCACGAACACTAAAAAGTCGGGGCCCATTGTGTGGTTCGCAATAAAGCTCCCCGCTTTCTCTTGCATGGCCGTTATCCGGCCCCGTGGGTGACAAGCGCACTTTAGGGCGCGCTTTAGAGCGTATTTTAGGATGATTTTGGATGTATTTGGGGCCGCTTTGGCCGATTATTACCTTGTTATGCTTACGTTCCCCATATTACGTGCTTCACGGGTTTTCGGTTTGTTTTTGATGTGTTTTCAGGTAATATCAACCGAGTTTAATCGGATCCCGAGCCCTTGATGCGTAACCGAGCTAGCCTTGACCGGAGTCCGAGGAGTTAAGGAAGTTCAAGTGTCGTGCATTGATTACATAGCACAGGCAGCACGGCCGTGTTACCATAGGCACACCCGTGCTGGCCTATAAGCAAGCAACCCTAGGCAAGGCAGCACGGCCGTGCAAGCCAATAGCACGGCCGTGTCAGTATCCACGCACCCGCACGGCCGTGCAGGCCATTAGCACGGCCGTGTCAGATGTTGCCCGTGCCCGTGTCAGCTTCAGTATGAGCCCCGTGCTAGAGCATATTCAGCACGGCCGTGTCATTTTAGCACGGCCGTGCCAGGAAGCTGCACGGCCGTGCCATATATAGCACGGCCGTGCCAATTTGAAGAAGAAATCCGGTTTACTTACTGACAAGCTAGCACGGCCGTGCCAAATACAGCACGACCGTGCTAATCCAGGGTTAACTGCGCGCTTGACTTTTCCGCATTAGAAGACGTATATAAGGCCCGACTTTAAGAGGATTCCAGAGACAGTTTTAGAGATAGTTTTGAGAGCCTTTGTAGAGAGTTATTGGAGAACGTTCTTAGTATTAGAGATTCATTAGTTTTCTTAGAGATATTTCTAGAGATTTTAGTTTCTTGGATTGATTTGAAGCAAGATTTGCGAAGATTCTTTGTATTATTCATTGACGACGGATATCAAAGTTCTGAACTTTTCCATTGATTCGCATCAATACAGTTGGTATTATTCATTCTTGTTTATTAATCAAGCTTTATTATTCCTTAATCAGAATTCATGTTTATATCTATTATGCTTTTGGAATTCATTATTGCTTTGATTATGAATATGTGTGAGTAGTCTCCTAGCTAGGGTTTCGGGATGAAACCCGGCCTAGGTAATCTATGTAATTGAGGATTGATTTTGATAAACGGATTGTGATTAAATTGATTATATGCGATTGCATGTTAATTCATTATAATAGGAGTAGCTAACCTAGAATCTTGAATTTGATTGCATGATATTCTTGATTTGAACAAGAGATTGTGAATTGAGTATTTCATTATTGAATGTGGTTTGATTATGTATCGAGTAATGTTAAGTGCATGAGAAATCCAAGCTTAGTATTGCCCGTTGTCTTCCTATCACATGATATTGATCAGACTTATAGTCTTTGCATATCCCGTTTGTCTCTGTGATTCCTTGTTGCTTAGTTACCAATGGTTAGGCGGATTCCCGTTCTCCCTAGTGTCTTAGTTTATTGATTTATTCCATCTTATTAGTAGTATTTTAGAACACCATTTTCCATTGATTTCGAACTAGCTTAGGTTTAAGATTGATTTGCAATTACTCTCGTTCCTCGTGGACCGAACCTTCATTTGCCATTGTACTTGGTTATAGGGTGTTCGTATAAGTATTGTTTGATTGAGAGTTAGATTGTAGCGACCATTTTAACCCTCGTCAAAATGGCGTCGTTGCCGGGGAACGGTGTTTGTTAATTGCTTTTTGATTTCTTGAGTCTAGTTCATCATAAAAAAGCGCAAAAAGATTTTTCCCTTTTGGCTACACTTGTAGCCCTGCTATTTAATTGGTTTGGTTAGTGTGTATGCGCAGGTCTAAACAGAGAGAATTAATACCCTTCGATCCAGAAATCGAAAGAATTTTGAAGAGCAATCGTAAATCTCGATTGACGTCATCAAACTCTCAAGGAAAGGAACACAACACACAACAGGTTCCAATGGAAGACATACCGCGCCAACCCAATCGGCCAGCACCACGACCCCTTAAGGAGTTGGGAACTCCTAGGGCGTATAGAGCTTCAAATGGGATTGCTCCACCCACTACTGAGGCCAATGATTTAGAGATCCGGCCGGCTATGATCACCCTCATCGAGAGAAGGTAGTTTAGTGGTGCCAAGCATGAGAGCCCTTTGGCTCATTTGAACGAATTTGAGAAATACTGCAATACCATCAAGGTTAATGGGGTGAATCAAGAGTTCGTGAGATTGAAGCTTTTCCCCTTTTCACTTATTGGGAGAGCTCTCGAATGGTTAGAGAAGGAGGTGAAGCCGAACTCTCTACACACTTGGGATGATGTCACGACAGCATTCTTGGGAAGATTTTATTCCCAAAAGAAGACGGCCGATGCTAGAGCTTTGATCCAGGGATTTCGGCAAAGGAGTGGGGAGTCAATCTACGAAGCATGGGAAAGGTACAAGGAGTATCAAAGAGAGTGCCCACACCACGGAATCCCAACATATCAAGTTTTACAGATTTTCTATGGAGGATTGAGTCCTCAAGGGAAGACCAGTTTGGATGCGGGAGCAGGTGGCCCCATTATGAACAAAACCGAAGAAGAAGTCATTGATATCATAGAAGATGTGGTACGACACCACATGGATTGGCAAGATGGAGAGCGAGAGGCCACGAGCAAGAGTGGAGGAGCGGTCTATTCGGTAGACCATCTTAATGCAATCGGGAATTTGACATCGCAAATTGTAAATCTAGGTAAGGAAATGTCAATTATCAAAGAGAAGCTCAACGCTCCACCGCATCAAAATCTTCCATCCTATTCTAAGGGAGCAGGTATGCACTCTAACTCTAATAATATGCCTGCTGGATGTATATTCTGTGAAAACTGTGGGTCTTATGACCATGATACCTCTGCCTGTAACGTAGATTTCCAATTTCAATCCAACTATAATGATGGTAATGAGTGTGATAATGAACAAGTCAATGCCTTGTCTTATGATAATAGACCTAGGAATGACAATAACAGATATTTACCACCTAATCAAAGAGGGAACAATTATAATCAACAGGGTAATAATTCTGACTACCAACAGCTAAACCAGTGGGGAAACAGGAACCAAAGGGACCAAAATCTCCAAGGGTCTTATAATCAACATGGTAATTTTGGTAATCAGAATAATTACCAACAAAATGCAGGTAATCAAGGGCAATACAATCAGAACATGAATGCCAATAACAGGGGAAATTGGAATAACAATGGTAACAGGAACAACTTCCAAAATCAAAATCCCCAACAGTCTAATGCGCGTGGCTCCCGAGCCTCTAATGAAAACTACAATGCTCAAGGACCATCGCAAAGGACTAGTTTGGAGGAGATGATGGAAGCACAGACCAAAATGTTCAACACTTTCATGGCCACCAGTGACAAAAAGTTTAATGAAGTGATGACACATAATAAAATGCTTGAAACCCAGATTTCTCAGTTGGCTAGTGCTATAAAGGATGGGGTTGGAGTGTCAAAACTCCCACCTCAAGGTATTGACCCTAAAAACTTTGTAAATGCTATCACCACTAGGAGTGGAAAGACATTGAGGGGGAGCGATGAAGTAGTACCCCCTAGGAGTCAATCTGTGACTACACCTACCACTGATACTGTTATAGAGAGTGAGGAGGAGAGGACCGGAGAGAATGATAAAACTGTAGAGGTCCTAAATGAAAAGGAAGTAACACAAGTCAAAGAACCCAATCTATTGCAAAAACTTCCTTACCCCCATAAGTTTGTGAGACATAAGTTGGATGTTCAATTCGGTAAGTTTTTAGATACTTTGAAGCAAATTCACCTTTCCATACCATTCACCGACGCTATAAAACAAATGCCTAACTATGCTAGGTTTTTGAAAGATATTTTGAGTGGCAGGAGGAATTGTGATGGGGTGGAAACTGTTAACCTCACCGCGAATTGTAGTACAATCATCATGAACAAGATGCCTCCCAAATTGGGAGACCCAGGTAATTTCTCAATCCCTTGTGCTATTAATAAAATGAAAATTGATAATGCATTATGTGATCTTGGGGCTAGTGTTAGTCTTATGCCATATTCTGTATATCAAAGATTAGGGGTAGGAGAACTTCTTCCTACCAACATTACCCTACAGTTAGCTGATCGTTCGATCAAATTTCCTAAGGGTAAGGTAGAAGATGTTCCCCTACGAGTTGGGAAATTTGTGATACCTGTGGATTTTGTAGTTTTGGAAATGGATGAAGATAATCATATACCTATTATTCTTGGGCGACCTTTCCTAGCTACCTCTGGTGCTCTCATTGATGTGAAGAGTGCCAAGATTTCTTTAAAGGTGGGAGAGGAGGTCCTTGAATTTGATCTGAACAAAAGCATGCAATATCCTTTGTCTACTTCCGAAAACTGCATGATGATTGACACTATTGATTCGATTGTCTCTAGTATGCATACACTATTGCTTTCTAATAACCATGATCTTGAGCCAAGTGATACCGATGAGAGCAGGTACATAGAGGAGCAAATGCTAGAGGAAGATGATGGTGATAACGGTTTCAAGGAAATTACACCCATGTATGAACTTGCTAAGGCCACCACAAAAGAGGTAAACGAGGCCCCTAAGGTAGAATTGAAACCTCTACCATGACATCTAAGGTACGAATTTCTTGGCCCTGATTCAACTTATCCTGTCATTGTGAATTCTTCTTTAGATGCGGATCAAACTCGGAAGTTGTGTGATGTATTGAGAGAGCATCAAAGTGCCATAGGCTATACCATTGATAACCTCAAGGGTATTAGCCCCGCTATATGTATGCATCACATAACTCTCGAGGATGGTGCGAGGCCTTCTATTGAGAGGCAGAGGAAACTTAATCCTCAAATGGGGGAGGTGGTGAAGAAAGAGATCACCAAACTTCTTGATGCAGGTATCATCTTCCCCATTTCAAGCTCTAGATGGGTTTCCCCTGTGCATGTTGTCCCTAAGAAGGGGGGAATGACTATAGTTGAGAATGAGAATGGTGAGCTCATCTCAACTAGAACGGTGACCGGTTGGCGGATGTGCATAGACTATAGACGTCTAAACGCATCTACCAAAAAGGACCATTTTCCCCTCCCTTTTATTGATCAAATGCTCGAAAGACTACTGAACATTCGGACCCCTGAACTTGCGGTGGAGCGTTGAGGATATTGTGCCAGATGTTGCCCGTGCCCGTGTCAGCTTCAGTATGAGCCCCGTGCTAGAGCATATTCAGCACGGCCGTGTCATTTTTAGCACGGTCGTGCCAGGAAGCTATGGGAGGAGCCGTCTGAGTTCGAAATTTAGCAGTTCTTTTTGTTCTGCCATCATGTTCTGCATAGACACAGAGACAGTCGGACTTTGTATAAAGGGCAAAAATGGGTCCGGAAAAGGGCAGGCGGCACTCCTAGTCCTAGATTCAGCCGTCCCCAGTGACCGGCTGATCACTAACCTAGGCCGTGTCGTGTGCTTCCGTGGTGCCATTTCAAAAAAGAATAAAATAAAGAGAAAATTAAGAGTAAGAGAACCAACGGTTACCTGAACGAGTGACGTTGATGAAGTTCTGAAAATCCTTTGCAGTCGGCTTGTCAGAGCAGGCGGTAGGCAGAAAGGGTCCAAAATGTCAGAGCAAGTTCAGGGGTCCGAATGTTCTCTCACAAAGTTCTCAAGTGTGAAAATGACCGAAGTCAACACTCCTTTATATAGGCGAAGTGAGAAGGCGAAGGGTCACTTCCAGAATTCAAAATTTTGGCGGGAGAATCTCTCGGCCTTTCGCCGAGTGACACCTGTAGCAGGCCGTCGCCTGTTACAGGGCGACACCTGTCACAGGTAACACGTGACCAGTCATGTGCCACCTGTGAGGGGCAAATGATTAGGGGATTTTGCTCCCACCAATCGGAATGCACCACGTGGGCCAATCAGGTCCTGACAAGTGTCCCCCAGTTGGACCTCTCAGGGCTTGCCACGTGGCACACGCTTATTCGTCCACCTTGGACCTATTATGTCATGACACGTGGCATACTCAATGCCTAATGGAGAAGCCGGCCACCTAGGCCCAACTTCCGAGGGAAGCCCAATCAGCCCAAGGTTAACCTAAACCTAGGATTGGCACGTTTCCCGAGGTTATAAATACCTCCCTTAATCCTCATTAAGGGAGATTACGCACATTAAACACTCTCACCTAGAGAGACCCAATCACTTTAATTTCCGCATTAATTACTCCTTAAGCAAGTACTAACTTGACCGTCGGAGGCGGATCTCCAATCATCCGGAGCATCCGTTTGTTTTGCAGGTACAGGCGTCCGGTTCCAGTCTCGGAATTGTAACTCTCCCGCAGGACATCAGAAAACCCCGAAACATCATCTACACTCACTAGTCTTAGCACACACTTTATACATACTCTTTTCACACCATGGCCATGTCTTAGGTTCATGCATGAGTCGGTCTTTTCCGTCATTTGAGTTGGGGGGTACATTATATTCCTAATTCTTCATATCCCTCCATCTACATCATTTTTCCTTCACATTCTATTCCAATATTTCTTCACTTCCTCTACCCATTGCATGTTGAATAAAGTTTGAGTCAAATAATTAACAATGAATATCCCCAAATTCCTTTTCCACAGTACTTGGTCAAGGAGAGAAGGGCGATTAATCAAGGACAACCTCTTTGTTCAAGTCTCACTTTTTGATAAACCGATTCATCAAAAGAGGAAGGCTAAGAAGATAATTGCAACTCAAGAGGAAGTTAATGAACTTAGGATTCAATTGACTAACGTGACTGAGACACTGAAGCTACTCACACTCAGATTGATGATCCTGTGAAGCAACAACAAATGAACCTCATGCAAGAGTGTTTGAGCAAGCTATATAGTGACTATAAATTTCAGGGCATGAGTTCACAAGGGGTCTCGCTGGACAAGGAACTTCTTCCACATAAGTTCAACGCCACTGACATCCCAAAATTCAAGGCAACAGATAACCCTTACTTTCATCTAAGAGCTTTTGAAACTATAATGAACATAAAGGGTATCGATAAGAAGGTTTTTCCCTCTCTGTTCTCACTATCTCTTGAAACCGTTTGCCAACAATGGTACTTCTCCCTTGATAAGGAAAAAACCTCTACCTAGGAATCGATAGTAAACGCTTTCGTTGATAGGTACAAGTGCAATATCCAAGTTGAAACCGACCATAGACAACTTGAGATGCTAAGACAAAAAGAGAATGAAGGTTTTACTTCTTTCTTTAATAAATAGAGGGAAACTTCCACCAAGGTGATTGAAGTCCCCACCGAAAAGGAGTCTGTGAGGATGTTTATCAAGAATCTCCAAGAAAGGTATTCAAAGCACTTAAAATATCAACACAACTTGAATACTTTCAAGGCCGTTTATGACATCGGAATTAAAATCGAAGACGACCTTTCAAAACAAAAAGCTACTAACAATAGTAACCACGGTGGCTGGAAAGGAAAGAAGAACAACAATCCTTCTTCTTCCGAAAACGCCCACTCTAGTAACAATGTTAGTACCTTTGATCTCAGTGAAGTTTTAGCCATAGATAACCAAGGATCTAAGAAGCAACTAAGGAAAGACTTCACCCCCATTGGGATGAGCTACGATACTGCCTTTGATCGACTCCATGCCAAAGGACTCATTACTCCCATTGGACCTATTCAAGATCCCGCACCTGAAAAGAGATTGCCTAGTTGGAATCCAGACGAACACTGCAAGTACCATCAAGGTAGGGGTCATGCTACTGAGAGCTGTTGGAAGCTAAAAGAGGCTATCCAACATTTGATTGATAATAACAAGCTTCCAATGCCTCCAGTTAACAAGAAGATCGAGTGATGATAAAGGAAACAACACAAGACAAGAGGCGAGCTTCAACGACAAGATTTCGTGACCTCTTTTTCTATTTCTTTTTCATTTTTTTCCTTTCCCCAATAAGTCTAGCATAGGCACCTTTTCCTTTGCTTAGATTTATTTTGTAGGAGCATTATATATTTTCCTTTAATAAAATGAGCATTTATTTCCTTATATATGATCATTTCATTTTATTGCATTAAAAAAAAATCCATGTCGAATTAAGCACAAGGTATACCAATGATTTAAGGCAACCCTTGTAGCCACATCATATCTCCTTTCACCTTTCAAATATGCAATTCTTTCTTCATACACCACTTTGAGCCTCGTCTAACGATAGACCCTCCTTCTTTCAACCTACATCTACCTAACCTTGGGATGGGATGGTGTGCAACTTATGCAATTCTAAAAAAGGGCTTGAATGATTCAAAAAAATTAAAATAGCAAAAATAAGCAAAAGCAAAAATAAATAAAAGTGTACAAAAGGGCAAGTGTTCCAATGTCTTTGATATGAAAATGTCTTCGATATGAACACATCTCAGATTGCGTCTCTTATCGAGTGCTCGGTACCGTGCCTGAGAAACATGAATGCCAAGTGAGTGATAGACCGCATGATCGAGATTGCTCACACTTATAAAAATGAAATAAATGCTAAAGCAAAAGAAAGAGCTAAAAAAAGAGTTAAAATCCTCAAGCATAAAAATACAAAGATTCGAAAGCGAGGTTGCACACCTTGGGGGCTTATCTAGGGTCTTGAGCCTTTATCCCCTTCTTCTTTAAACCTTTAGCCTAGCCACGTTACAACCCTTAAAAAGACCTTTAATTTTTGAGGTATACACACTTGTGCGAGGTTCGGCTAGAGCTATGTTCGGCCTGATTCCTAACGGATACGTAGGCAACCTCACATCGAGGTGCGGCTGTAATAAACATGCATTCATATTCACATTCACACACTTACACCATGATCATATCAAGGGATCTCCAATGCTCATCCCTATTCACTTAGAGCTAGACTTGGGGGCTTGATCCCTACATCATTAGCTTACCTAGCCTAAGAGTCACCACCATTTGACTCTTTTCAACATATTTTCCCACACACTTAGCCCTTGCGGCCTAACTTTAGTGTCACTTTCACACACCGCACAGATACATGACCAAATACTTCCCTTAGGAACCCTTTGTCATGAAATCTTAACATAACAATGGAGCATGCCTTGTCACATCACTCATCACTCATAATTGTCATTACATAGAAGTATGAAGTGCTTAGCCTCCGTGACTAAGTTACCCAAATACTTTCATCATTGAGTCAACCATTGAGATAGCCTAGGATGGATTAGTCCTTGCATCTTGAGAGACAGTATCAAATAACATTTGACTAAGCTCATTTAACATGCACCTTCAAAACTTCGATTCTTTTTCGCATCTTTCTTTTTCGGGAGAAAGTCGGTACCCTCCACAAAAATGACGGAAAATTTTTGCTTTTTGCATTTTTAAGTCACATTGAGTTAACACTATGCACACACAGGTCACGAGTCACACGTGTCATTTCACTTTGAGTCGAGTCAACCTCGAGTCAGTCGATCACATCGAGCCAAGTTTATACTTTGAGTCATGTCAAGTCAATGAGTCAAGCAACGCTAAACCTTAGGTCAACCCTAAGATAATTAAACCTTAGGTCAACCCTAAGATGGTTAAAGGGATTTGCAAAGTTCTATAGTCAAAATAAATACAGGTGCAGCAGAATAGGGAAGACTCTACTCCAATTCCTGGCGCCAGAAATATCTCAACAACGACAGAGCTCGAAGCCTCTCTGAAAGGTGATTTTGACCTCATGCAGCAATTTCGGGTTCCTTGGTACGCCAATTAGCCCCTATAATCAATTTGACATGATTGAGTAGTCGATTTGATTACAACCGCAAATAAGTGATCGACCTGGACGAAAGATCGTCTCACTTAGCTTAAAGCACCTAAGAATTGGCTCATCACGGAGACACCGACATACTGGTTTTAGTGGAAGCAAAGTTCAAGCGAGCTTTAGAGATCGACAAGTGTTGGTCTTCGGTAATTTTCTTCGGAATATTATCGCAACAACTGAGGATGACTTCAAGTAAAGTTATTTTCGACAATGTTCGCTAAGATTGTGGAAGTTGTCACCCAAGATTTGAGGAGATAGCACGAGATGGGCGGTCTTCGGCGGCATTCGCTAAGATTATGGAGGTTTTCACCCAAGATTTGAGAAGATAGCACGAGATGGGAGGTCTTCGACGGCGTTCGCTAAGATTGTGGAGGTTGTCACCAAGATTCGAGAAGATAGCACGAGATGGGCAGTCTTCGACGACTTTTGCTATGATTGGAAAGGTTGTCACTATGACTCAAGAAAAGGCTCGAGATGTAGCAACATTGATCGACGGCGTTCCCTAGATTGCGGAAGATCGTCAAAACAAGCAGCAAGATGGCGTTCCATAGATTGTGGAAAGTTGTCAAAAAGCAACTGAGGATTGTTTCAAGAGAAGCAATATTCGATAGTATTCCCTTGGATGTGGAATATTATCAATGCGGATGAGGATTGTTTCAAGAGAAATAATCTTCGATAGTATTCCCTTGGACGTGGAATATTATCAATGCGGATGAGGATTTGTTTAAAGAGAAGCAATCTTCGATGGTATTCCCTTGGACGTGGAATATTATCAATGCGGAGGAGGATCGTTTCAGGCGAAGCAATCTTCTAATTTGGAAGCAGTTACGGGTGTAGCAGTTTTCAAGCAGGATGGCATTCTCTAGCTTGCAGAAGGTCATCAAAATAATCGGTTACTTTTAGAGACATGTGCTCGACGGTGCAAGATACACGTTTTTTAACTCTTTTATCTGTTTAACTAACGTTAGTTTGCAGGTATCGGCGTTACAAGATTGGTTTAGGATCGCAGAACATTCTGAATCATTCTCCGTCCCTATCGATACTTTGACTTTTGTTTTCGAAACTTGCGTTTCTCCAAACTCAGTCAAAGTGGGGGCTTCTGTAGACACCCGTTTGTGTCTCCCAAAAACCAAACCCAGTGATGAGTACCATTTGCATCGAATCATAATCGAATGAAGCGAAAGTGTGGAAAGTCTAGTGTTGCGGAAAGTTTTAATTCTTTTCTCTTCTCTCTGTTTTTGAAAACTTATTTTAAGAAAACAGACAATACAGTTTGGTTGGTTCATGATATGGGTCCAATAATAGTGTAGTTGGATGGGGTTTGAAAAGAGCTTTCCAACGATATATTATAAGCCCAATTCCGATGAATATTGAGGGAATTATGGCCAATTTACTAAACTGGGCCCAGTTTGAGCCTTATATGCGGCCCAATGATCTTAGGGAGGACCTAATATGATTTATCATTCCTAATGTAATTAGGAATGGTTTTAGTCTTCTAGAATCTTCTAGAAGGTTTTCATTCCTAGTTCAATTAGCATTGATAAATTGATTTTTTGACTTTTCAGAGTTTTAATTAAAATCAAATAGCATTTTTGAGGAAATTATATGATTTTATCCTCCAGTACGGTAAAATTATCTGATTTTCGAAAACGCGTTGGAAATAAGCTTGGCGCCTAACCCCAGGCCTTGGCGCCTGGAACCAGGCCTGGCGCCTGGCGCTAGCCATTGGCGCCTGGCGCTAGTGTTGGTGCCTGACGATAGTTAGCCAAGGGTGGCGCCAGCTCTGTTTTCTGTGCGTCAGACTCTGTTTTGTTTATTTTATCTTTTTGGCTAATTTTCTCTATAAATATCGTATTAAAAACTCCGTTTTCATTCACCAATTCTCCTCATTCTTTAATTCATTCACCTACAATCAGTTTTCATTCGCAATCATTAATTCTCTAATTCTCTCTTAATCATTCACCAACTCTCATCAAGGTTTTCTTGATTATTCTCTCTCTTTTTTTTTCTAAACTAGCCTTTTTTCATATACAAAATTCCGCATTCACAAGATCTAGAAACACCTAGCCATATTTGAAGTTGCCTTCACCCTAGACGTGAAAGGTTTAATTTCTGAGGGTTTGGTCTCAAATCTCTTTTTCTATTATTTAATTTAATTGTTGTTTATTATTTTCCTTGAAGTTACTAATGTGTGTATTTTGTTATTAGAAAGAGGTACAAAGCATCAAAGTAAGTACTTAAATTGATTTATTGATATTATGATGTAGAAATCATGTTTACATTGTTATTATGATATTCCTAGTATCATGTCTAGGGTATTTTTAATATTAAATATGATTCCTGTGATGTTTCCTATGTTCTTCCTAATATTTATGATTGTTAGTATCATGTTAGGGTTAAAGATTTGATTTTTATTGCTTAGTGACATGCTAGGGTTTGTTATTAATCTTGTTAGTATCATGCCTAGGATCTTGCTATTTTTATTATGCTTTAATATTAACATGAACATGATTATGATTATAATTGTTATAATTTATTATTATTTTGATGATGATTATTTTATTTATGATGATTATGATTATTATTATGATATGATTATTAATTATTATTCATGATTATAATTTTATTATTATGTTGCTTGATATATTTATTTGTATTGCTTGATCACGCCTTTTATGCATGTTAAAGGGAATTGGTACTTGTAATCATGCTTAATAAGATAATAAATAATCTTGTTAGGGTTAATATGATTATAATTCAAGTGATTGCCAATAATAGTTTGTTTGTGCATTTATATTCAACCAACATAGATTAAACAGGTTTAGGGTTAATCATATTGATTGCATGTTAATCAGAAAGCGCACATGAATACGATAAGAATAAAATAGAGGCCTATTATTAGGGCATGTTCAATATCTTTTAAGTTGGATTTGTACCATCATCCCCAAACCCTTATTTGGTTCTAGACCTTATGGAGTTGACGATCTCTTGGATCGTTAAGGGGTGTAACCTTCATCCTATGAACGGTTTACAAGTTCCTTAAAAACTTGTTGGCGACTCTTTTGCTCTATCTTCTTCCCTTTTGGACGCCACCGTATTTTAGTGTATGATCATAGTTAGGGGATTAACGCTTTAATTTATTCCCTACAGAAGGTAAATAATCATATGGAGTATTTTATACTTTAAACGGTTTCTTGTTTTAGTATGTACAAGGCTCCACATGCTCCAATTTCTCTCACAATTTGATGATGACGTAGTTTGACTCAAAATTCTTACTGCAAGTCGTTGTAGTTCTAGGGTACTTTCACCATATGTCAACCACCACATAGCTACATTATCACAATTAAGTTTTAAACATGTATAATAACATATGTAATATATAGTTACATAGATTAAGAAGTTATATATGTAGAACGTTTTATTACCTGGGTCCATGTAACTAATTCCCTTTTTAGTCGAAGTACTTGCAAGACTATCCATCTTGTCCTTGTAAAGGTAAATCTGTTTATTGAAAATAAATATTAACATAGTCACGTTTTATTAAAACAAGTAATTTTATTATTCGAGAATGTAGTTGAACATTCAAATATAACGACTTACTTGTTGAAGTGCTCTAACTTCTTTTTCTATGTCTCGCGACAATCGTGAGATCACATATTTTACCCCTTTCAAAAGCTCTTGGTCATTTCCAACATCATGATTTTCATACATGTGTTGAGGATTGAGAAAACACCCTTAATATGTTGTAAGGTTAGTAATAAAAATGTATTAGTTAGATTATATAATAAAAAACTAGAAAAATAAAATAGTACCGTTAATTTTAATTCATATTACCTGCTGCATGTAAATCAGTGTGTAGTCCGAAGTTCCACCTTTTATCAATCATCTTCCAATAAGTCTTATAATATGGACAATATCCTTTGATGGCCATTTTACATCTTTCCATGGCCTCGTAAATGAACCCCATTGTTGGTTGGCTGCCTTCGTCAACCAGTCTCAGCACTTTTAAAATTGGTTCTTGCAATTTCATGATTCAATCAGCTTTTGTCTAAAATGAAGCTACAGAACTTGTCGGATTTTTTTATAACAACTCACGTACTTCAACAGCCAAAGGATCCATCATTTGTCCATATCGAGAACTTAACCATTTTGAGGAGTCAAACATCTCCTGCAAAGAACATCATAAATTGTGTTGTAAACCGAGTGATACCAGGAAGCATGAGTTCCCTATCTCCGGTAAATTCCTTCATGTAACTGATTGCCCATTTGTAGTGATAGATAAATTGTGAAATCTTTTTTGCTTTCACCATCACAGGTTTGATGTTTTTCATGCTCCCCAAATCCTATAAAAGAAGATCTAATCAATGTGCGGCACAGGCTGTCCAATACAAATGCGAAAATGCTTCCATTAGTTTTTTTTCCTACAGCTTTCACGCAAGCCTCATTGTCTGTCACTATTTGAATAACTCTTTCTTCTCCGATTTCTTCTAATACCTTTATCATAAGTCAAAAGTAGTAATCGGCATCCCTTTTCATTACATTTGTGGCATCTATTGACTTATGGAAGACAGTTCCACGAGCAGAGTACACAAGAAAGTTGATAATGAGCATATTTGTAGGTCCTGTCCAACCATCCACTACGTGAAAAAATGAATTTGGCACCGGTTCAAACCCAGCCTAAGAAACCGGGTTTGAACCGGTTCCAATGTGGGGGGTGCCAAAAAGGGGTTTAAAAAGGCACCGGTTCAAACCGGTGCCAAAAATCGAAATTGGCACCGGTTAACCGGTGCCAAAAAATCCCACAGAAAATTATTTCAAAGATTTTGGCACCGGTTAACCGGTGCCAAAAAACCCCAAAAAATAATTTTTTTTTTTGTTGTCATTTTTCACTTAAAAATCAAATTGACTAAAATAAATAAGAACAACAACATATTAATCGAATATCATTGAATATAACCGAAAACTTACAGTATATAATCAAGAAAAAATTACAATATAAGAATTATAAAATTAAAAATTTACCACATATAAATAAATAAAAAAGAACTACAATATAAATCAAAAAAAAAATATTACAACATCACAATAAAAAAAAAACCCCAAACATCTAAATCAATATTCTTGATTCTTGATTCTTCGATTATGTGCAATATTTTGGGCTTGCAAAGGAAATAGTATACCTGCGCCAATTAGTTCATCCAAAAAAATCAATTAAAATGTATTAGCTGCGAAAATTAGTTTAAAACCCAGAAAATTAAAAAAAATCGAAAAAATTAAAATTAAAAAAAAATTAAAACCCAGAAAATCGAAAAAATTATAATTGAAAATTAGTTGAAAATCCAGAAAATGAAGAAAAAATTAAATTAAAACCCAGAAAATCGAAAAAAGTTAAAATAAAAAAAAATTAAAACCCAGAAAATTAAAAAAATAAAAATAAATAAAAATCGAAAATTAGTTCAAACCCCAGAAAATTAAAAAAAAATAAAAAAAATTAAAATCGAAAAAAAATTAAAACCCAGAAAATCAAAAAAATTAAAATCGAAAATTAGTTGAAAATCCAAAAAATGAAGAAAAAATTAAATTAAAACCCAGAAAATCGAAAAAAATTAAAATCGAAAAAACTAAAACCTAGAAAATTAAAAAAAAAATAAATTAAAATCGAAAATTAGTTAAAAACCCAGAAAAAAACGAAAAAATACCCAGAAATCGAAAAACAAATAATAATCGAAAAATGAATCAAAATCGAAAAACAAATACCCAGAAATGAAATCCAAAAACAAATACCCAAAAATGAAATCGAAAAACAATTACCCAGAAATGAAATCGAAAAACAAATACCCAAAAATGAAATCGAATAACAATACCCAGAATTCGAAGAAAAATAAATCAAAATCGAAAAAAAAACCTATTAAATTCGAATAAAAAAGAACTAGAAATCAAAATAAAATAAAAATCTATCAAAGTTGAAATCGAATAATAAAACCCCCCAAAAATCGTAAAAAAAATGAAATCGAAAAAAAATACCAAGAAATCGATTGAAAGAAAGGAGGACGGTGTTGCATGTTGGAATTCTTTGAATGCAAGAAGGGAGGAGGACACCAGGGAGGAGGACACCAGGGAGAAGGAGATGAGGGAAGAGAAATAGAAGGAGGAGAAGGAGATCGAGAAAGAGGAGGAGAGGAGAGAGAAAGAGGAAGAGGAAGAGAGGAGGAGAGAGAAAGAGAAACGACTGAGAGGAGGGGAGATGAGTGAATATGTTAGGGTTGGGGGGGTTTTAATGGTCCGGTTTTTTTTTAATATTTAATGGCTCCGGTTCAAAAAGGCACCAGTTCAAAACGGTGGTCTTTATGTTTTTGGCACCGGTTTGAAATGAACCGGTGCCTTTTACTGTGGTTTAGCTTCCCACCAATTTTGTAGGCTATTTTTGGCATCGGTTTGGACTGAACCGGTGCCAATTAGGGGGTGCTATTTTGATATTTTCTACTAGTGATCGCACATTATAGTGACACCTCTTTCATTCCAAGTTGGCTCGAAGGTTTTGATGTATTCCTTCATTTCCTTGCACTGTTCCGGAAGGTATACCTACATGAAAAAAGTTTGATCAAAAATTAAAATATTAAATAATTACTCATTCATAGAATTCAAATGTTAAAAGAACATGTTTACCTCAGTAATATCATATGTTGTAGGTGCTCGAACATTAGGACATTCTCGTATTGTCTCCATAAGTGGGTTTGTGTATGGAGACTCAATTGCTCTGAAAGATTGATTTGTATCAAGCATCCAATTCCCAAATGCTTTTGTAAGTTCCTTTTTTGCTTTCTTTAGCCAACCAGTGCCAAGTCTCATTTGTTTTTTCTTTGAGCAATCTTTTTCAAATTCTATTTCACGAGCTCTCAATCTTGTAGTCGGATTTGAAGGTTGTTGAATCGCTAGATTTCTATCTTGAACTGATGTTGATCGATTCAATTGTGGAGGATGGCTACTACCTCCATCATTGTAGTATCCACCTCTACCTCTACTATATACATCACGGTGATAGTCAAACTCATGTTGCATTCTACTTTGTCGTCGAGCAAATTCCATTTCTGGATCATATCATCATCACGTATTGATCTTCATAATTCATTCTTAACCTCCATATCAATTCTTTGTTTGTCTTTTTTCTTATCTTTATAATCCATTAACATTGCCATCATATCTCTTTTTACATTTGCCGACACACTTTCACATGGAGCAACATCACCTTTCTTGTGAGCTAAATGTAGTTTTAATCTTGTTATTCCTCCATTAATTGTTTTATTACAATATTACATTTTATTTTACGTTTGTTGCCGTCAATTGCTTTGCCAAATCTCCACACAATATCTTCATCTCTTGGTGCCATTAGTTTGAAGCAAAGTACTATAACATTTTTAAAAAATTTATTAATTATAAGATAATCACATGAAATATTTATTGTTCAATTAAAATCATTACGATTATAAAATAAACACAATATTCAATAAATAAATAATCAAGAATAAAATTAATCACACAAATCTTTAATTTAAATACAAACTACTTTTCACTTACAATAAGCAAGTAACAATATTTTCTATTAAAAAATTGAAAATAACGTAATTAAGCAAAATGTTAAATGTCATATACAAAAATGATAAGTTTCATTCGTCATTTTTAATGACATCTTTTTTTTTCTCTTTCCTGTTTCCAACCTTTCACCAACATCTATTCTTTTCCATAAACATTATTTTCTGCTCAAAAATTTTATTCACCACCTACATATTTTTTCAATCTAAATTTGTGAAAAAGATTGCTCAAAAGTAGAAGGCTCAAACCTGAAGAATGGCTTAAGTGCTGAAGTCGTACTTTTCGGCTGAACGTGGGAGAACGCTGAACACCTCTGCACCGCGCCGCCGCTACGACGAGTCCTCTTCACCAGCCATCTTTTCGAGGTTCTTCAGATCTGGTAAGTTACTTAATTTTTTTATTTTTCTTATTTTTTTGGAATTTTTGGGATTTTTTTTTTGTGCTCTGAAATTGTGAAATGATCTTCTCTGTCTTCTGGTAAAAAAAACCTTCAATAATTGTTAAGTAGTGGACCAAAAACTTGTGCCATTATTGATGTGAAGAAAGTAGTAGAGAATCTCTGAAAAAAAACTAAAAAAGCATGAAAATGCGCTAAAAATGGACGAATTACTAAAGTATCGCTTGACTTGGACGGTACGGGGCGACATAACGGAGTATTTCAATAACCCGTTACAAAACGTATAAATTCGTTTCGATAGAATTGAATTCCCTACGGAACAGCCACATCGCGACGTAACGACCGCATTTTAATACCCTGCCGGTGGCAGCCGGTAGCAGCGGCGGCGCCACCAGCAGGCTGGCAGCAGCCGGCTGTGGTGCCGGCCACCCTATTCTTGGAAAAAATAAAAAATAATATTTTGTTTTTATTTTTGTTTAAACCTTTGATCTAATTATAGATTATGGGTTTTGTGTTAATTTTATGATGATTGATATTATGTATGGTGCAAATCAATTTTCATATTTTAATTCTAATTTAAAAGCCCAAATTTTGAAACCCTAGATTCATAAATAATTGATTATCGAAGGATTATGATTTTGGGTGGTTTAAACCTTTAATTTAAGAGTTTTAAAGCATAATTACAGCAAGTTTTTATTAATATATATTGCTGGAATTTTTGGTAATATGCTAAAAATCAAGTTTCTTTACAGAATTTTAATTACCCATTAATTGGAACTAAAGTATGAGGTTTTAAATAAAAAAAAATTTAGCTTGTTTTAATTAGATTATATTGAGTGGTTTAATAAAAGTGTTTATTGTTGAAATTTTGTGTAGATTGGATTTTAATGTTCTATTATGATCTTAATTTATAGGAGACTTTGAAGTGAGTGATTTCTATTAGTCGTGGCGGTATTAAGATCAAATTCAAGATACGTCCGCGTACTTAGCATATTTTTGATGATGTAGTAGCATGCTAGATGTGATTAATTAATTCCAAGTAGTATTATGCTAGATTATGATTGGAAATTGTGATTCGGTTATTATTGATGATTGAATTATGAAGCATGATTTATTTGTGATGGATTATTGATTTGGAAATAATCGTTAAACATGTTGAATATGAACCACACTTTTATTTATAACATGATAGAAAACATGTTTAATTAAACTAAATGTTTAATTTAATTTGGAATATTTAAAGGGAATTTTATTATGGTTCATATAATTTTTTATTGATGCTATAAGCATGGGAAAAGAGCTATGTAGGTGTCTACGTACACGAGGACTAAATCGTATGTTGGTGCCTTAGTGCACTTAAGGTGTTTTAACACCGAGGGATAGTATTTTTGGCACATTAAGCGTTTAAGGTGTCTTTGACACCGAGGTAGATTTAAAAAGGGTTCAACATTAAATATTATGTGGTCACTAATTATTCAAGAATTAAATTAGAATGTTTAATTATTTGAATAATTATAATGATTGTATGATTATGGTTTGAGAATCATCACCAAGTTTAATTATATATAAATAACGTAAAGTGAAAGAGATTACGCACCAAAACTCTTGGAACGTATACACCTTGAGTATGAACATATGTGGGTAGTTATGGGGTTTTATATTTAACCATAACTTCTACAAGGAGTACAGGACGCTATATTTTCCTTTTATAATTATTATGCGCAGGAATTCTGCCACCTATGAGTGGTTCTTTGATACTAGCACGGTTAACTCTCGTGTTAGTACCCCTTTTTGGGACAGGTTAGGGGAGAAACCTATTTGATGCATAATCAATACTAAATAAATTATTTAGTTACTTAGTTGAGAATTTTTGTTGTATGTTGTGTGCTAGAAAACAGGTGCAACATGGTAAGTTGTGTGTTGATAGGTAAAAGCATGTTAGTGTGTTTAACTACGCTTATGTACTCATATTTGCACTGGCCTTGTCTTTACCTTGGCCCTATGATGACCCATTTTTAATGGAGAGTAGTGGAAACAAGTAGAGAGAAGTTTTTCAGGCGATAAAGCATATTCATGATGGGCATTGAGTAAAGAGCGAATCATGCTAGTTTCTATTAGTTTATTATGTGTTATTGTTTTCATTATTCTATTATGCTATGTTTGTGAGACTGACACAGAGGTTTTGAATTTGGTTTGGTTTTGTTAAGGGCCTACAATGGTTCCAAGTTGTAGGTTTGACTTTGTTTTACTTTGGTTGACTTTTTAAGTTGAGTCGTTTTAAATATTTTAAAGGAGAGTCTTCCGTTGTGTGTCTTTAATAGTTGCCCTAGCCGTTTTCACAGTGACGGTAATATCTTAGATTTTCCTATTTAAAGTTTTAAACAGGGTAAAACAAGTATTTTAAAAGAAAGGAATTTCTAGGGTGTTACAGGGGTGACTCAAGAAATTAATGTGAAGAGGGTCCTAAAAAAAAAATCAAGCCTAATGTCAATCGTAAGAAACTTAGGGATAATGTTAATGTAGCAATGGAGGATGCCTTGGGTTACAATGAGTGAAGATTCCAAGAAAAAGCTTGAGCTTATCGAGAGAAAATTTAATGACAATGATGAAGGTGGGCATCAGTCCAAGAAGGATCATGATTTGCTCATGGAATGTGTAGATGCAGTAAGTGCTCTTAAGGAAATTGATGGAGCTTTATTTGCAAAGGCAGCTAAACTAATACATGCATGATGATCCATTGTGATGTTTCTTAGATTTCCAAATGATAGGAAGATAAAATTTGTGCTCAACCTTTAAGCATTATCTCGTTTTTCCCCTTAAATATGCATGTTTGAGTATTTAAACTCAATTTAGATCTTATCATAAGTATACTTTTTTTTGGATTTTGTATCTGGATATGATTTAATATGAATAATAATGGTGATTGTGGTTGAATTTTTTTTATTTTTTTATTTTTTTTATCATGTGCACTGATAATATTCTTTATGCTTGCTTATAACATTTATATGTAAAAATTTCAGATATTTATGGATTTCGACATTGAAGATATTTTATCGGGTTTTGACAAGGAATATTTTTAACAAAAATATTGACAATTTATATTAACTTACAAAATAGCAGGTTCCTTAAAAAGAAACCCCGTTTGCAAAGAATTTCAAAGTTAACTGGCTACCAATATGTCCTAGAACTGTTTAACGGTCATCTAATGACATGTTATGATTTGATTCAAGTGACTCCATAGATCTTTATTAGCTTGTGTGAAGAATTGAAAAAAAGGGAAAAGTTGAAAGATTCCAAAATTTATATAGATTCAAGAACTTGTTGCAATGTTTCTTCTTATTATTTATCATAATTCAAGGCACAAACTAATAGCTGATAGATTTCAACACTCCTTAGAATCTACTCACCGCCATTTTCGTAAGGTTTTGTATGACGTTGCATCATTGTTGAAGCATTGGATTGTTCCTCCGACATTTGATGAAACATCTCTAGAAACTAAAAATAACCCAAGATACTATCCAATTTTCAAGGTAATTTTTTGTATTAATTTTTAATTTTTACATTTTTTACTAGAATTTTTTTACATATTATCTATGTATTAATGCATATAGTATGTAGTTTGAATTTAACGATTTATTATAGAATTGCATAGGAGCTATTGATGGAACTCATGTATCAGCACGTGTGCAACAAGATGATCAAATTCTTTATCATGGAAAAGAAAAAAAGCCTACGATGAATGTAATGTGTGCTTGCTCATTTGACATGAAATTTTACATTTGTGATGGCTGGATCTGTTATCTAAATTATTGACTTATTTGAACGCATAATACTAAGTGATTACAATCTATGCATGCAAGGGAGGTAATTTCCTTAAAGATTTAGATAATACTAAGTGATTACAATCTATGCATAGATTGTAATCACTTAGTATTATGTGTTGAAATAAGTCAATAATTTAGATAATAAATAATTGACTTATTGAAACCTATTAAATAGTGATTATCTAATAGATCACATTTTTGAACTCACCATGTAATTTCTATTAATACATTCTTAAAGGATACATCAAAGTTACAATGATCTATATGAATACATCATGAACTTATTTTCCTTTTGACACACTACAAGTATCTTACATATGCAACTTAATATGTCTAATTTGCTATGCAAACTTACATGTGTAATGCCCACTTATAATTGCTAACTAATTTATGTTTGGGGTAATTTTACCCCGCCACGTGGTCCAATCAGAGGATGACACGTGTAGCCCCCAGGATGGCCCAAAGTGGACCTATTCCTGCTTGACACGTGTCACTCCAGAAACTTGGGGAAAATGGCGGCCTTCAGGCCCAAATCCCAAGAAAGCCACCCACCAATGATAAGGGTTCAGTGACCTAATCAGGGGCACAAATCTCGAGTACCCTATAAATAGGGAGATTCCCCTCTTTTGGAGGGCACGTTTTACCATTTATTACAAACTGTCCCTATGATAGAGACATCTGAGCTTGGAATCCGAGCAGATACCCACCTAAATTTCTGCACCTTTTTCTCTCCCTTCAAGTTACTAACTTGTTCGTCGGAGGCGGAGCACCACCCAACCGGTGTCTCCGTTTGTTTTGCAGGTACAGGCCGCACCGGACCAGTCTTTGTGTTGTAACTCTCCCGAGGGACAAAAATACCCAAAACATTTGGCGCCGTCTGTGGGGAGATTACCTCAAAGATGGTTCAAGAGTCTGTACCACCTCCTAACCATCTGAGCGATGACCCGGAAGTTTTTACAGACCAGGAAGATGAAGATCCTCAGGTCGAAACCTATACGGCCGATGATGGCTCTCTGATAACCAAGCGCATCCGGCCCAGAGAGACTCTGGAGCGGGGTGCCTCCCAGGCGGGTGCAAATCGACCCCTTGGGCAGCCGGAAGGGGAAACCCATACGACAGTTGGATCAGCACCTGTCTCCCGAGACGAACTCATGAGATTCATGACAAGTTTCAAGGGTGAAATTAAAGAACTGATAACTAAGAGCCGGGCTGGCCCAAGTAGGGGTCAGACGGTCAAGAAGACTCCTCTGGAAAAGGGGAAGTCAGTCAGAGATCGGCAGCCCACTCCTCATCCAAAGGAGAAGGCAGTCGGGACCATTGATTGGTCCAAAATTCTTCTTCCTAAGAGGAATACCAACAATACCCGCCGGACCCAGCAGCCGGAAGGAAGTAAAAAATCAACTCTTGATGCTCAGGAGATCATCAACCGGAAGAGAAATCAACAGTTGTCTGAGTCGGCTTCTACGTCGAATTTTCTAGACAGCTTCAACAATACTTCTGCAGGGAATGCACTTTCCTTGCATGAGAGTCAGACAAGCGGTAATACCGTCCACTCTGGCCCTCAGATGATCGGGACTGCACCATATGTACCTTCTCAGGTCTACGGTCAGTACCCACCTTACTATATGCAGCCAGCTTTTTTCGGAGGTCAGGCGGCATATCACAACGTCCAACCTCTGAACTGGCAGCTCCGGCTGCTCAAGCTTGGTGAACAACCCTCTGCGTTCGCCAAGAATATAACCGAGGCGGCTCAGCCGTCCAAGGTTAAGAATGTGTTGGTGGGCACCTATGATGGTACCACCAGCCCAGAAGACCACCTGATGGCATACACCAACCTCATGTGTTTACAGGGTTGGGACGATGCCTCCTGGTGTCGATGTTTCCCGGCTACGTTGAAGGGCATTGCCCAACAATGGTTTGGCAACTTGCCAGCCGGTTCAATTGGCTGCTTTAAGAAGCTAGCCTTCTTGTTTGCCACCAACTTCTCCATGAACATCCCTGCTAAGAAAATGAGCCTTGATTTGAGCACCGTTAAGTAGGGTGAGAGAGAAGGGCTACGCTCATATGTCAGGCGGTTCAACCTTGTTAGAATCCAAATCCAAGGACTGTTTGACGAGGTAGCATTTACAGACTTTTTCAAAGGTCCGAGAGACGGGTCAAACTTCAAATTTGACCTCGTCAGAAAAGGGGCATTCACGCTACAGGCGGCCCTGAGGGAGGCGGAGAGCTATATTCAGGCTACCGACCTCTTCACGCCTAGTGGTCAGTCAGACTCTAAGAAGTCTGACAAACAAAAGGAAAGTCGGTCTGCTCAGCCGGCCAACAAGAAAGAAGAGAGCAAAAAGAGAAAAGAAGTCTGGGCGGTTAGTGATTCTGACCAGCCGTCCCAAAAGAAAAAGAGAGAGTTTAAGCCGAACGTCCCCAAGTACGAGTTTAACAAAGACTGCAACTCCATCCTCATGGAGGTAAAGGACCAGAAGTCCATTGACAAGCCGAATCCAATGAAGAGTTCCGTTCAGTCATGGAACAAAAATAAATTCTGTCAGTTCCATGAGGAGGTTGGCCATGACACCAACGACTGCTTCAGTCTTCAGCGGGCGTTGGACCGTCTGGCTGACAAAGGGTTGTTGAAGTCCTACATTTCTAAGTCCCCAGCCAGGGCAAAGAAGAAGAACAAGGGTCAGTCCTCCAAGACTACCCACCAGCCTGCTAGTAGCTCGGATACCGACAAGGAGTCGGTCTACATAATAGCAGGCGGGTTCTCATGTGGTGGCCCTACCATCCGGGGCACCAAGATCCTTCTTCGAAAGATGGACAAAGATGATGATGAACAGGCATCTGCAAGCTCCTCCTTCCCAGACGTCCTGATCACTGAGAAGGACAGGGTCAATGTCCGCCGTCCGCATGATGACCTGGTCGTCATTGAATGTAAGGTTGCCAACCAGCTAGTTGAACGGATTCTTATTGACACCGGAAGCTCATCAGACATCATCAGCCTCCGGTGCCTGCAAAAGCTGAAATACAATGACAGCAGCATGCATCCGGTTACCCACCCCTTGGTTGGTTTTGGGGTGGAATGGTTTACCCAGTCGGAAGGGTTGATTTACCAATCCGGCTGGGTGAGAAAGGGAAAGGGCGACACATGTTCGTCAAGTTCTTGGTCGTTGAGGAGTTGACCGCCTACAACAATATTTTGGGCCGGCTAACCCTCAACGAAGCCAAGGTGGTAATCATCCCTTCCCTTGTTCTCATCAAGTATGAGAGGGGTGACGGCTCTGTTGGTTCCTTGAATGGGGATCAGAAGATAGCCCGGGAGTGCTACCTCTCAGCCGTCAAAGATACTGTGGCCCCAGATGGCCAGGAACCAATAGATCTTAACAATGTTAAGGATGCCGACCCATTACCCGCCCCACCAGCAGTCGGGAAGAAAAGAAAGGCACCTCTGCTAGTGGAGGTGAAGAAAGAGAAAAAATAGCAATCATTGACCGGTGAATGGTCAGACGAGCTCCGTCCCCAACCGGCTGATGAAAACATTGATCTCGCTCTGGATGACAGCCGACCAGAGCGTACTATAAAGGTTGGGACGGTTGCTTATACTACTCTGGGTGCAAGCTTGCACCTTTTGCTGAAAGAATTCAAAGATATTTTTGCCTTTGAAGTGGAAGAGATGTCAGGCGTCAGCCCGGATCTCGCTGTCCATAAACTCGCCGTGGACCCCGAAATGAAGCCCATCCGGCAAAAGAAAAGAAACTACGGCGAGGAAAGAAGTCAAGCGGCAGCTGCCGAAGTCAAAAAGCTGCTAGACGCCGGGTTCATTCGGCCTTGTAATTTCCCCGACTAGGTGGCCAATGTGGTCCTTGTTAAGAACCGAATGGGACCTGGCGCATGTGTGTTGATTACACAGACCTCAACAAGGCGTGTCCAAAGGACAGTTACCCGCTTCCAAAGATCGACAGTCTGGTCGACTCTACAGCCGGTCACGCCTTGATGAGCTTTATGGATGCTTATTCTGGATTCCATCAGATACCCCTCTGGAAGAAAGATCAAGAGAAGACGGCCTTCGTCACTGATTTGGGGTTATTCTGTTATAATGTGATGCCGTTTGGCTTGAAAAATGCGCCTGCCACTTTCCAACGGATGATTAATACGGTCTTAATTAATTTAATTGGGAGGAATGTGGAGGCGTACATTGATGACATGATAGTCAAATCCAAGTAACAGGCGGATCACCTTTCTGATCTCCGAGAAACGTTTACCACCCTCAGGCGGCATAAGGTCATGTTAAACCCCAAGAAATGCGTCTTTGGTGTTGAGTCTGGGAAGTTTCTCAAATTCCTGATGGATCAAAGGGGGATAGAGGCTAACTCCGAAAAGATACAGGCGGTGATTGACATGAAGTCACCCCGTTCTGTCAGGGAAGTTCAGAGACTCACTGGTTGCCTGGCCGCCTTGGGGAGGTTCCTCAGCCGGTCAGGCGACAAGTGACTTTACTTCTTCCAAGCAATCAGGAAGAAGACCAGGTTTGAATAGGGAGACGATGCTGAGACGACATTCCAGAAGTTAAAAGAACACTTGCATTCTCTACCTAGGCTGGTCAGTCCTTTGCCTAGGGAGACGTTGTACATGTATTTAGCCGTCTCAGATCATGCTCTCAGTGCCATTCTCCTTGCTGAGCGAAACGGCGTTCAGCTCCCGGTTTACTTCATTAGCCATGTTCTCAAACATGCTGAACTCCGGTACCCCATGGTTGAAAAATTTGGCCTTGCTTTGTATATGGCATTCAAAAAGCTGAAGCCTTACTTTCTGGCAAATCCGGTGGTGATTTACACTGACCAGCCACTGAAGCGGCCAATGTCCACCTTGGAGTCATCCGGGAGAATGTTGAAATGGGCTATTGAAATGCAAAGTCTTGAAATCACTTACGAACCAAGAAAGGCAGTGAAAGGCCAGGTGTTTGCCGACTTTATTGTTGAAATGACCCGTCCGGTGGCTCCGGATAATCTTAATCAGGTTTGGAAAGTGTATGTAGACGGGAGCTCTACAAAGAACGGCTGTGGTGCAGGTGTAATCTACGAGTCTCCTGAAGGGGACATATATGAGTATGCACTACGGTTTAAGTTTCAGGCCTCTAATAATGAGGCGGAATATGAAGCCCTGCTAGCCCGACAGTATAGAGTACTGACCACACTGAGGGACAGGCCCTGAAGCGAAGGACGGGAACGAGCGCCGGTATCCGTATGTGTAAGGCGGCAGGGGCAATGAAAATTGACGCCTACTCTAATTCACAGTTAGTCGTTAGCCAATATGAGGGAAAATTTGAAGCAACTCATCCGGCTATGATCAAGTATCTTCTGGCGGTCAAAGAGGAGGCTGGGTTACTTGAAGAGTTTCACTTGAATCAAGTACCCAGGTCGGACAACAACCAGGCGGATGCATTGTCAAAGCTGGCATCTTCCGCCTGCCATGATACGCCTCGGTCAGTCTTCTGGGAAGTTCTTGAAAAAAGAAGCATCTATGAAGACCCCATTGGAATTCTTGACCGAATCTCTACCTGGATGGATGGCATCCGGGCCTACCTTTCAGACGGTACACTTCCTGAATCGCCACAGGAGGCAGCCGTCATGAAGAAGCGAGCTGCAAGCTTCGAGTTGAGAAACGGAGAACTCTTCAAGGCGGGGCTATTGAAGCCTCTGTTGAAGTGTGTCACCCTAGAAAAGGGGAAGAAAATTCTCGAAAACTTGCACTCGGGATTCTGCGCCTCCCACATAGGCGGCAGGTCCCTAGCCGTCAGAGCCAAACGACATTATTTTTGGCCCACTCTTGAGGTAGACGCCAAGGAGTTGGTGAAGAAATGTGACAAGTGCCAAAAATTTGGCAAACTTATTCACCGTCCGGCTACTGATATGACGGCCATCCATAGCCCAATCCCGTTTGCAAAATGGGGCATGGACATTTTAGGTCCTTACACGCCTGCACTAGGCGGAAAGCGCTACATCTTGGTGGTTGTGGATTATTTCACCAAGTGGGTGGAGGCTGAGGCGGTTATGAACATCAAGACCTCAGACGTAATTTCCTTCATCTGGAAGAACATTATCACCTGGTATGGGGAACCTATGTCTATGGTGTTCGATAATGGTCTTCAATTTGAGACGCCTCAGCTCAAAACTTGGTTGGGAGATCAAGGGATCTCAAGCTGTTTTGTATCAGTCGGTCGACCCCAAGCAAATGGCCAAGTTGAAGTCTACAACAAACTGATCTCAAACGACATTAAGAAGAAAATTGAAAAAGTCGGTGGCTTGTGGGCAGAAGAGTTAATCCATGTCCTATGGGCCATCCGGATAACAACAAAGGGGGCAACCGGTGAAACCCCATTTCTTATGGTTTATGGTGCTGAAGCCGTCTGGCCCATTGAACATTACGAGCCGACTCTCAGAGTCATGCTATATGATGAAGAGGCAAACTGGGAAGCAATGCGCCTGGCATTGGATTCACTCCCAGAACGCAGGGGCAATGTCGCCTTGCGTCATGAGATTTACCGTCTGAGAATGACCAGAGCTTACAACAAGAAAGTACACAAGCGTCCCTTGAAAGTTGACGACTTAGTGTTACGGAAAATGGAGGCAACCGGTGGGGCCAATGAACTGGGAAAGCTAACTCCAAATTGGGAAGGCCCCTACCGGATTTATGAAGAAGTAAGAGACGGCACCTACCGCCTGGAAACTCCAGACGGCAAGTGTCTGCCTAGAACTTGGAATGTAGACAATTTGAAAAAGTATTACTTCTGAGATTTGTAATGTTTGTAAACAAGAAGTATATTAATGAGAAAGTGCCTTTTGTTTTCAATTTTGTTTGTGTTTTGTACGCCGCCTGAAGCAATGCTCAGACGGTCATTTGTTAAACCTTCTAAGTTTGAGACTTGGAAAAGAAATTAAACGTTTGTATGATGAGAGGCCAATGGCCAGATAATTAAGCTAAGCACAAAACCGCTAGTGGCTATACAGCCGGTCTCAACCTAGACCAGAGGCCAATGGCCGGATGGCTGCTTTTTCACAATTTCGACTGTCCCAACATGGACAAAGGCATCCGGCGACACCCCTCCGGGTGCGATCGTCGCAGAGAGAAGCCAACCTGCTTACTCTACGTACCCATGCAGTCGGCCACAATTAGGTGGCCGAATCGATCCATCCATAGCCGTCTAAAGAACGACTAAGTTTTCGGAACACCGGATGTCCTAAGACATCAGTCGGTGACCGACCGAAGTTCTTACTTAGGCTTTTCATTCCAAAATTGCACAGACTCTCCCATTGGGGCAAAAAGAGTTGGGCAATGGCTATACAACTGTCTTGAAAAAGACATGAGGCCAATGGCCGGATGGTTATACAATCTTGTAAATTCGTCTGCTCCAATATGAAATATGGCGTCCGACGACACCCCTTCGGGTGCAATCGTCGCAGAAAGCACTCTTATCGTTTACTTTACGGTTAACTCGTAGCCGCCTGACCGAGGTAATCTAAAGAACGGACAAGTCTTTGGGAACCGGATGACCAAAAGACATCAGCCGGTGACCGACCGAAGTTTTTTCGTTTTTAAGTTGCACCAATTCTCCCGTTTGGAGCAAAAGAGTTGTGCAATGGCTATGCAATCTCTACCTAGACGGACAAACACCGTCTGGTTAGTGACTGGAACGCCTGTTGGTGTTGTGCACTTGGTTTGGGGCAATCACTACTGTGATTGATTGACTTACAAACGCATCATTCTCTTTGCAGCATTAGACGTTCCCAAGTCAATCAACCAACTCCATTTGAAACCAACCACACAGCCGTCCAGGGGCAAGGACAGCCGGCTTTTGATAAGTTAGGCAAAAAATCGCCGCATGCTTCTGATAAGTTAGGCAAAAATCAGGCATATACGCAAAAAAGGCATATACGCAAAAATGTAAAAAACGAAATCCAAATACAAACGCAAAATGATCAAAACCGACTCAGTCGGTGCATTCATTAAAAGTCCACCCAACCAAACGGTTGTAGTGGATCAAAATGTTAACCGGACTCCGTCCTGGAGAAGAGAGAAATTGTTGATTAACCTGGCTCCTCAGCCGGTAAATACAAGAATACTCGGCACGCAGGCCGGAAAAGCAAGTTTTTGGCATACTGCCGCAGATAAAAGAAATAAAAAATAAAAAAGTTGGCATACTGCCGCTGAAATCACTTCTGGCCCACAGGCGGCTCCTCCTGGTCCTCCTCTTCCTCATCATCTGAGGGAATCACATGTGCTTGACCAGGACCGGGTAGCTCAGGCGCGGGAAGCTCCGTGTTGGCGTTGGCCCAGACGGCGATGGACTCAGGCTTTGGCTCACCTTTCTCTCTCAAGTACACCACGTCTTCGGCGTACCTGTGAGCCAGTGCCCAGACGCCATAATCCTTGTCTGGGTACAAGGCAGCCCAGATGATCTTCATTCTGGCGTCATTGTCAGCATCGCTTTTAGCAACCAGGCGGTTTTGCTCTACTCCAGAGTTGCTGTAAAGTTTATCCGAGCCTGGGCAGCCTCCTTCTCCAGCTTCTGAACCTTGGCTTTCAAGTTGGTGTTCTCTTAAAAAACACCTTGGAGTGTGCCAAGGTCCGCCTGGGCCTTCTTGAGCGCCTCGTCAGCCTTCTTGAGGTCCTCTCCGCCTTTTTCTGAGCCTCCTCCGCCTTCTTCTGAGCCGTCTCTGCGTCGCTCACCCGCTGGTTGGCCGTCTTCAGATCCGCCTCCAGCTTCTGGATTTTCGACGCCTGTGTCATGGTGATTGCTTTAGTTTCAAGTTCATTTACGATAGTGGAGGATTATAAAGCAACATTATCAGCGTCTGTGGCGGACTTCTTGGCCTTTTTTACCTCTTCCCGTTTGCGGGTATAAGGACGCTTGAGCCCGTCTACCCGCAGCAGAGCCTGCAAAAGCAAATCAAGTTAGTATTGCAGGCGGAGTAAAGCACTTAGAAAATTTTTTCAAGTATCTTACCTCAGCCAGAAGGGACAGGATTCGTTCCAGATTGAACGTCTCTATCCCAGGGATAGCGTCCTTGTCCTTCCTGCTCACCGCCTCCAGCATGGCCTTAGCATGCCTCTGGACGTCTGGCCAGCGAGGAGATTGATCTGCACCATAATCAACAGGTGATGAGTGCGAAATTAAGGCAACACCTATCTGTTATCGACCGTCTGAGGATGACGTCTGTTGGGAGTGGGATTTCACTCGCAAAGGCCACCCCAACTCAGGCGGGGATTCAAATGGTTTCTTACCTTCAGAACCGGCCAAGCGGAAGCCGCTTGCAGGCGTGGTGAACCCCCCGATTGCTAATAGGGGGTTGGCGAGGTCGAGGCCCAAACTGCCGCCTATCCTCTCATTTCGCCCCCCCTATCCGCATTTGATTTTTCCCGGCTGAGGCGCCAGGATTCATGGCGGAGCTGGATTTTTTGGTCTTGTTGGGGGTGGAGGCGGATTCATCCCTGGCCCGTTTGAGATCTTTCTCAAACGTCTTGCTCTTCCCTACCTCTCCTCCTTGTGAAAATAACAAAGTTAAAGTTAGCATCCGGAGAAAGTAAACCTTGAGGCCAACCTAAGAAAGAGTCAAGCATTTTTTACCTTGGCCCTGAGCGCGGCCTCCTGTGTTTCCGCAAGCTCCTTGCGGATGGTTACAGAGGACCGCTTGGGTGTCTTCTCGGTTGGCAACATGTTCAAAGCTTCTTCTGCAAAAAGAAAAACGTTGATCAATATATCATCAAGCAATTTTGATGCAAAAGTACTACAGGCGGATGTGAACTCAGGCGCATACGTTTGGTAAATATCTTTCCTAGCCCGCAGGCGGCTAAGAAACACTCATCCCTGAACCAGGCGCTCTTAGGGATCCAGTTCTTGGGGACTTTTATTGTCTCCCCGGTTGACAAGGTTGCGTCTGTGAGGCCGAAAAAGTCTGCCTCAATTATTTTGTCGAAGTCCTAATTTGGGATCTGGGGAAGACAGCACTTCCGGCCCATCAGTTCGGGCTTCTTATTGTATTAGCGGAACTCATAGTTCTCCCGCCTGCTAGGAGCCGTCAACAGGTAGAACCTGTGCTTCCAGCCGTCAAATTTAGAGACCTTGTCTAAGGTCATCATGTATTGGGGATACGTGGTTAAAGTGTACCACGCCCTCCAGCCGCCTGGGCTTCGGCTAAGATAATGCATCTTAGCAAAAGCTTCCCAGCCGGGATGGAGCCCCTGGATTTCGCAGGCGGCAACATACCCCAAGATGTTTGCCCAAGAATTGGGGGTAAGTTGCCAGACTCCGAGGTCGTAGCCTCTCAAGATTACCTTCACCGCCTGGTGAAGGGGAAAGCGAAGACCGACTTTGAACGTTGCCTCATAACAACCGAAGTAGCCGTTGGCGTTCTGTTGATCGTCTTCCCAGGCGATGGTGTCGTTCTCAGGCGGCACCCTGATTTTGTACCCGTCTCCTAACGGGTGCATTTGTTTAAACCTCTCCAAGTTGTCCTCCATGTGACCCCTATCTTTGGCTGAGACGTGGATTTTGAAGGGGTCGTCCTTCTCACTCCACTTCTTCCTCTCCTCCTCCTCACTATCTACAAGCGGTGGCAAGTCGTCACTGCTCTCAGAAGTGGAGGCGGAGCTGTCGCTCTCCGTCTCCTCCTCATTTTGTGAAAAAGGAGCTAAGACGCACTACAAGAATCAGGTCAAATACCGACGGAACGGTTCCGAAGGACCCGAAAATCCGTCGGAAAAATCAAAAGTTCCGACGGATTTATTTTCCGTCGGATATTTCCGACGAATTATAGCATTCCGTCGGAAATTTCCGTCGAAATAATTGGACGTTCCGACGGAATAATCCGTCGAAAAAGGTCTTTTCCGACGGAAAATTATTCCGTCGGAAGTTTTTCGACGGAAAAATCCGTCGGAACATTTAACTATAAAAAAAAAGATTTTTTTTTTATAAACTTCCTAACCCTAATTCCCTTTCTCTTCCGCCCCTTTTCTTTTTTCCCTCTCTCTCTCTCCTTTCTCTCTCCTCCTCCTCCTTCTTTCCTTTCTTCTGTTCCTTGTTCAGCGAATTCTCTCCTCCATTCCTCTCTTTTCTTCTTCTCTTTCTTTTCTCCTCTTCATTTTCACCCCCTCTTTCTTCTATCACCACCAATAACATCTCTGCCATCCCCACCACCGTAACAACGGCGACCACAACAACGACGACCACAACCACCGTGCAACAACAACGACGACCACAACAACACCGGCAACGCCCAACATCAATTGTAGATCTAGTTTAAATTTAGGTTAGATTGTAGATCTAGTTAATTGTTTATGTAATTGTTTTATTTTGTAAATTTTATTAGATAATTGTGTAATTATATAATTCGTTTAATTTTTGTTGTGTAATCATCGTTTTTTTCAATTTTCTTTATGAAATTCTTGTTAAATATGTAGATCTAGTGGTTTTTTTCAATTTTATTTTCTTAATTTTCGTATTTTGTGTTAATTTTCGTATTTTTGGGTTGATTTTCGATTATGGGTTATTTTCTAACCCTAATTCCCTTTCTCTTCCGCCCCTTTTCTTTTTTCCCTCTCTCTCTCCTTTCTCTCTCCTCCTCCTCCTTCTTTCCTTTCTTCTGTTCCTTGTTCAGCGAATTCTCTCCTCCATTCCTCTCTTTTCTTCTTCTCTTTCTTTTCTCCTCTTCATTTTCACCCCCTCTTTCTTCTATCACCACCAATAACATCTCTGCCATCCCCACCACCGTAACAACGGCGACCACAACAACGACGACCACAACCACCGTGCAACAACAACGACGACCACAACAACACCGGCAACGCCCAACATCAATTGTAGATCTAGTTTAAATTTAGGTTAGATTGTAGATCTAGTTAATTGTTTATGTAATTGTTGTATTTTGTAAATTTTATTAGATAATTGTGTAATTATATAATTCGTTTAATTTTTGTTGTGTAATCATCGTTTTTTTCAATTTTCTTTATGAAATTCTTGTTAAATATGTAGATCTAGTGGTTTTTTTCAATTTTATTTTCTTAATTTTCGTATTTTGTGTTAATTTTCGTATTTTTGGGTTGATTTTCGATTATGGGTTATTTTCGATTTTTTTTTTTGTTAAATTTTGTGTTTTTTTAAGGTTTATTTTTGGAGTGGTGGTGTTTGAAGGTGGGAAGGGGCTAGGGTGGGTGTCGGTGGCGGTGTTTGAAGGTGGTTTGGTGGCTGGTGTGGGTGTCGGTGGTGTCGGTGGTGGTGTTTGAAGGTGGGAAAACGATTGCTGTGGGTGTTGGTGGTGATGTTTGAAGGTGGGAAAAGGGTGTACAGTGGGGTCTGTTCGTCTGGTGGTGCAGGGTGGTTGCTGGTGATGTGGGCTGGTGGTGGGGTGGTGCGAGGCGTTTTTTTTTTTGTTTTTTTAAAATAATTTTCCGACGGAATTTCCGTCGCAACATACCGACAGAACTCAATCCGTCGGAAACTTGCGACGGACTTTCTAGGGCCTGAAAATATTTTCCGGCGGACTGAATTCCGTCGGAATAGTGTTTCCGACAGAAATTCCGTCGGAAAAAGCCCATTTTCCTACGAATAATTTTCCGACAACTAGTTCCGACGGAAACGAGTTTTCCGACGGAAAACAGGGTGTTTCCGACGGAAAATTTCCGTCGTTATTTAGCTGTTTTCTAGTAGTGACGGCTTCATCGCCGCCTTGGTCGCATTCTTCCAAAAACGAATGTGCGGGAGTTGAAGGGGCACGCGGAGGGGATCTCTCCAGAGTCGTCTGGTTTCTTTGACCAGGCGCTTCTCCCTCAGGCGTTTGGTCGCCTGAGCCCTCGCTTCTGTAATCCGGATCGGGGGCCGTCTGCATAGTCCGAGCCATTGTGTCCTGCACAGACACGTAAATGGTCGGAATCCAAGCAAAAGGGTGGTCCCAACACCCCGAGACGGCACTCCCAATCCTAGACTCAGCCGTCCCTGGTGACCGGCTGGACTCTAACCTAGGCTGTGCTGTGTGTGTTGGTGATGCATCCATTTATTGCAAGAAATATGTACAAGCGGTGAAACATGAAAAAGAGCTGAGAGAGGCAGAGACGGTACCTTTAGATTTGATATCTGAAGATAAACGGGTCCGGCTGGGTTGACGAGAACGATTTTTCTTACTTGCACTTGACTCAGACGGATGACTTCTGCTCTCTCAAAGTTGTCACTCTTGAAATTTTTTTGTAAACGTACTAAAATTATGAGGGTAAACGACTATATATAGAGGGTAAATGCGGGGGCATCCCCGTAATTTACTCAGAAGTTGAACGGTTACTTTTTGGCGGTAAAATTAACACCAACCGGAGCGTGACACGTGTCACAGATGCCACACGGCGTGCCACGTCACATCTGTGAGGGGCAAATGTTTAGGGTAATTTTACCCCGCCACGTGGTCCAAACAGAGGATGACACGTGTCAGCCCCAGGATGGCCCAAAGCGGACCTATTCCTGCTTGATACGTGTCACTCCAGAAACTTGGGGAAAATGGCAGCCTTCAGGCCCAAATCCCAAGAAAGCCGCAATGCGGCGCAGCCCACCAATGATTAGGGTTCAGTGACCTAATCTGGGGCACAAATCCTGAGGACCCTATAAATAGGGAGATTCCCCTCTTTTGGAGGGCACGTTTTACCATTTATTACAAACTGTCCTTGTGATTAGAGGTGTACATAAACAGGACCGGACCTGAAAACCGACCTGATCCGGACCTGTTGGGACCGGACCTGACCCGGACCTGTAGATTCAGGTCCGGTCCCGGTCCTTAAAATTCAAGGTTTCCGGTCCCGGTCCGGATCAGGTCCAAACCCGGGGTTTTCAGGTCTGGACCTGAAACCCGGTAAAAATGTATTTTTTTAAAAAAAAAAAACTTTTTTTTCCCAATTATCAAAACAAGAAGTCAGTTCATTTCTAACCCTAACTTAATCAATCACTCCCTAACCCACTCAGCCAACACAAGTCACACAACACACTTACAAACCCACTCCCTCACGCTGCACACTCCTCTAGCGACCACTGGATCGCGCGACTCTAGCAACCCCAGCCACTAGAACGTGCGACTCTAGCAACCGCAACCACCACATTGCGCGACTCCAGCAACCACAGCCACCAAAACACGCGACTCTAGCGACCGCAGCCACCAGATCGCGCGACTCCAGCGACCACAGCCACCAAAACACGCGACTCTAGCGACCGCAACCACCAGATCGCGCGACTCCAGCGACTGCAGCCACCAGAACGCGCGACACTAGAGGCCGCAACCACCAGATCGCGCGATTCCAGCGAACGCAGCCACCAGAACGCGCGACTCCGGCGACCGCATCCACCAGATCGCGCGACTCCAGCGACTGCAGCTACCCAATCATACACCAATCGCCCTCTTACTCGCTTCACGATCTACCCCGACCTTCCTTTGCGACCATCTACTTTGAAGGTGGTAGATCTGGTGGTTACTGTTGTCTAGTATTTTTGGTGTTTGGGAATTGGGACTTTAGTCAATTTATACAATTTATGTAGTATTCATGATTGATAATATCAGATTTTATGTTATTATTTATTTTATTTTTTAAATAAAAAATCAAAAAATAAATAAAAAAACAGGTCTATTCAGGTCCGAACCCGGACCGGACCTGATTTTTCAGGTCTAACCCGGAACCGGACCTGTTGAATCAGGTCCGGTCTCCGGTCCTCAAAATTCCCTGATTCAGGTCCCGGTCCCAACAGGTCCGGTCCAGGTCCGGTCCGGTTTTGGACCGGTGTACAGCCCTACCTGTGATATAGTGCTTCCTAATTAGCATCTTCGATTTGATTAACAACGAACCAAATTAGTAACATTGAAAAGTGAAATTAGCAAGGAACGACTAGTATACATGAATTTTGCCAAGCAACCTATCCAAACGGGTCATGAAAACTTGGGTGGGTATAATCTTAAACCCTACTTCTAAAACACCATCACTCCATTTCCAAAACCCTTCCAATCTCTCTCCTCTTCTCCCTTCTTCTTCCTCCTCTGTACTCCATCCTCCGTAACCATGGCAGAGCTTCAGACGTTCCCCACAAAACCCCGCCTAAAACCCACCTCCAAAAAATCCAACAATTCCCCAGAATCCAAATTCTGGAAATCCTTCAAAACCCATGAAATCTCAGGCTTAGTTTCTTCAATTACCTCCATTGATTTCTCCCCTCAGTCTCCCCACCATTTCGCTGCTACATACGGTGCTTCCCTCTCTTTCTTCAACCCCCACCACTCCTTTTCACCTTCGGAGCCTATCAATACTATCCGCTCCTTTAAGGACACCTCCTACTCCGCCTCGTATCGTTCCGATAGCAAGCTCATTGCGGCTGGTTGCCAATCTGGAGTAATTCATGTTTTCGAGGCGAAAACCCGAAACGCTCTTCGTCAATTGAAGGGGCATTCCAGGCCTGTGAGGTTAGTTCAATACCCTAGAGTTGATCGTTTGCATTTGTTTTCTGGTGGTGATGATTCTGTTGTTAAGTATTGGGATGTTGCAACTGAAACTTCTTTGTGTAATTTTTTGGGTCATAAAGATTATGTTAGAAGCGGGTCTGCTTCTCCTGTTGATGATAAGTTGTTTGTTACTGGGTCTTATGATCATACAGTTAGGGTTTGGGATGTTAGGGGTTCTAAACTAGGGTCATCTGCAATGGTTGTTAATCATGGAAAACCCGTCGAAGATGTTACATTTTTGCCTTCTGGTGGGTTGATTGCTACTGCTGGAGGAAATGTGGTCAAGATTTGGGATGTGATTGGAGGTGGGAAATGTGTGTATTCGATGGAGAGTCATAATAAGACTGTGACGTCGATTTGTGTTGGTAAGGTGGGTAAGGATAGTGGGGAGGAATCTGATCAATATCGTCTTTTGACCGTTGGGTTAGACGGGTATTTGAAGGTGCTAGATTACTCGAAGTTGAAGATTACGTTTTCTATGAGGTTTCCTGCGCCTCTGGTGTCGGTTGGGTTCTCCCCTGATGGTTCGACACGGGTTATTGGAACCTCGAATGGGATTATATATATGGCAAAGAGGAAGAAGGAGAAAGTGGAAGAACGTAGTGTAGGAGATTTTGTTGGATTTCAGTATAGGGAGGAGCCGCGGAAGAGAGTGTTAAAGCCGTCGTTCTTTAGGTATTTTCATCGAGGGCAAAGTGAGAAGCCCAAAGGAGGTGAATATTTGGTATTAAGACCCAAGAAGGTTAAGTTGGCAGAGCATGACAAGCTATTGAAGAAGTTTAGGCACAAAGATGCTTTTGTAGCCGTTCTTCAGAAGAAGAATCCAGAAAATGTGGTTGCTGTGATGGAAGAATTGGTAGCAAGAAAGAAGTTGTTCAGATGTGTGACAAATTTGGATGTTCAGGAGCTTGAACTGCTGTTGGTGTTCTTGCAGAAGTATACAACTCTTCCAAGGTATGCTGGTTTACTGATACCGTTTGCCAACAAGGTTATTCAAATGCGAGCTGAGGATATTCGAGGTTGTGATGGCCTTAAAGCTCAACTAAGGAATTTGAAGAGAACTATTCAAGAGGAGCTGCGGATACAACAGTCATTACTGGAGATTCAAGGAATTATATCCCCCTTGATGAGGATTGCTGGGAAGAGATAGTGCTTGTTGCCATAGTATTGCTTTCACAGCTATATGTTAATTACCTCTTACCAGAAACCATACTTTTAGTGGAGGATATGATCTTTAGCACATTTTTACTTTTTATCACCATGTTTACATTTTGTAGAGGATAGAATCTTGAGCACATGTTTAGTAGTGGATAGAATCAAGTGCTGAAACTACATTTTGGATTCATGATCTCCTTTGTTCTTGGATATCTGCTCAAGTTAAAATTTTGGTTTCGAGAAGTCATATGTTCTTTTGTACTAGTTTTGCTCCAATTATTTTTGTTGCCTTGAAATGAGAAACTAAAAAAGTATTTTACTTTATTTGTTGATGGCACTCTTCTTGTGTTATATTCAAGTTTACATTATTGAACATTGCCTTCTTTTAGTCTAACACTTTAACCTGAACCACTATTATTTATTTATTTATCTATTTGTTTTAATGTTTGTGCACTAATCGCTTTGACACTTCTGCACTATCTTTGTGGTTTATATGGAAGAATTTTTTTTTTGTGTGGGGTCTTATTACATTTGTCTCAATGGATACTTTCAAAGCATCAACTTAATCTTTACTTGTTGGAATTAAATATATTAGTGGTCAGACTTGTGAAAGCTTTTAAAGCAAACTGACTAAACCAAAAACAAAAAAGAGTATTACCTATGCATTTGTCATTTGTTTTGTGTATGTGTGAAAGATTGGGAGCAACTCGATTTTGATTATATCAGCTGCATTTTTGAAGAGTAATCAAAGCTGTCATTTTAACATTTATTGCTTCACTGGGAGCATAAAATTTCATGTTTGTAAATAGTAAGAGGACATTTGTGGATTCTTTCTAAGTTTCTATTGTTTATTGTTTTATTTCTTGTACCTTCCCAAATCCCCTTCCTTCCTCCCTCCCTCCCTATATTTATATTCTTTTAAGTTATCAAGGATATTGTGTTTGTTTTTAGTGTTCTTGCAGCCAGGAGAAACAGAGGACAAAAAGCAATAACTGCCGCTTTCTGTAAAGCTAGCTATACTACAGCAGCGGGTCTTTATATATTTGGGATTTCGTTCTCTTAAAATGATTGTGTGCTGATATGTTTTGGACTGAATTGAAGCATGGTTTTAAATCTTGGATGCGGTCATGATCATGGTAACGGTTGTGGAACCACTTTTGTAGGCAATTTGGATGGTTTGCAGCGGTTGCAAGCTTGAACCTTAAAAAAGTTGTCAAGGTAAGCTCAAATAACATTACAGTGCAGTCACGAATCTCATGTTGCAGTCAGATGTAACACCATGATTTGAAGTCCATGTGACCCAATGAGAATGAAAAGCAAATGTACTTTTTTGAAATATGGACAAACGGCAATTTAACTGATTTGCATATTCCAGTTTTACACGAGGAAGTAAAAAACTTTAGTAACTTTACAAATATCTCACTCTAGGATACCTGAATATTGTATATGAGTATGACCTTTGAGGTCCTTCATATTACAGAAAATTCATACTGAAGCTGTATGCATGTACAGCTTAGATGTATTTGCAACAATGTTTGCATGAGGAGCAATTGATGAAGTTGAGAAAAGTTATGCTAGTGGGCAAAGCTAAATTGGCTGTTTGGTTTTAACATACAGTGTTTGCACCTTTATAAAATGTTGGTGTCTTCAAAAGCTAGCTATTCATTGTAACCAATTGACCACGCCCAGGGTTGTGAAAATCAAATGCCAGTGCTTCAGTTTACCTTGAATATATCTACATGATTTTTATTTTACCTTCTTCTGGTGCCTGAAGTGAAGGGACTCTGACTACAGTATCTGGTATGAATTATTTACATTTTATTTTGTGCACTTCTGTATTGAGTTTCAGTGTTGATGATTTCTTCTATGATCTTAGTGACCTTACCTTATGACTATTGCAATTTATCTTGAATACCACGATAAGGGGTAAAAATTCTAAAAGAAAGTCATGAAAAAGAGCGTGGGGGGTCTGATCAATTGTATTACCAAAAAAAAAAAACCCAATGCAACATGACTATTCAGCTTGAAAAATCTCTAATTGTCTCTTTCTTCCCTTTTTTTCCTCATCATGTCATCTTCAAAATGAACCATAGATTATTATCACACACTTAGCTACTTACGTGTGCCATTATAGAACAATAAAAAAGATTCAATTAGTATTATTGTTTGGACTACAGAGCTGTGTTCATTGATGTCATGTGGCAGCAAACTTCATAATTTTATTCTTGGGACATAATTGTTAACTTCCAGCACCATGATTTTGTACTATCCTTCTTTCCTGCTTGAGTGTGAAACTCTTGTTTTTCAGGGATCATGCTGGTGGAAAAGATTAAAGAAGAGCTGGTTTATTGAATCAGGATTTTAGTGGTTTAGTTGATGATGTGAAAGGATGCACTGAGTTAACTCGTCAGGGTCTATTTCCAAGAAAAGGGAGGGTGGTGGACGAGTGCGCTTCTATCATTTTGCTGATGAGGATGATACTGAGGATTTTCGACCTGGGTACAATTTTGATTTTGATTCCTGAGAAAGGTTTGCTCTTAATTAATAATTTAAGGCTTGAATCTGACGATGATTTTGAGAATAACAGTTAGTAGTTTCATGCTTGAATTTGCTGTATAATAAGTTGCTGCCATATGTATTCCAAATAGTTTAATGGGCCAGGCTGGGCCATATGACCCATGCGGCCATGCCTCGATCCGGCCTGTTTAACAAACAAGTTGACCCTGACCTAGCCAGACCCTTTACCATCTTATCCAACCCTACCCTGACCAAGCCCGTTGAACAGGTCTAGAAAAGATCATGTTGGAAGAGGCTTTTAAAAGTCATAAAAGACTAATCAGAAGTTGGAGAGAGTGGAGATTGAGATAAGGGTAGGGGAGACAGAAAACAAATTTAGCTTGATGGATAATGAGTTGCATCCATTGATTCCTTTTATGTTTCCTTTGGTATTGAAAAATTATTTTAACCTCCAATTATCTCCATTCCGCTGTATTTCACTCAATTTATTTCATCTTTTCTCCTTTTCTTGTATGCTTTGATTATTATCACAGTAGCTATTCTTCCTTTGGTTCTATATTCTCCTGATGCTTGGAAGTTGCTGCTTCCCTTCTTATCAGGTTATCAGCTTCCCTTCTCTCGTCCATTAAAGCAGCTTCTGAGGTTTTTTTTCTTTTTATTTATTTATTTATCGAATATCACTTTCACACTCTAGGGTTTAGTTTTACACTAATGTTAATTCAGTTATCAATTTATTCAATTTAGGTTTCTTTTAAGGTGAATTATTAAACTATTAGCTATTATTTATTTTACTTTCCCTTTTAGCCAATTTTGTTAGATGAGTTGTAATTGTGATGATTTTACTCATGCTCTGTAGTTGCACAACACATTTACTGTTGATTGTTTAAATGCTGTAAGTGCATATTAGATGCTTCTGTCCCTAGGATAACAGAATTACACAGGCTCATTATTAAGTATTTTGGGCAGGTTGAGAATTCATTGAGATTCATGTTATGTAGGAGGCTTAGAACTGCTGGAAATGGGGACAGAGCAAGCTAGTGGTGTGCCAAAGCATGGAATTGCCTCAAAATTCCTGCTGAAGCGCATCCTCTGCCTGGGGAACCGACTGCATTTGCATCCACCATCAGTTATCATGCTAAATTTTGTCCCTTTTATCTCACCTGTCACGTGTGAGCCAGAGCAGGTTTTTTATGCCACTGCCGAGAGGGTTTGGGATCGTCTTATTCAGGTTCCAATTTTAATACCTAAGCTTTCATTTCATTGGTAGAAGGATCATTTTGTGACTGATTAAGGTTTCCTTTGCAATGAGTTTGAGTTCGTTATTTATAACGGATATGTTGAGCTGAACTTAAATGTAAAGTAAATATTGAAGTATCTTAGCAATTTGGAGTAGTGTTGCTAGCAGACATATAGTCGTTTGACCGATGTGTTTCTGTTTTCTTGAATCAATATTCAAAGTTGTAATCTTTTGAATATTTTAAGCTGTTTGGATTTAAATTAGAAATGGGTTGTAACACACTCCAATCCTTGGTCGTTGTGTAAAGTTAAGATTTACACGCTCTTGGTTCTTGGTGTCAGACTCCGGTGTTCGTACAATGTCGGTTTTTTGGGTATCTAACGTTGTTAATTGAGACGAAAGAAGAGTCCAACCATGTAAGTTTTTGTCCACTTAACAATTTTAAGCTTTCACTTTTCTGTTATGTACAAGTTTCTCGTTTATAAATTTTCCCTCCTAATTAAGTAAACACAATTATTTTTTTGATAATTTTAAGCTTTCAATTAGGTTCCAATCACTTTTCTGTTACTTTTGTATGATGCTGTCTGTCATCTCTTCTTTAATTTTATTTTCATCATGCATTTTGTGGCAATATTTCGGCATTTTTTTCTGGATTCTTTACTGAGAAAGCTAGTCTTGTTACTTTGTTAGGGATGTGGTTGGGGGCTCTAAAATTTAATTTTAGAATTCTGGCTATTCTGATTTTGGTTGTTTTGTGTGGTAATCTTTGTTAAAGTCATGGAGGGCCCTGGGAACATATATTCTTGGTTTTGACTTTTGAATATTGTATATATGGCATTGTTTGTATGAAATGTGTTTTTAATTTGTGTTTTAGTGAGCCTTTTATTCTCATTAATAACCATCTATAGATCCATAAGCACTATCTAACATAGATTGGGCACAACACCAACTCAAAGCTAGATTATCTGCAATAGGCTCTTGCAGTATAAATAGTTTTGTGCTTATATCTTGTATTGTTTCTTTTATGTGATGTTTGTCGACTTCAATTTTTGAATAGTGGAAGGAATTGATTTCTTCACAAGCTTGCTTTGATGCATGCATAGCATTACCTTGAGTTTTATCTTTTCCTTTTCCTTGTATCCAGGAAATAAGCAGCAGCAGTGCCTCTTGCATTACAATCCTGATTCCTGATTGAAGGAAATGGTTCTCTCAACTTTGGGAGATTGCAGGGCTGTTCTTCATAGAGGTGTAGTGACTCAGGGTTTCACAAAAAGCTTTAGAGCCGAGATGGAGAGTGCTTGGATCTTGTAACCTTTTTCTTTAGATTTCTATCTGATTTTCATGCACTGATAAATACCTTTTTTTTTTTTTTTTTTTTTTGAAAAAGAGACGTAGAGCTGCATATATTAAGAGGAAAGGTCCATATCGGACAAAGTTACAATACTCTGATTTTCATGCACTGATAAATACCTTATTATTCACTGGGTTTACTTTCTCCTCTTTTAACTCATTTTGTAGAATGCAATACTATACTAAGTCACAATTTTGAAATTAGAATCATGACGTTTCATTTCTTTGGCTGTTGTTGAACGCTTTTGAAATGCATTACTGAGATGTGCAGATATTCTTAATGACTGTTACATTGGAGACATTACAGGAGTATGTCTTAAATGGATTTTCCGGCAAAGGATATTGGGTCACTTTGTTTTCAATCGAGTTTCTGATTGATGGGAGTACACTCAGTCTTATGGCTTCAGATGAATATAAATTGTTTAGGTTAGCACTTTTCTATGTCTTTTAAAATCTACTTACTCTTTTTTTTTTCAATAGTTGCAACACTTCTCTTTTCACACTTGTCAATGCATGTTTTCAATCGCTTATATCTTTAATTAACAATATTTAAAAATTATAAACATTTGATATTACTGTTGTATCAATACAAATCTAACAAGATTCCACATGACTTAATAAAACAAAATAACTGAAAAAGAGAAAGGGACAACCACTTTGTACAATCATATTCCCTCCCTAAAATTTCTTCACCAAAAAAAAAAATATATTCCCTCCCTAAAATTTCACCAACAACCACAATGAAACTATGGCGGGAAAAAATTCCCAAAATTTTCCCAATTTTTTCCCTCTTAAATTTTATTGAAATAATTAATGGAGTTCCCTCCCCTATTCCCCCACCTCAAAGCAAGAGAAATGCACTCCCCTCAAAAAAAGCAAGAGAAATGCACAAAACAGTAATTTGAAGCTCCAAAGTGTTGAAAAGGCCCCAAATTTGAGAGAAGCCTTTATTTTGCAAGTAATTAATTCCCGGTAATTGATTGAGCTGCAGCTTTGGATATGAAAATAGAAGAAGTTTTGGTGAAGATTTGTAGGTGGTAGGTGCGATTAGCGGAATGGATTATGGTAATTCGGGGTATAAAGACCGTAAGATGATTGAGGTAAGTTATGATTTTGGTTTGTTTTATTTTGTACCCAAAAAATTAAATTGGTTTCTTGAAGTTGAGAATTGGAATTTGAGAATTATTTGAGAAATTGAACTGTATATTTTAGTTCCATATTTATGAAATGGGTTTCCTAATGTTGAGAATTGAAATTTGAGAGTCGAATTTGTTTGAGAAAATGAACATTATGGTGACATTTGTTTCTTCTTGAGTATGCGTGAACAATGTCAGTATGTGATTAATTTGTATTTGATTTGTAGTTACTTATCTTCTAGTTATGCAACAATAAACAATTCAGAACATACCATCATGTATGAATACAAGTGTTGTTGGTACACATTATCATACCGAAGATAAAATTATCAACGTTAACGTTTGTATACCATGCATCTACATGGTTAATGGTACGTACTGGTAATAACAACAACCATACATGAAATACTAGTTAGTACTTGTGAACTATAAATGGGTAAAAGGTAAATGAACTACTTACATAGGAGGAAATATCTACTCTCTGTTGTTTCATAACTTGTGATGATCCTGTTGTGGTGTTCTGTCCTTGGTTTGTTTTTATTATGATTAGGGAAGACTACGTTTTGATTTATTTTTTGTTTGGTTTGGTTAGGAGTGTAATGTTGTGAACCACAACCAGGGTATGGAGGGGAGCAGGAGCAGATACGTAAGTTGTAGCTTAGATAGTTGTGATGAAAGTGAACATTTTGATTTGAGTGGTGACTTGTAGGGTGGTTTTGACTTGAATAAGGACCCTCCTGCTGAATGTACCATTACCATGAACAAATGTAGTGTGGATTTACATAAAGCAGGCTTAGAGAGTTCAAGTATATGAGTAGAGGCAACCGTAGTACCCCAGAAGTAGGAATGGAGTTTAGTAATTGGGATGACATAAATAATTATTATCGTAGTTACGGGAAGCAAGAGGGGTTTGGTGTTGTGTGTATAGGTTCTGGAAAGACAAGATCATATAGCACTTATGTTTGGAAGTGTGAATGTTATGGAATGACATCATACATGAGGAGGGTTAATGCAAAGAGGGTTGTGGTTTATGATGAGCCATATGTGAAGAAGAAGAGTAAAAAATGCAAATGCCAGTTATGATGCATGGGCAAGGCAATAATGAAAGTGGGTGGCAGATCAAGAAAGTAGTTAATGAGCACAATCACACAGCGAGTCCTCGAGTTGTCAAGACACATTGCAATGTATAGGAAGGAAAAAATTACTAAGCATTTGGAGCATAGGATTGAAACTAACCATGCGACATATATTCAACAACTTGGCGGGCCAAAGACATGGTGTTGAGAATGTGGGATTCACGAAAAAAAAAGATATTTATAATTTGGTGAATAGAAAGAGGAGGTTGAAGTTAAAAAATGGTGATGCCGCGGCTATGGTGGAGTATTTTATCTGCGGATAAACAATTTTTTTTTCACATGCATCGCCTTGATGAAAAGGGGTGATTGAAAGATATCATGTGGGTTGATGCCCGGAGTAGGAAGGCGTTTTAGTATTTTGGAGATGTTGTCTGCTTCGATTCGACATACTTGATAAACCCGTATGAGCTCCCTTTTTCGAACTTCGTTGGGGTCAATCACCAGACAATCCTAGCTTTGGTTTCCCATGAGAATGCCGAGACGTTTGAGTGGCTATTCAAGACTTGGGCTTCTTGCATGGGAGGAAAGCCCCCGACTACAATCATGACAGTCAGGATCCTGCGATGAGGAACACAATAAGAGTTGTTTTCCCAATGCCACAAACATGCCATTGGCGTGTTTATGGCACATCATGAAGAAGTTCGGTAAAAAACTTGGTGCTATTTCTAATTACGAAGATGTTAACGAGGCATTGCAATGTCATTTACAATAGCATTACTCCAAAGGAGTTTGTTGAATCTTGGTGGGAAGTTGTGAATAAATTCAAGCTATAAGAGTATGATTGCTACGAGTGGCTGGAAGGTAATAGCTTGTTAATATTTCAGTTTTTTTGCTGGTCATTGCATGATACATTCAAACAATTCTATCTAGGTTGATGCAATTTTGTGTTTGTATTTGTTTTGCGAGAATATGTGAAGAGATGCCAATTTGTTGACGAAAATAAGTTGTACTTTTTGTATTTGATAATTAAGTGAGTATTTTGTGTGTTAAAAAACATTCGTTTTTTTTTTTTTTTAAATTCAGCATATAATATGTAGAGAAATTATCTTAGTAAATGAAAAAAAAAAAAATTTAGTCATTTTTTTCCCTCGGTTCTTACTCTTTGATTTGTTTAAAGGCTTTGGGTTCTTACCGAGTTGTTAACTATTAAGTTATAATTACCTTCAATTAAAGCTCGCTCATTAAAAAATCATTGTAAATTGTCACTTAAAGTATGTATTCTTCGTCTATTTTTTGCTAGTCCTTTTTGTCCAGCAACATGCAACTTTGAATCTAAAACATTTCACTCTAATTTGTTGCCCAATTTTATTGTTAGTTAATAGTTTACTGATGAATATTTGAATTAAAAGTATTATGCTTCATAATTGTACCCTAAAGAAGCTTCCTTTCTTTGTTTTGGACACCATTTATTAGGTTGATAAACAGTATTGCAGATTTAGCATGGGGTTGAAGTTTTTGAATTCTTACCCAAAATTCCAAATTTGATTCAAATTCTATTATCTTGAACCATTTGAGAGAATTGTATTAGAAAGAACAAAAGGGAAATTATGGGAATATGCTTAAAAATGTGTGGAGAACTTAATTTTAACAAGATTTAACGAAACTAATTTATGGGAAATGTGTGTGGTACGCATTGTACACATTTAAAAAGTCTTTCTAAAATGGGAATACTTATGTTTTCTGAATTTTCTGGCCTTTCACTTGAGTCCATATATTACAAATAATGTTTCCTTGTTTGATATTATATCTTTCATGTCTCTGACATTAAGATATAATGTGTATGTGGCTCTTATACCCATATAGGCTGCAATATGCTTGTTGAGTATCAGGTTTCTGTTAATGTTGTGGCCCTCCTGTTAATGTTAAGTATTAGGAGTTTTATTGATGCTTAAAGGCTTGTTAATTGCTGAAATGCCATATTTATTGGGTAGGCCTATACGAGAAGCGAGAGATGTGGATCCCTACATATGTGAAAGGTGTGTTTTGGGCAGGAATGCAGACAACTCAAAGGGTTGAGAGTATAAATAGCTTTTTTGATGATTATATTAACAAGCACACCTGGCTATGTGAGTTTGCTCCTAATTATTTTAAGGCGATGGAATACCGAGCAAACGATGAGAAGGAAGCGGATGCCAACTGTACACGTTTAGTGAGGCCCTTGATATCAAATTTGCGTTGGAACATAAATTTCAGAAGTTGTACACAGATGGAAGTTTGTAGAAGTACAAAACTAGTGCAATCGTGTCACATATGTGACTCTTGTATTAAAGAAGTCGGTGTCACATAACGAGGAGGAGTATGTGTTCTCAGACCGTGTATGGATATATTGTAAGAAAAAAGGAAGGAGACTCCTCTCAAAGGTCGGGTGAAGGACTATACTGTTTTATACAACAAAGAGAGAAAGGAGGCGTACTATGACTGTTGCCACTTTGAATGTCATGGGATAGTTTGTAGGCACATAATTTAGGTTTTAGACATGAGTGGCGTAACTGATATCCCTTCCATGTACATACTTGATAGGTGGATAAAGGATATTAGTAGGAAACACACTCTCGTTAAAGTTGTGTATCACGATGCGTCAAAAACAGAAGAGGTTCGAAGATATGATAAGTTGATGTTAGCCCTTGAACCTGTTGTATTGCGTGGTTCAGCCTCAGATGAAGCCGTTGAAGTCTTGATGGACTTGATTCAGCTAATAAGCATTAAGGTCGATGAACTGTGTGAGGGTCAGGCCAAGGTTCTGGTGGGGATGGTGGTGATGTGGAGGCAATGAAACATGTTACGCCTCCAACTCCCAAAATCCCAAGCTCTATTAATAAAGAAAGCGTTGCAGGTTCCTTAGACTCACCCAGTTCTACGTGTGTAAAAGATCCGGACCTTGGGGTAATAATAAGAAAAGGCAGACCTCGAGCAACATGGTTTGTATCCCCAGCAGAGTAGGCCAAGGCCAAAGTTCCAAAGACAAGTGGTAAGAAGAAGCAGGCCAAGGGGCATGACAATCATTTAGAATATGAGCATGGGACTGTCCAACATCCCTCTGAGTTGCTGCAACATCATGCGGAGTTCCAACAACAAGTAAAGTTTTCTGATTTCAGTGTATCTTTTATGTCATGTGTTCATTTTCATTAATCAGTATTTTTAACAAAAAGTATTGTGTGCAGGTTTGTTTCCCCAACGTGTTACCTACTCAACGTAATCCCATTTCTAATTTTAGGGGGGATATGTTATGCCTCCAACAACATAACATTAGTCTGGTATATGTAGTGTAATTCATTAATAGTTTTAGTGTGTAACTTTTGAGTTGTGGTACTGGTGTATTAGATTCTTACAAACAATTACCATATGTTGTAGGTCAACCAAGGATATTATGCTGGAATTGGGAGTCGGCCTTCAGTGTTGAACGGAAGGGTCCTTGCTGGTGGGGTTCATATCAGTCAACAAAGTGAGGCAGTTGGTTACTTCACCAATATACCAAGGTCAACTACATTTTGGGGAAGGTGGCCATATTATCAACCTTAGCTATGTACCCAACACGACCATACAGCATATGCGAACTCATATGAATACTCAATCTAATTTTTCAATAAATAATAATTGATTAATGGACTCAATCAGAATGATAAACTGTAGTTCTAATGTCATTTTACATGATCTTCTTGGTACTGTTAGTATTGGCATATTATACTTGTACTGAATTTATAGTTTTGATAGTATGTAATACAAATACCAGCCTAGGGTTGGATGGTATATTATTTGGATGGAGTGAGTTGTATGGACTAACTCTTGCTATTATTAATGATTCTTACTGCTGTTATCAATAATTAGGAATTATTTCATTTCAATAGTACTTATAAAATCTATGCTCAGTTAAAAATACCAACATAGGGTTCAGTGGTATGCATTATCTAACGCAGGTGCATGGAACTTGGTGAAGGAAGTTGAAGAAGTGCCACAAATTGTGACACGTAGTCGAGCTAAAATCCTTAGTGGTCACCTCTCGAGGTTGACTATCATCAAACTTGAGTAAATTTTGTTTTCTTAGAATGAAGCTCCAAGGATTCCGTGTGTTACCCAAGAAATTTTTTTATCAGTGTATGATGCATCTAATTCATTCAGCCATATCTCCTTCGTTACAAGAAATTTTTAGGTGTTTCACATTGGAGGTAAAAGTAGAGTTCAAGAGCTTTTCAACGACAGGTTACATGCCAAATTTGAGCAAGAAACGAAGAAGTTATGAACGTTTGAAGTTGAGCTGTCCAGGCAGTCGCAAGGAGCGGCCGCTCCCCTTCCCCAGGAGGTGCGCCTGCTCCTCACAAAGGAGCGCCTGATCCTATGGGTGTCTTTTAAAATTCCAAGTTTTAGGAGCACCCTCTCTTACCCTTTAGAGCGGCCGCTCCCGAATGCTTTGTTTTGAGCGAACACCTTCCTTTCTTTTGTGGTTCTTTTTACCATCTTTTAATCTTGGCCTTTTATATGTAATTTAAGAACTTTAGGGTTATTTGTAAAGCATTTAAATAGAGCTAAAATTTGTTTTGGGGAGGAACTTTTGCTTAATTTTGAAATCAATGAGATTTTCTCTCTCTTCCCATAATCTTTGTGATTATTTGCTTTCTTTATGATTGCTACTTGTAATGTTTGTGGTTACACCTTAATCCTAGCTTTACTTTGTGTTAGTTTTGATTAAGAACCCCCTATTTCATATATCTTGGTGATTGTTGAGATAGGTTTATCTTGTTTTGTTGATTTGAAATTGTTGTTACTTGATTTTCCCCCCTTTTCTTTGTTTTTTTTCATATTAATTTGGTATCAAGAGCCTAGGTTATTAGCCTAGAAAGATCCTACCTTTTGAATTTCTCTTCCCCCTCTCAAAAGATCTCATCTTTTTCCCACAAAATTTGAAATTTTCTCTCAAATATACAAGCTTTCTATCTAGAAACATGGATGATAGGTACTATTATGATGATGATGATGATGATGAAAGTTACAATGAGCACTCTAGATTGGATGCTCTAGAAAGGAAGTTTGATAGACTTCTTGAGGTCTTGGAGAATAGAAGAAGTCATAGAAGAAGAAGGAGAAGCCCAAGTGGAGAAGGTGGTTCTCACTCTCCTCACTGGAGAAGGGAACACCACCAACGACACCATGAGGACAACTGTGACCGAGACATCAAGTTGTGGAACTTCCGGAGTTTGTAGGTAATCTTGATCCTTATGAATTTCTTGATTGGGTTAGAAGTATGGAGAATATGTTTGAATATAAGGGTTATAATGATGAAAAACGTTGCTTCTTTGTGGTATGAGAACTTAAAGAATCGTAGGAGGAAAGATGGAAGATCAAAAATCACTTCTTGGGAGAAATTGAAGAAACATATGAATAGGGCTTTTGTGCCTAGAGATTATTTTCAAGATGCCTTTCTTAAATTGAATTCTCTTAAGCAAGGGGCTATGTTGGTAGAAGAGTATACTAGGGAGTTTGAAAAACTCTCGATTATGAGTGAAATTGAAGAAGCACCGGAGCATAATATTGCTAGGTACATTGGTGGTCTTGAGAGAAATCTTGGGCAAAAGGTTGATGTACATGACCATGGAAGTTTTGATCAAGTTGTGCAAAAGGATTTGAAGTTTGAGAAATATGACAAGATAAGTAGTGCTAGTGGGTTGTAGGGACTATTTCAAGCATTATCCCAAACTTGAACCCCATTGTGATCATACACTTAAGTATGGTGGCGTCCATAGGGATGGAAGCTAGAGCAAAAGAGTCGTCTACAAGGTTTAGGAACTTGTAAACCGTTCACAGGGTGAAGGTTACACCCCTTACCGATCTAGGAGATCGTTAACTCCAACAGATCTGGAACCAAGACTGGAAGTTCGGGGATGAAGGTACAAATCCAATCTAAAGAGAAAGAACTCACCCTATAAAATAGGCCTCTACTTTATTCTTCTCGTATTCATGTGCGCTTTCTGACTAACATGCAATCAATAGGTTAACCCTAAACCTATTTATCTATGTTGGTTGAATATTAATGCACAAATAAAAATATTATTGGCGATCACTTGAATTATAATCAAATTAACCCTAAACAAGATTATTAATTATCTTATTAAGCGTGATTACAAGTACAAATTCCCTTTAAACATGCATAAAAGGCGTGATCAAGCAATAACAATAAATATACCCGAGCAACATAATAATAATCATAATCAAAATAATCATTATCACGTCAAAGCATAATATTAATAGCAAGATCCTAGGCATGATACTAACAAGATAATAACAAACCCTAGCATGTCACTAAACATAAAGATCAAAGCTTTAACCCTAACATGATATTAGGAAAGAAAATAGGAAGCATCATCATAATTTATATAAGAAACTTAATTATTACCCTAAACATGATACTAGGATGCAATAAAACATCCTAACATGGTACTAGGAATCAATAAAATAATCTAAACATGATTTCTATATCATAATATCAATTAAACAATTAAAGCACTTACTTCGATGTCTCGTATCTCTTTCTAATAACAAAATACACACGTTAGTAATTTCAAGGAAAATATAAAACAAACAATTAAATTAAATAATTGAAATAGATATTTGGGACCAAACCCTCAGAAATATCAAACCTTTCACGTCTAGGGCGAAGAAAACTTCAAACTTGGCTAGGTGTATCTAGTGCTAATGTATGAGGAATTGTGTTTGTAAAAGGCTAGGCTAGAAAGAGGGAGATAGAGAATAAGCTTTAGCTTAGAGAGAGAGAAGAATTAGAGAATTCTGGTTATCAAAAAACGGAGGTCCAAGGACCCTATTTATAAGAAAATAGTCCGGATTTGATAGAAAAGAATCAGAGTTCGAAAAGGAATAAAACACCCTTCTGTCGCCAACGACAGGGCTCGTCGCAAGGCGACGAACCTGTCGTTTGGCGATGCAGAAGGTTTTCAACGTGGAATTTACTTTTTGATAAAATCGAGTCATAAAATCTGTGTTAAGGGTAAAATCGTATTTCCATATAAAACTCATAAAATATAATTATCAATCCTAATCCTATTAGGATTTAAAATAACCTTCTAGAAGATTCTAGAAGACTACAATCAATCCCAATAGCTTTAGGAATGATAATTAATAATAGACCCTCCTCTAGATCATTGGGCCGCATATTAGAACCAAACCGGGTCCAGTTTAGTATTTTGTCCATAACTTCCAATTAATATAAGGTGCACCTTTGTGCACCTTAGATAGGTGTAACAACACAGCCCAAAAGCCCAATTACACACAACCCAATTAAGAAAAACCCTAAAATTAAAAGACATGAAAACTGCAATACACCCACCCACCCCCAAAGCACTCACCCACACCCAATAAATATAACGTCACTTCCAAACTCAAAATTCTTCTTCTTCTATATGATTTTCTCTCTCCTCTTTTTCACTTTCTCTCTCTTCTATTTTATTTTATCTCACTAAAAAACTGCAAAAACATTAATGGACATTAGAGAAGAGATGCAAAATCAAAATGATCCTCCCTAAAAAAAAAAGGCAATTTTATTTAAATTTCACTTAATTTTGTTTGAATTTATATGATTATCACTTAATTTTGTTTGAATATTGTTCGATACTCTATTGTTTGAAATTTTTTATTGGAATTGTCAAAAAAATTAATGAAATCAAACAGATACCTTATGTTCACATTTTGAAATGAATATGTTCATATTTTGAATTCTTATGTTCATATACTGAATCCTTTCGCAAACTTTCTGAAATTCATATATTCACTTTCTAAATCCATATGTTCATATTTCTTATGTATATGTTCACCTTCTGAAATGTTTAATTATGTTCATACGCATTAAAAATGAACCAATGCATATGTTCATATTTTGAATGCATATGTTCATATTTTGAATACTTATGATGCATATGTTTCATAATCATATTTATTTTTTATTTCTTCAATTTTTTTATGTTCATTATTAAATGCTTTATATTCATAATAATATTTAATATGTTCATAATGTAAATATTCATAATAAATATTTATTGTTCATAAATATTCTCATTAAGTCTGTTTATGCATATGTTCTCTTTCTTAATAGCATATGTTCATATTTTTTACGCATATTTAAAGAACCTATGCATATGTTGATATTTTGCATGATTAAGTTCATTGATAAAAAAAAGGCAGAAAATCAGATGAAACACATATGAAATTGATCAAAGCTAAAAAAAATCAATTCATATGAATTCAAAAAATCAGATAGACAACCAATTCCATATTGTAAGGAACAAATCCAATCGTTAAATCAAAACAAAACGAGAAAAATAGAAAAAAAAACAGAGGAATTTGTGAATTCAAAGATTCATATGAACTTTAATCAATCGAAATTAAAGCACAAAATCGAAGTTCACAAAAAAATTCATACTTAATAACTACTTTCATGTTGTAAGAAACAAAATCAATCAAAAAGTGTAAAAAAAAAAAACAGAGGAGAGAGAAAATAAAAAACGAAGGAGAAAAATAGAGGAGAAGAAAGCTAATGTTCATTTTCTCAAAAGCTAATGTTCATATTGTGCTGTTGTTACACCTATTTCTAGGTGCATGTGTGTGCACCTAAGAATATGTGCATAACTTCCTCATTATTCATCGGAATTGGGCTTATAATATATCGTTGGAAATCTCTTTTCAAACCCCATACAAATACACAATTATTGGACCCTTATAATGGACCAAACTAAACTGGATTGACTATTTTCATAAAACAAAGCAGGTTTTTAAAAACAAAAAGAAAGAGTTTTAATAAAAACTAACTGCAACATTATACTTTTCACACTTTCACTTCATTCGATTATGATTCGACGCAAAAGGTATTCATCACTGGGTTTGGTTTTGGGGAGACACAAATGGGTGTCTACATGGGTATTCTAAACCTACCTTCAAGATTCCTTTTACTCCAAAGGGTAAGACAAGCAAGCCCATTGCCAAGGATGACATAGGCAAGGCTCCCATGCATTCTTCTAGGGATGAGAAATAGAAAGGCTTGCTACAAGTGTAGAGGCTATGGAAATTTTGCTAATGAGTGTCCCAATAGTATAGCTATGATGATTCGTGAAATTAATGATGATGAGTACGAACATGAGAAGAAGGATTTTGGGGACCCTATATGACAGGGTAAAGTTGTATCCCCTAATCAAAAGTAATTCCTACATCCTCAAACTAATGTAGATAGGGAAGTAGGGTCGAATCCACAGGCAAACGAGTCTTTCTATTCCTAATTAACTAATATAATCTAGATTATGAAGTAACCAATATATAAGTTTGAATAATAAACTAAACTACGGAGATAAGGAATTAGGAGAAAACAATATATAAAAGGATCTAGGGCATAGTTTCACCAATAAATAATATTCCAGGGTAGAATATAATAATCATTCATCAATGCATGCATTAATCAGATTATAAAGGGCTTTCGCTACATATTATAATCACACAATTAATTTACCGGTATTAAATCTCATCCTTTCGAATCTCGACTTAACCATTTATAAATTAACCTGCCTATTGAAACTAGACATAAACATCAATTCTCATATGTCGAATCTCGAATCAATGTTGTCAAACTCATGCATAAAAGATCAGGCCTAATCTAGTCACAGAGCATTAAATCAATCAATAGGAAATTAATCTGACAATTAACAATAATTAATTACCCCTTCATATTATTTATGGATCCCCACAAACCCTAGAAATAAAACTATTCAAGCATCAACGTAACTAAACTAATCAAATAGATAAAGCAAGACATAATCAAAGAAGTAAATAAAATAACTGAAATTAAAAGAGAAGAAATTGTTACCAAAAGTAATCTGAATTAATGAAAGTAATTAAGAACAAAGTTGAGAGAGAAATTAAGAGAGAAAAATATCCTAAGTAGAGAGAGAAAGTCTAAAAAAAGAAGGTAATGAGAATTTACGTACATAATTTGTACTTAAACATTCCTTAAACAAAAATTAAAACAAAACTAATCATCTGCTAAGAAAAACACGCGCCCGATCGGGCAAGGGGCCACCCGATCGGGCCCGCCTTTTTGCTCTGCAACGGGACGGGGGTAAAACACTATATAAATTGGACATATCAAACTCCCCCAAGCCAAACCTTTGCTTGTCCCTAAGAAAAGAGCTCATCAATGAACATATAAAACATGCCTCATCCCAATAAACAAAATCAAGCACAAACGATTCAAGATAAATCTAATGAACATGCTTCAATGTCAATCAATCTTATTCATCTAATTATCCTTCATCCCCAACAATTGTCAAGTAAAGCAAACCACATGAGCATATAGAATTCAAGACTAGTGCTCACACACTTAACTCTCATTTATGTGACGAGTAAAAGATGTACTCGATCGCTCTCCAACCAACCCCTTTATTTGTGAACAATGCCCTCCCATCTCACACTCTCGTGTGTTTAAAACAATGAACGCTCAACCTACTAGTCGACTCGAAATATGTCAAATCATAACTTGCATTGATAAACAACACTTTCACATTCATACAACTCTATGCACAAAGGTCGGAAGGTCTTTAAATCTTGTAATGTAAGGCTAGGGTAAAGGGTAGGATAAGTCTAGGAAAATGTGAGAGCAAATCCATGCTTAAGGGAGCCATATCCTAATAAAACACAAGGTCACAACAAGTGATGACCAAAACATCTCCAATCACAGCTCAACTCCACAAAAGTTCACCAAACAATCATATATACAACACAATCCCAACACTTACATATTCACTCACAAAATATGATAATATGGAATAGAGTGAATTAAAACAAACTTTGAACCACTTATTCTTTTTCTTCCTTTTTTTTTTCAAACTTGAAATCTGTTTTTTTTTTTTCTTTTTTTTTTCTTGAACAACCTTCAAATAGAACATTTGAACATATTAAACAACTTTTTTTTTCCCTTTGCTCTTCTTTTTTTTCTTTTTACCACATATTGGAAAATTTAAACTTTGTAACACAAGACATCAACATTTTCCAATCAAAATATCAAAGAACAATCACTCTTCTTTTATTCCCACATTGTGCAAATAATGTGCACACCACAACTCCCTCACCTCACCAACTAATAGCTCCCCCAAGCCAAGCTTGGGACTAGTAACCAATGGGGCTCATATAGGCTTGTAATGTGGCTAAATAAACAATAAAAGGGCACAAGCTACAACATGGGTAACAAGAAGAGAACAAATGTATCTAATATCGTCTGAAGGCTTCCTAAGAGAACAAATGCCTTCGTCCTCCTCAATGTGCATAATATAGAGCTATATAAACATTACTAATGATTAGGGGATTTTGCTCCCACCAATCGGAATGCGCCACGTGGGCCAATCAGGTCCTGCCAAGTGTCCCCCAAATGGAACTTTCAGGGCATGCCACGTGGCACACACTTATTCGTCCACCTTGGACCTGTTATGTCATGACACGTGGCATACTCCATGCCTAATGGAGAAACCGGCCACCCAGGCCCAACTTCCGAGGGAAGCCCAATCAGCCCTAGGTTAACCTAAACCTAGGATTGGCACGTTTCCCAAGGTTATAAATACCTCCCTTAATCCTCATTAAGGGAGGAGGACAGAAAAAACACATTGATTACACACAGAGTTACAGGCTGATTACGCTAAAAACTCACATTAAACACTCTCACCTAGAGAGACCCACTCACTTTAATTTCCGCATTAATTACTCCTTAATCAAGTACTAACTTGACCGTTGGAGGCGGAGCTCCCACCACCAGGAGTCTCCGTTATTTTGCAGGTACAGGCGTCCGGTTCCAGTCTCGGAATTGTAACTCTCCCGCAGGACATCAGAAAACCCCGAAACATTTGGCGCCGTCTGTGGGGAGAGTACTTCTGAGATGGCATCCAAGTCTGTACCGACTCCTGAAGAGAGGCGTCCCCTAGACGACCCTCAAGTACAGTCGGACCACGATACTGAGGATGAAGTTGAAGTTGAAGCTCACACAGCTTCAGACGGGACCCTAAGGGCCCGACGTACCCGTCATACCGAAAGGAGGGAACGGGAACATCTTCATACAGGAAGCGAGCCAGCAGGCGCACCGCCTGTTCGGCAGCAGCCGACTGATGGGTCTGCTCCCATCACAAGGAACGAACTCATGACCTTCATGAGGGACTTCAAGGGAGAGATTCAGGAGTTGATCAACTAGAAGCCGCCTGCTCTGGTCAAGGAGCAGTCGGCTAAGAAACCCTCCACTTCACTGAAGAGGAAGCCAGTTCAAGGGCGAGAGGCGACTCCTCATCCTAAATCTAGGAAGCGGGAGCCACCTACCCTTGATTTCACAAAATTCCGTTTTCCTACAGGAAATAGGAAACCTGTTCGTCATATTCAGGCGGACGGGTCGAAGCAAACATTCACAGACGCTCGGCTACTGCTAGAGCAGAAGAAGAGTGACCGATTGTCAGAGTCGGCCTCTACTTCAAACTTCCAAGACAGTCTGCGAAATACCTCAATGAGGCATACGCAGTCGTATCATGAGAGTCAGTCAGGCGGTACCTCCCGTCAGTCCGGTTTTCATAGCGACCAGGCGGTACCAAACTTACCGTTTGTGCCGCAACAACAGTATTTTTTGCAGCCACCTCCGTTTGGTGGACATGCAGCAAAAAACGTCCAACCTATGGACTGGCAGCTACGGTTGCTTAGACTTGGTGAACAACCGTCGGCCTTCTCCAAGGAAATTACTGAAGCCGCTCAGCCGGCCAAAGTGAAAAATGTATTAGTAGGCGCCTATGACGGCACTACTAACCCAGAAGACCATCTTATGGCCTTCACCAACCTGATGTACCTTCAAGGGTTGGATGATCCCACCTGGTGCAAGTGTTTCCCAACGACTCTCAAAGGAATCACACAACAATGGTTCGACAACCTGCCGACTGGTTGTGTAAATAACTTCAGGACGCTTGCTTACTTATTCACCTCCAACTTCGCCATGAACATCCCTGCGAAGAAGACGACCCTTAATTTAGGAACAATTCAGCAGGGCGAGAAGGAGGGTCTTCGTTCTTACATCAGGCGGTTTAACCTGATGAGAATACAGATTCAAGGGTTACCGGATGAGGTAGCCTATACTGACTTTTTCAGAGGTCTCAAGGACGGGTCGACCTTCAAATTTGACTTGGTCCAAAAGAGGGTGGCGACTCTTCAAGAGGCCTTGATTGAAGCGGAAGCCTATATACAGGCGACTGATCTTTGTAGTACGGGAAAACAGTCGGACGGTAAAAGGTCCGACAAAAGAGAAGGACGACAGAAACAGTCGTCAAACAAAGACGAGAAGAGAAAAGAGGTCTGGGCGGCTGATTCCTCTAAACAGCCGACCCAGAAAAAGAAAAAAGAATTCAAACCATACTCCCCAAAGTATGCGTTTAACAAGGATAACCAGTTTATCCTAAAAGAAATCAAGGGACGGATCTCAATTGAGAAGCCGGTCCCCATGAAGGGTTCTGCAAACAACCGGAACCAAGATAAATTATGTGCTTATCATGATGATGTTGGTCATCACACCAATGATTGCATCAGTCTCATGCGGTATCTGGACCGCCTGGCTGAGCAAGGTGATCTTGACACTTATGTCAAGAAATCTACGGGGAACACTTCCTCAAAAAAGCAGTCGGCCAAAAAGAAACAACAGGACGACAACTCCGATACAGATGATGCAGTCGTCTACACCATTGCAGGCGGCTTCTCAGGAGGCGGCCCCACTATTAGGGGCAACAAAGCCAATATCAGGCGTTTAGATGTAAATTCCGTTCACCAAGAACAGCCGTCCAAATATTCATTTCCTGAGATTGTCATCACTGAAGAAGATCTAGGAGGGGTAAGAGGGCCGCATGACGACCCTATCGTTATTGAATGTAAAGTGGCCAACCAGAGAGTTGGCCGAATCCTCATAGATACCGGAAGCTCCTCAGATCTCATCAGTAGCAAATGTCTGTCGAAACTAAAATATCAGACTGATTGCATACATCTGGCCTCCCACCCTTTAGTAGGGTTTGGAGGAGGAGTCGTCCACCCAGTGGGACGAGTGGATTTACCCATCCGTCTGGGCGAAAAAGGGGAAGGACGACACATGGTAGTCCGTTTCCTAGTAGTAGAAGAACTCTCGGCTTACAACATGATTCTGGGACGACCAACCCTGAATAATTCCAAGGCTGTTATAATCCCATCTCTTATGTTGCTCAAGTTTGAGAGGGATAATGGAACAGTCGGCTCCCTAAGGGGAGATCAGAGGATGGCCCGAGAGTGCTATCTCTCGGATGTCAAGCCCACTGTTATGGCCACTGGGTCAAGTGGTGAAAAAACAGACCTTGACAATGTCAAGAAGAGTGCGCCTGTTCAAGAAGCAGGCGGCAAGAAGAGAAAGGCATCCCAGACAGGGGCCGCAAGAAAAGAAAGAAAATAGCAATCATTGCAGAGGAGCGGTCGGATGAGTTCCGCCCTCAGCCGGCTGGTGAGCATACGGACCTGATCTTAGACGACTCACGTCCTGATCGAACAGTCAAAGTTGGGACGACTGCTCTGAGAGACCTTGGTTACGACTTTCACAAACTATTGAAAGAATACAAGGACATCTTTGCATTCGAAGTCCATGAAATGCCAGGCATTAGTCCTGATCTGGCGGTACATAAACTGGCCGTGGATCCAAAAAATAAGCCGGTACGACAGAAGAAACGGAACCATGGCGAAGAAAGAAGTCAGGCGGCAGTCGCCGAAGTGAAAAAATTACTTGATGCAGGGTTCATTCGGCAATGTTACTTCCCAGACTGGGTTGCAAATGTGGTGCTTGTTAAAAAGCCGAATGGCACCTGGCGAATGTGTGTAGACTACACAGACTTAAAAAAGGCGTGCCCCAAAGACAGTTACCCTCTGCCTAAAATTGATAATCTGGTCGACTCAACAGCCGGCCATGCTTTGATGAGCTTTATGGACGCCTACTCTGGTTTCCATCAAATTCCTTTATGGAAGAAAGATCAGGAAAAGACGGCCTTCGTCACTGATCAGGGGTTATACTGTTAAACGGTCATGCCGTTTGGTCTTAAGAATGCTCCGGCTACCTTCCAGCGAATGATAAACACTGTGTTCTTTGATCAGATTGGGAGAAATGTCGAGGCATACATTGATGATATGATTGTCAAGACTAAACTTCAGAAAGATCATCTGTCGGACCTCCGAGAAACTTTCACCACACTCAGGCGGCACCATGTCATGCTCAATCCCAAGAAATGTGTATTTGGGGTTGAGTCTGGGAAATTTCTCGGATTCCTTATCAATCAGAGAGGAATAGAGGCGAACCCTGAGAAGGTGCAGGCGGTCATTGACATGCAATCGCCTTGTACCATCCGAGAGGTTCAGAAGTTAACAGGTTGTCTGGCGGCCTTGGGAAGATTTCTAAGCCGATCAGGCGACAAATACCTATACTTTTTCCAGGCAATTAAGAAAAAGGCAAGGTTTGAATGGGGGCCGGATGCTGAGGCCGCCTTCCAGAAATTGAAAGTTCACTTGCATTCCTTGCCGAGGCTGGTCAGCCCTTTGCCCAAAGAAGTACTCTACATGTACCTGGCCGTCTCTGATCATGCGTTAAGTGCTGTTCTCCTTGCTGAAAGAGACGGCTGTCAGCTCCCGGTCTACTTTGTCAGTCACGTACTGAAAAATGCCGAGTTGAGATATCCCTTAGTGGAGAAATTTGGTCTTGCACTCTTCATGGCTGTTAAAAAATTGAAGCCCTATTTTTTGGCACATGCAGTCGTCGTGTATACAGACCAACCTATCAAGCGGCCACTGACCATCATGGAGTCGTCAGGCCGAATGATCAAATGGGCCATAGAAATTCAGAGCCTCGAAGTTACTTTCGAGCCTAGAAAAGCGGTGAAGGGGCAAGCCTTTGCTGACTTTATTGTTGAGATGACTCGTCCCCCTGACTCTCAAGTTCCAGACCAAGTCTGGAAGGTATATGTGGACGGAAGCTCTACTTCAAATGGTTGTGGAGCAGGCGTCATATGTTAGTCGCTAGAGGGCGACAGGTACGAGTATGCTCTACGCTTCAGTTTTCAGGCCTCAAACAATGAGGCAGAATATGAAGCTTTACTAGCCGGAATCCGCATGTGCAAGGCGGCAGGGGCAAGAAAAATAGACGCCTGTTCCGATTCACAATTGATAGTGAGTCAGTACAATGGCGAATATGAAGCAACCCATCCGGCCATGATCAAGTATTTACAGGCGGTCCGACAAGCAGTCGGCTCCCTTGAGGATTTCCATCTGATCCAAGTGCCTAGATCAGAAAACAACCAGGCGGATGCACTGTCAAAATTAGCATCATCCGCCTCCTCTGATACTCCTCGAACTGTTTTTTGGGAAGTAATGGAGAAGAGAAGCATCGAGGAAGACCCTATTGGAATCCTAGACAGAAGCTCAACCTGGATGGATCCAATCAGGGCATATCTGACAAAGGGTACCCTGCCGGATGATCATCAACAGGCGGCAGCACTGAAAAAACGAGCAACCAGTTTTGAAATAATAAGGGGAGAACTTCACAAAAGGGGGTACCTTCAACCCTTCTTAAAGTGTGTTACTCCAGAAAAGGGACGAGAGATACTAGATGATCTTCACTCTGGTTACTGTGCTTCTCATATAGGCGGTAGGACGCTTGCTCAACGAGCAAGGCGTCAGGGCTACTTTTGGCCTAGTTTAGAAGCAGATGCGATGGAGATGGTGAAAAAATGTGACAAGTGCCAAAGGTTTGGCAAGCTAATTCACCGTCCGGCTACTGACCTCACTACCATTCATATCCCACTACCGTTTGCTAAGTGGGGCATGGATATTCTGGGTCCATATACGCCTGCTACAGGCGGAAGGAGGTACATACTTGTTGCCGTCGACTACTTCACTAAATGGGTAGAGGCGGAGGCTGTAAAGGGAATCAAGACGAAGGATGTAATTTCATTCATTTGGAAAAAATGTCATCACTCGGTTCGGGGTTCCCATGTCTATGGTTTTTGATAATGGTCCCCAATTTGAGACGCCTGTTCTCAAAAGCTGGTTGGGTGACCAAGGAATTGCACACTACTTTGCATCTGTCGGCCGTCCACAAGCAAACGGCCAGGTAGAAGCCTTTAATAAAATCATCTCAGATGGTCTCAAGAAAAAGATTGAACGAGCAGGCGGCCTGGGCGGATGAATTACCACATGTTCTCTGGGCCATTAGGACGACTGAAAAAGGGGCGACTGGAGAAACTCCATTCCTCCTAACTTATGGTGCGGAAGCTGTTCTTCCAATAGAACACTACGAGCCGACTCTTCGAGTAATGCTATATGACGAAGAGGCAAACTGGGAAGCCATGCGCCTGACATTAGACTCACTTCCTGAAAGGAGGGGCAATGTTGTCTTGCGCCATGAAATTTACCGCCTGAGAATGACTAGATCATACAACAAAAAAGTACACAGGCGTCCACTCAAAGTGGGGGACTTTGTACTTAGAAAAATGGAAGCAGTTGGTAGGGCTAATGAGTCTGGCAAACTAACTCCCAACTGGGAAGGACCCTATCGAATCTGTGAAGAGGTCAGGGACGGTACCTACCGTCTGGAAGCACCAGGCGGACGACCGTTGCCTCGAACTTGGAATGTAGACAATCTTAAGAAATATTTCTTTTGAATGATGTAAATAGTCAAGGGCTACTTAATAAAAGTTTGCACTTAATGATCAATTTTGTACTAAGAGGGGCATGCCTGCTGAAAAACAGTCGGCTACTCTCCATGTTTAGTTTTTATTTAAGAGGGGCATGCCGTCTGTACCTTTACAGTCGGCTACTCTCCATTGAGTATTTCACTCTATCTTCAGAGGGGTATGCCGTCTGTACCTTTACAGTCGGCTACTCTCCATTGAGTATTTTACTATCTTCAGAGGGGCATGCCGTCTGTACCTTTACAGTCGGCTACTCTCCATTGAGTATTTTACTCACAATAGGGGCATGTCGTCTGGACATATAGTCGGCTACTCTCCATAAGAAGATGGCCGACTGGTTCCAAACACATAGCCACCCCCCTAATACTTAGCTAAAAAGATTAGGGTCAGGCCGACCCTGTGCCTAACAGGCGGCTACCCTCCTTTTACTTAGCACCTACGTTCACCAAGAACTTACCAAGGCCACAGGCCGAATGATCAGACCAGGCGCCAAGCAACCTGATCAAATCTTCAAAACTAATACGACCTGTCCCAACATCATAGCAGGCGTCCGGCGGCATCCCTCCGGATGAAATTCGTCGCAGAGAGCAGCTCCCTTTTGGGTGGAACATTGCTCTATAAACTAATTACACGACACCTATACGACTGCCCCCAAGGGCAACCACGTAGCCGTTTTTGAGACAAGGATAACTCTATCACTAACCAAACCAGTGGTAGCAGTTGACATCTGAGTCAGATGACCGCCTGTATTACTTGGGATAAATGCAGGGGGTACCTCTTGAGTTAATAGCCAACAAACATTGGCGAATCAAGGGGTCTAGCCGGCCTCCACCGCCTGGTACCTCTACTTCTCAAGCAAGAGTGAAGGTGACTGAGTAACACCAACGTTAACTCATAGTCACTCCCTCAAACTTGGTATGGAACCTAAAAGGTTTGAGTAGGCCGCCTGTTTTCGCAAACAGGGGCTCTCAACCACTACTCCTGCTAGGTTAACAACTTGTGAGTTAAAAGCCAACAAACATTGGCGAATAAAGGGGAACAACCGGTACCCACCGCTTGATACCTCTACTACTCAGTTCCTTGGCAACTAAGTAACAATCATGTTCACTTAATTTTACAAATGACAGGACCGCCTGCCTAAAAAGGATCCAGTCTTTAAAATAGTTCGAATACCGATTGGATAAATGGCCGACTGATCGTCTATCCTGGAAACAGACAACCAGTCGTCTAGGGGCATAGGCGGCGTGACTAACTATCCGTACCTGTCTGCAACTATCGGCCATGTAAAACAGTCGGTCTAGTGAACAATTGGATATTAAAATATTCAATACTTAGACAAATTTGAATCAAAACAAAAATTCATTAAAAAGAAGCCGGTCATTAAAGACCGGCAAAATATTCAGAGCCTCGGCCCCCTGGCCGGGTAAATACAAAACAAACGGCACGCAGGCCGTGGAAAGAATACATAAAGCTTAAGAAGGGGGCAGATCTTCAATATTAGCAGCTGCCGCCTAGTCAGCACTCTTCTTGCTGGACTCGGCTTCAGCTGCATCCTTTTTTGATGCATTACCCCCAAGCGGCACAAGCGCCACTACCGGCTCCTCCTCCTCCAACGCTTCCTTCAACGCCTCTTCCTCAACAGCCGCCAGGATCTCTTGATTATATGTATCAGAACACTGGCGGTACGTTTTTTCCCATGAGGCAAAGTCGGCATTGGGGAAGAGGCGGCCCCAAGTCATGCGCTGGATTTGAGCGGAGTCTTCCATCATCTCCGGGACCATCTCTTTCTTCTCTTGCTCGGCTCTTTCCGAGAGCTCCTGAGTAAGACTCCTCTCCTGGGTCACCAGGCATTGCTTTACGTTGGCCAAGGATTTCTCCAAGGCTTCGTATGAGTACATCTTTAGGCGAAGAGGTTTCAGCTCGGCCTTGAGATTGGTGATGGTCGCCTCCAGCTCGCCATTCCTCTTCTGTGCCGCCTCTAACTGAGCCCGAACAGCGGCGGTAGCCTGCGCCTGATAATAAAGAATATCAATGGTCAGAACTTCATTTTGGGCAATTTGAAACATTGCCTTATCACAGTCAGAGGCGGCCATAGCTTTTGCAGCCTTTACCTCTTTGTTCTTCCGGTCAAGCGGCTTGCGAAGGCCGTTCACTCGGAGTAGGGCCTAAGTACAAAGGAATAGGTGTCCGTTTCCAAACAAAAAGAAAACAGGCGTCCTGGAATTCAAATACTCAAAAATATGCCAAGTATACCTCAGCAAGGACCCCTGCAATCCCGTCTAGGTCAAGGGTGCCGACACCCCTGACCGCCTCCCTTTCAGCTGGAGGAACGGCCCTGATCATAGACTTGGCCACCTCTACCAAGTCAGGCTCCTGAGGGCCGGCTGCATCAAGCATAAACAAACGAATTAGACCTAGTAAAAAAGGGAGCAAGTCTAAAATTTACAAGGACAACTTCATACTTCTAGGCGGCCCAGTTGGAGTTTTAGAAGAAGTGGCCGGCTGTTTCTCAGCCGCCACCTGTTTCCTGGCAGAACCAGGAGAGCTCGCAACAGTCGTCCTCCGGGCCTTGGGGTCTGGCTGTTGGGAAGATGAAGCTCTCGGAGCACCCGTCTAAAAAAGAAGAAAAAAGTCAGTATATGCATAAACACAACTCCAAAAAGAGGGTGAAAGGTTCGAAGCTCACCAAGGGTGCCCCCTTCTTGGGGGAGTCGGTTGAAGCTTGTTGCATGATGGAGGCCCGCAACATGGCCGCCGCAGTCTTGGAGGCGGTAATTTTGCTCATGGCGTCAGCTGCAAAAACAAACATCAAAGTTAATAAAAGTCATAACAAGAAATGTATGGAACAACAGAGTATTCGACAGGCCGACTACCTCTTGAGCACCGACTGCTGAGGCCACAGGCGGCCAAAAAGTACTCGTCGTAGAGCCATTTGAAGCTCGGGACGCAGTGCAGGGGTACTTGCTCTCGTACCCCTGAAGTAGAGTCGACCCTCGACTCTACTTTAAAGAGTCCTTTATCAAGGATCTCTTTCTTAGCCTTGGGGGGAACAAGCGGCATGCTACGGCCGCCTGCAAGAAGGGGCGGATTCCTGTTCCACCTATTGAAGCGCTTGTTCAGCTCAGTGTCTGAACTCTCAATGATGAGGAAGGTGCTCCGCCAGTCCTTCCACTTGTTTGCTTTACCTCTCGTCATGAGGTAGCCCCTGTGGCTTGTCAATTGATACCAGCCGGTACCGCCTGCCTTAGGGGTCCGGCTGAGATAGTTCATATGGGCGAAAGCCTCGAAGCTCGGCTCCACCCCGTGCAGTTTGCACCCGGCCACATAGCCGAGTACGTTGACCCAGGAGTTTGGGGCTAACTGCCATAACCCCAACTCATACCCATCCAAGATCCGCTGAACAGCCGGATGTAATGGGAAACGCAGCCCTGCCTTGATGGCCGCCTCGTAGCAGCCAAAGAAGGCGCTATCATAACTGGTACCAGCCGGCCAGACGACTGTGTCTTCTGGATCTGGCACAAACACTAAAAAGTCGGGGTCCATTGTGTGGTTTGCGATAAAGCTCTCCACTTTCTCTTGCATGACTGTGATCCGGCCCCGAGGTACCGTGCAGTAGTAGGGGGTATTTTGCTCTCGGTAAGAGGCGGATGGCTCCGCCCAATTGTCCCCCTTCTCAACTGCGTGAGAAAGCCTCGCCTCTTGCAGGCAGCTGTTTTTCTCTTCTGTGTCCAGAGAAGCATGGCCAGAAGAGCTAGACTCGGAATCGCCCTCTAACGAGTCCGAAGAGGACGACTCCTCCCCTCTCCCGGAGGGGCCCGCCTCCTCTCTTTGAAAAGGAGCAGAATTGTTAACTGTTAAATGGGAAGGGGTCACTATGACTCCTCCCTCAGAATTGCCGGCTTTCAGGCCGCCTTGTTTCACTTCCACATCTAGCGCCTGGTCAGATGTTTCACTAATCGGCACCCTGTGGGAGGAGCCGTCTGAATTTGAGATCTTAGCAGTCTTTTTCGTTCTGGCCATCCTGCTCTGCATAGACACATATACAGTCGGACTTTGTATAAAGGGCAAAGATGGGTCCGGAAAAGGGCAGGCGGCACTCCTAGTCCTAGATTCAGCCGTCCCCGGTGATCGGCTGATCACTAACCTAGGTCGTGTCGTGTGCTTCCTTGGTGCCATTTCAAAAAATAAAAAGAAAATTAAGAGTAAGAGAACCGACAGTTACCTGAACGAGTGACGATTGATGAAGTGCTGAAAATCCTGTGCAGTCGGCTTGTCAGAACAGGCGGTAGGCAGAAAAGGTCCAAAATGTCAGAGCCAGTTCAGGGGTCCGAATGTTCTCTCACAAAGTTCTCAAGTGTGAAAATGACTCAAGACAACTCTCCCTTATATAGGCGAAGTGAGAAGGCGAAGGGTCACTTTCAGAATTCAAAATTTGGGCGGGAAAATCTCTCGGCCTTTGGACTGACACCTGTAGCAGGCCGTCGCCTGTTACAGTGCGGCACCTGTCACAGGTAACACGTGACCAGTCAAGTGCCACCTGTGAGGGGCAAATGATTAGGGGATTTTGCTCCCACCAATCGGAATGCGCCACGTGAGCCAATCAGGTCCTGCCAAGTGTCCCCCAGATGGAACTGTCAGGGCATGCCACGTGGCACACGCTTATTCGTCCACCTTGGACCTGTTATGTCATGACACGTGGCATACTCCATGCCTAATGGAGAAACCGGCCACCCAGGCCTAACTTCCGAGGGAAGCCCAATCAGCCCTAGGTTAACCTAAACCTAGGATTGGCACGTTTCCCAAGGTTATAAATACCTCCCTTAATCCTCATTAAGGGAGGAGGACAGAAAAAAACACATTGATTACACACAGAGTTACAGGCTGATTACGCTAAAAACTCACATTAAACACTCTCACCTAGAGAGACCCACTCACTTTAATTTCCGCATTAATTACTCCTTAATCAAGTACTAACTTGACCGTTGGAGGCGGAGCTCCCACCACCAGGAGTCTCCGTTATTTTGCAGGTACAGGCGTCCGGTTCCAGTCTCGGAATTGTAACTCTCCCGCAGGACATCAGAAAACCCCGAAACAACTAATAGTTGCAAACCAATACTCAAATTTATTGACATACCAGGAACTAACACACATCCCTAACCAAATCAACTAGTCAAGCACTATATTCACAAATAGTTGGCAAAATTGACGCATGTTTAGGAATCCAAACAATTAAACTTCAAATCATGATCAACAAATTCACAAAGCTCATTATCATATACCAAGAATCAAAACAATATTTTCTAAGTATGGGACACAGGGAAGCATGATTTACAATTCGTTGGAACGTATTTTTGAATTTTTTGTTTTTCAATTATTTTTTTTTGTATTTTTCATATATAAGAAAGCAATACAACTAACCTAGAAAGAAATAGATCTAACCTAAAAAAACACACTAAAAATAAAAGAAAACAGAAAAAGAAAGATACCCAATCCAAAAATCTTCCCCAAGCCAGAATCAGACAATGTCCTCATTGACTTGGGAAGGTAGCTAGGAGAAGCTACTCCTCATCATCATCCATCCTCTCATACCCTCCTCCATAGCTCGAGCCGGCACCACCCTTGCTCGTTCCAGCACCACCATAACCCGAACCACCTGCAAAGTAGTTAGGGTTCACATTTCCCCTCATACCCCCAAAAGGAGCGTCACCCCCATATTCAAGGATTGAAGAGTAGTCCACACAAGTACCAAATGCTCTTAAGGTGGAATACCCTCCCTGGGGGTATTGGAACCAGTCGGGAACTAATGCCTCGGGGGGAATAGCCCCTCGGCGTGCATAGTCATCATACATGGGGTATAGACCCCTCCCAAGGTTCCTCTCTATGTGACCTACCCGACTATCCAAAGTGCTTAACCTAGAATCTAGGTTTTGCACTATGCCCTCTACTCTCCCTTGCCCCATCTCTATACGGTCCAATTAGCTCCTAAAAGCCAAAAAGTCATAAGGGGCATTGGGGTCGACGTTATAGTCGATCGAGGAGGTGGGTATGCCATGGGTGAAGGGTGGAGGTGGTGGGTAGTGTGGTGAATGGTGTTGGGGGGAATGGTCTTGGGGAGATTGGTGGGGTTGTGGTGAAGGGTGAGGTGCTTGAACCTCGCCTTGACCGTTAATTTCAAATGTGTAAGAAGGCTTCCCCTTCTCAAATTTGGTCAAGGCGGGGTTGGGTAAGGTAAAGGCTTGGTCTCTCCTACCCGATTGTCGGTGGACTATCCACTAAGTGTCACCTCCCACGGGTTGCACCCAGTTTAGGTTCCCTAAATAAGCTAGGTCCATGAGGTTTGAGCCCGCCACTTTCCTATGCCCATCCAGGTTCCAACCTAGGTGTTTTATGGCAATATGGGTCACTAACCCCCCAAAACAGATAGGTTCCCTAGACCTACCCGCTTCGGCCGCATTGGTCGCCATTTAAAAGTGATTGGCAATCCTATGGGGTATGTTTAATTTTTCAGCATTAGGGATTACATAGGACACCAAAAATTCTAAGTCGTCCCTCCTCACATTTGCCGGTTCATGCCTCCCAAAAATAGTGAGGCCGGAAAACCTTTGCCAAAACTTTGGGACGGGATGTTGAATCCACGTCCCTTTGGCGTGTTGGAGGTTAGCCAAATCCTCCCCAATGAGTCTCTTATAGACCACGACAATGTGGTCTTGGGAGGGTTCGATTGGTTTATCCGATTTTAATTCAAACAACTTCCCAAATTCTTTAAGAGTTAATCGCACATCGTTGCTCAATAATCGGAATTGCACATGAGTGATTATAGCATTCATTCTAATAACATTAAAACTAGAGATAAATTCTAATGCTAAATAATCATATGTATCATGGCACATTTGAAAGAAACCACTCATGCCTATACCCTTAAACAATTTTTCTACATATTTATCAAGACCTAATCTAGATAATGTAGGATGATGAACAAAGTGGGTTGACATTACTTGTCTATCGATGAGATTTAGCATCCTTGCCCGTTTTTCCCCCGAGGTGATAACAACCTCCTCCCATCCCGGTATTTGAAGCTCCGGGTCGACCATTGGTTGTTGTTGCCTCGAACTTTCGCCATATGTAGAACGCTTTGAAGCCATATGTAGGTGGAAAATTGGGTATTTGAAGTTTTCTCTTTCCAAGGGTTAGAAGAATTTATGAGAGGAAGTGGGAGAAAGTGGGTGGAAAATGTAGGGTAAGGTGTGAGGATTAAGAATATGTAAAAATTTTGAGGTTTTGATGGGTGAATTTGAGGAGATCTTGAAAAGGAAGTGAAGTTGAAGGTTTGAAAAATGGAGGTTTTAGAGAGAGAAAGGGTGAATGAGAAAGAAGAAGTAAGAAAGAAAGAGAAAAGAGAAAGGGAGGAGGAGGATAAATCCTCCGGATAAAATAGGCGCGCCCGATCGGGCGAGCCTCGCCCGATCGGGCGAAGGTAGTTCAAGCTAGTTTGTAAAGTGCGCGCCCGATCGGGTGCGAACACGAACCTGGAAATTGCCATTTTGCTCGCCCGATCGGGCGAGCTTCGCCTGATATTTCTTTTTTGGCACTCGATTTCTCCTAAATTCCGCCCGATCGGGCAAAGTTTCCCTTGATTTCTTTCCTTACTCGCGCGCCCGATCGGGACTCCTTGCCCGATCAGGCGAAATTAAGCTCCGATAAATTCGATATTTCGCGCCCGATCGGGCGGAATAAAGTTCAATTCCGACCCTTTGGTGCGCGCCTGATCGGGCGAGCCTCGCCCGATCGGACCCGTACCCAATCCTGGAGCTTCTCTTTCTTCTCCTTTTTCTCTTGCAACCTCCATACGTTGTGATCTAAAACCTGTACAAAATACTCATGAAAGGTAAAATTTCACTCTCTTCACCTCTCTAAGAAAAAGTAAAAATAAAAATGAAGAAAAACATTAGTCTAGAAAGTAAAAAATACGGGTTGCCTCCCGCAAAGAGCTGGTTCATCTAGGTCCCGCACGACCCTCTTACCAAGTACAAGAACTAGAACCCTTGGCCTAACGCTTGGTCGGGTGGTTTCTCACCCGGTCGAGCGACACCCGGTCGAGCGTTGGTTTAGGCTACGATGCAGCTTCCTGACATACCCTGTGGGACACCAATTCACCTTATCTGGTGGATCCTCCTTGACTTGGATCAGGAGCTCTTCAATGCTACGCACTGAAGATCCTTCTTCGATCGAGGGTTGCTTCAAATTGTCATTGCATTTAACACTTGCAACTTTATCTGGCGGAACACTTACCGTAGGTTTAATTTGCACAACTTTCTTGATTGATTCCACCTTTTCATCTTCAAAACCAAGACCAACAGTGTAGAGGGCTCTTTCTATTGCATCAACTTCCTTCTGCCATTTGTCTATCTCATCTGAAAGGGATGCAACACAAGATACCGCCTCCAAGGGATCTTTTACAAGAGCTTGGGGCTTGTTAGAATAATTCTCAACCACATTAACACTAAAACACTTCTCCTCTGTCATTGGGATTTTAGGGGTATTATTAAGATTAAAAAATAATTTTATCATCCCCTAATGATAATGTTAATTTACCACTTCTCACATCTATGATTGCTCCTACTGTGTTAAGGAATGGTCTACCCAAAATAATCGGGGTTTGCATATCCTCAGCCATTTCAAGAACAACAAAATCAACAGGTATATAAAATTTACCTACTCTAACGGGAAAATCCTCTAAAACACCTAAGGGGTATTTGAAAGAACGTTCGACCATTTGTAAAGTAATATTAGTAGCTTTTAATTTACCCATATTCAGTTTGGAACACACAGATAAGGGCATAACACTAACGCTAGCACCCAAATCACACAATGCATTATCAATCATTAGATTGCCTATATGACAAGGGATAGAAAAACTACCCGGATCTTTTAATTTAGGTGGAGATTTATTCTGAAGTACATACGGCACTACACTCTGCAGTGAAAGCTATTGTCTCTACCTCGCTGATAGACCTTTTTCTTGTCAATATTTCTTTCATAAATTTTGCATATGAAGGAATTTGTGTGATTAATTCGGTGAAGGGAACTATTACCTTCAAATCTTTTACCATCTCCAGGAACTTACCAAACTGCTTATCCAAGTTTGTCTTCAAGTGACGATTGGGGAATGGAAGTTTGATAACTGGCTTGGGAGAAATATTGCTCTTATCTGGAGTGGCCACCTTCTCTAGAGTCGTACCCTGCAATGTAAAATTAGATATATTTAGTACCATGCTTTAGCCCTGCAGGGCTATTAGCTACATTGTCAGGTTTAACGGAATCAAGATTAGCATTATTTAATAAAACAGATTCATCAACTCCGGGCATCAGGGGCCCTTCATAGTTTGAACCACTCCTTAGAGTAATTTCATAGGCTTGATCCGTAGGCCTGGTCGGCTGTGTCGGCAGAGCTCCCTGTTGGCGGGCTTGTAGAGTAGCGAAAAGTTGCGCAATTTGATTATCTACAATTTTGTTATGTGCTAGAATTGAATCAATTTGCGCATCTCTGCTCTCCATATGCTTCTGCATATTAACTAGCATCGCTCTAATTTCTACCAAAGAGGGGTCGGAAGATGAGGAGGGTTGTTCTGGTTGGTTCTTCTGGCCAGCATTGGGATGGTAATATTTCTGCTGCTGTTGCTGTGGCGACTATGGTTCTTGTGGTGGTGGATTTTGAACATTAGTACTCCGGTAGGAAAGGTACGGATGATTCCGATACCCAGGATTGTAGGTGTTGGATTTCCTATTCCTCGACTTGATGATATGCTTGATGAATTGCATGGTTCCAAGGTGTTTTCAAAGATTGACTTGAGAATGGGGTACCAACAAATTCGCATGCGTGAAGGAGATGAATGGAAAACCTCTTTTAAGACAAAGCAAGGCTTGTATGAGTGGCTTGTAATGCCATTTGGGCTTTCAAATGATCCTAGCACTTTCATGAGATGAATGAGGTACTTTGCCCCTTCATTGGTAGATTTGTTAGTGTTTATTTTGACGATATACTTGTTTATAGCAAATGTGAACTTGATCATGTTGAACATTTGAAGCAGGTATTTTAAACATTGCGAAGTAGGAGGCTTTTTCCAAGTTAGAAAAATGTACTTTCATGATGCAAAAAGGTTTCCTTTTCAAAGGAAACAAGCTTTGTGTTCCGAAATGTTCTCATCGAAAGTCACTTGTCAAAGAAGCTCATCAAGGAGGCCTAGCCGGACACTTTGGGGTTGCAAAAACATATGACATCCTTCGAGAACATTTTTATTGGCCTAGAATGTTTGGTGATGTGCAAGACGTAATAGCTCGTTGTGGGGCTTTTCATAAGGCTAAGAGTCAATTCCATGAATGACTATACTCTCCTCTTCTAGTTCCTAGTCACCCATGGGATGACCTTAGTATTGATTTTGTGGTTGCTTTTTGTAGAGAATAAATTTCAAGCGTTAACCCCTAGCTTGAACCCCACTGTGATCATACACTAAAGTACGGTGGCGTCCAAAAGGGAAAAAGATAGAGCAAAAGAGTCGCCAACAAGTTTTAGGAACTTGTAAACCGTTCACGAGGTGAAGGTTACACCCCTTAACAATCCAAGAGATCGTCAACTCCATAAGGTCTTGAACCAAATAAGGGTTCGGGGATGAAGGTACAAATCCAACCTAAAAGAGATTGAACCTACCCTAACAATAGGCCTCTACTTTATTCTGATCGTATTCATTTGCGCTTTCTAACTAACATACAATCAACAGGATTAACCCTAAACCTGTTTAATCTATGTTGGTTGAATATTAATGCACAAATAAAACTATTATTGGTGATCACTTGAAATTATAATCAAATTAACCCTAACAAGATTATTAATTATCATATTAAGCGTGATTACAAGTACCAATTCCCTTTAAACATGCATAAGAAGGTGTGATCAAGCAATAACAATAAATATCAAGCAACATAACAATAATCATAAATAAAATAATCATCATCAAAATAATAATAATAATAATAATAATAATAATAATAATAATAATAATAATAATAATAATAAAAATAATATTCATAATCATAGTTATGGGTAAAAATATGCAAGACTTAGTCAACGACAGTCAACGAAGGTCAGCGACGGAGACTTCCCTCGACGAAGCCATAAACTCGACGAAGCTTGAAGCATCGACAGAAGACTAAGTCAAGTAACAACCTCCTATTTCTTAGGGAAGGGACAAGCTCAGACTTAGTCCAACTTCAGCCACTCCAGTCCGTTGGAATTCAAAACAGAAGAAAAGTAACCTCCGCAACTAACGTCCTAAAATCATGGGCACGATATTATCTCCTTGCAACGGCTAGGATATAACCTAGCAAATCATCTATATAAGGGTCAAAGCAGCAACGAGTATAGCCATCATCCAACAACATACATCATACACTAAACCTTGTAAACTGATATTATTTTTTGCATAGTGAAAGTTTGGTAGATCCTCATTCTACCCGCGGTTTTTACCTTCATTGGGTTTTCCGCGTCACCAATTCCTTGTGTCGTTTACTCTCTTTTTATTTTCGCCTTATATTTGATTTTTCTTAGTTGATCCGTAGCCTAGATTTTGATACTCAATCCCACTTAGCAAAAATTAGCATAAACAATTTGGCGCCCACCGTGGGGCTACAACTAGGTAAAATCTAAAAATTCCTCGCCAAACCTTCAACATGTCAGCCGACGAAATGACCCCAGAACAGCTAAAACCTTCCTATGAGAAAGTTCAGGCCGATCTCGAAGCAGCTAGGGAATCTAATGAGCGTCTTAGCAAGGAAAAAGAAGCGTCAGACTCCGATGCAGCCGCTCTCCGCCAACAATTGGAATCCGCCCAAAGCAATCGTCGTCGCCGGCCAAGGCAGCTAGGCCTGATTCCTATAATGCCGTCGCTGGATGTCATTGAGTCCCCCCATGATACTGATACTGAATCCACTGACGGAGAAATGAACGTGGACCCCCCTGTTAGGAATGCTGGGCAAGGGACCATTCGGACTTCAGGCGACGATCAAGGTAGCCCGCAACCCGACCAGACGGAAATCCTGCTCCAGAGGCTGGTTGCCTTAGAAAAGCAGAACTCTAAGGTCCTGTCAATGATGAAAAAGATGCCCGTCGTGCCGATCCCCGTCCAACGAGAAGCTCCAGATGGATTCGCAGCTACCCCTTTCCGCAACGAGTTGGCCCTGACCCGAATTCCCAGAAGATTGTCGCTCCTAACTTTTACATCGCTATATGACGGAACGACCTGTCCAGAGCAGCATGTCGAGTACTACAAGCAGAAAATGTGGCAAGCTTCGATCCCGTTCGAGTTCTGGGAAGCATGCATGTGCAAGTCATTTGGTGCGACGCTGACAGGCCCCGCCCTCAAGTGGCTCGGCAAACTTGAACCAGGTAGTATAACTAGTTTTGCTAGGTTAGTTAACAAATTCTGTTCCCATTTTGAAAGTAGCAGGCAGTTCCACAAGCAGACGAGCGATCTGTATCGGATCGTCCAGGGTCCTAAGGAGACCATCAGAGCTTATTGGTCTCGGTTCAACAAAGATAAAGTCTCAATCAAGAATGTCGACAATAGGACTGCCATTGAAGCCTTCCTCCGCAGACTGCATACGTACTCGGACCTGTATAAAGATATGGTCAAATATCCATGCTCAACATTTGAAGAAGTCCGGACCAGAGCCGTGGCTCAAATGCGCTTCGACGAAGATATCGCCAATCGCAGTTCCTACCCAAGTTCCAGGAGTTTGTCTAATCGAAAGGCCGCAAGCAACCCAAGAGGATCGTGGCGGCATCAGCCTTATGAGGCAACAGGTAGATCACGCTGTGTTAATGCTGTGCAGGTAGAAGATATCCTCGACGCCCCCCAATACCCCGAGATATCGGAAATGGCTTCGACGTGAATATCGTAGCGGTAGTTAAAGAATTGGAGCCCTTGGGAAGCAAAGTGCGCTGACCCTCAAAGAGTAACAAACCAGAATCAAAGAAAGATATGAGCAAATGGTGTGAGTTCCATAGCGATCATGGCCATAAGACGGAAGATTGCTATGCCTTGAGAAGAGAAGTCGCCTTCCAGCAAAAGAGAGGCAACCTCAAGCATCTATCGGGGAAAAAGAAAAGCAATGACACAGGTCGCCGTGAGCCAGAAAAGACGACGACAGATGGACCTCCCAAGCCCCCTGTAACTAAGGTAATAGTTAATGTTATCACTGGTGGTTCCGATATTTGTGGACTAACCTACTCTGCAGCAAAAAGGATCGCAAAGTCGACGGTAAATAATGCAGATGTCCCGTACGAGATCAGAAACCCCCTGGAAAAGCAGCTAGAAGCGATGTCAATTACTTTCGATGATGACGACGTCAAAAACATCAACAGAGAGCATGAAGAATCTTTGGTAATTTCTTTGGTCGTCGGGAATTGTCTGCTTTGAAGGGTGCTAGTCGACGGAGGAAGCTACGCAAATGTCCTGTTCAGAAGGGTCATGAAAGACATGGGATTAAAAGATAGCGACATCACCAGAAGGTCGACGACTCTGGTAGGTTTCAGTGGAGAAAGCATGTCAACTCTCGGAGACATAACCCTTCCAACCTATGCAGGAGGCCTAAACCCTCAAACCAAATTCAACATCGTCGACTGCCCATCAGCCTATAACGCCATATTAGGACGACCCTAGATCCACCGATTGAAAGCCATTCCTTCCACCTACCACCAATCAATCAAATTTCCCACCCCATGGGGAGTCCAAGAAATTAAAGGGGAACCCCGCGAAGCCAAACACTGCTACAAAACAACCCTTAAACCAACCATGAGAACCGCATAGAAATTACAACATGGCCCGACACCAGACAATCCCAACAACCTCGAAATCGATGAAATACCTTTAGACCCCAAAAAACCTGATCAAACCGTTCGTGTCGGAGCTAACTTAACACCTGAACTAAAAGACAGTATATTAGCCTTTCTCCGAGAGAAAAAAGACTGTTTCATCTGGTCTCATAAGGACATGACTGGTATAGACCCGAGCATCATCTCGCATAAGCTGAACGTCGACCCAAATCATAAGCTCGTCAAGCAGAGCGTCGAAAGTTTGCTCCGGAAAGGAATAAGATCATCAACGACGAAGTACAGCAGCTGATCGACACAGGAAAAATAAGAGAGGTCAAGTATCCAGATTGGCTCGCAAATGTTGTCGTCGTTAGCAAAAAGAATGGCAAGTGGAGAGTATGCATCGATTTCACCGATCTCAATAAAGCATGCCCTAAGGATCCGTTCCCGCTCCCGCACATCGACGCCATGGTAGATGCAACGGCAGGTCACGAGCTCTTAACATTCATGGACGCCTACTCCGGATACAACCAGATCCTAATGCATCTCGACGATCAGGAGAAGACGACCTTCATGACCGATAAAGGTATATATTGTTATAAAGTTATGCCATTTGGACTAAAAAATGCAGGTTCGACGTACCAAAGACTCGTCAACAAGATGTTTAAGGACCATCTAGGAGAGACGATGGAGGTATACATCGACGATATGCTGGTGAAATCAAAGAATTCGAAGGACCACGTCGATCACCTCAGACAAACCTTTGAGGTATTGCGAAAATATGGTATGAAACTTAACCCTACTAAATGTTCATTTGGAGTGTCCGCTGGAAAATTTTTGGGCTATGTAGTAACACAAAGGGGAATTGAAGCTAGCCCTCACCAAGTCAGATCCCTAATAAATATTCAATCCCCCCGAAATGTTAAAGAAACCCAAAAATTGACCAGACGAGTGGCGGCATTAAATCGCTTCATCTCTCGATCGTCAGATAAATGTCATCTATTTTACAAAGTTTTAAGAAAAAATAAAGGTTTTGAATGGACTGACGATCATGAGAAAGCTCTGCAAGATTTAAAAAAATACTTAATGACGCCACCCCTCCTGTCGAAACCCAAAACTAATGAGCCTTTGCAGCTTTATATTGCCGTCAGTGCTGTAGCCGTCAGCGCAGTCCTGACAAGAGAAGACGACGACGTTGGGCAGCTTCCGGTTTATTATGTAAGTAAAACCTTGCTCCCAGCCGAGGTAAGATACACTTCCCTAGAAAAGTTAGCCCTCGCTTTAATCACTGCTGTTAAAAAGCTAAGGCATTATTTTGAAACCCACCACGTAGTTGTGATCTACGTGATGACTAATTATCCGCTTAAGTTTGTCTTGAGAAAACCAGACCTGATAGGGCGTTTGGGTAAGTGGAGCATCTCGTTGAGCACGATGGATATCGAATACCAACCTAGAAAAGCAATTAAATCCCAAGCTCTCGCAGATTTTGTGGCTGACTTCAGCCCCGACTTACAGGTTATAGCCGACAAAGAGGTGGAAGAAATAAACAACGTCCAGAGCAAAAGTAAATGGATCTTGTTCGTCGACGGATCATCCAACCAACGAGGAGCTGGCCTGGGAATGGTGCTAAAGTCGCCACAGGGGGACATGATAGTAAGGTCTATATCTTGTGATTTTAAAGCAACAAACAATGAAGCAAAATATGAAGCTTTGATTGCAGGAATGACCGTTGCTAAAGACCTAGGAGCAATAGCCTTGGATGTGTACAGCGACTCCCTCCTCGTCGTCAGCCAAATAACAGGTGACTTCCCAGCAAAAGACTCGAAAATGTCAGCGTACCTCGACATAGCCAAAGAAAAATCTAAACATTTTGATCCTTTTACCATCTCTCAAATCCCAAGAGACCAAAATGCCCAAGCCGACGCATTAGCAAACCTAGCCTCCGCCCTCAAAAAGACCACCTTCACGAATATCCCTTTAGTCCATTTACAAAAACCGTCCATATCCTTTAAGGAAATCCTACCAGTCGACGACGTGAACAACGACGACGACTGGACCAAACCTATCATAGACTATTAGACCAAAGATATCCTACCCAATGACAAAGTAAAATCACGAAAACTAAAATACAAAGCCTCCCGATACCACATCATTGACGAAGTCCTATTCCACAAATCAGCATTAGGGTTATCCCAAAGATGCATCCAAAAGCATGAGCAATAGTCCATCCTTAGCCACTTGCACGATGGAATATGCAGCAGTCATGTCGGAGGAGAAAACTAGCCAAAATTGCGAAGCGACAAGGATATTTTTGGCCAACGCCTCATGAAGACGCAATACAATATGTGACCAAATGCGACAGCTGTTAACGATTCGCCAATACCGTCCATAAGCCTTTGGAGCCTCTCCACCAAACATTATCTCCATGGCCCTTCATGAGGTGGGGAATGGACATCGTCGGGAAGATACCCGCGGCACCAGGACAAAGAGTATATATGTTAGCACTAACCGACTATTTTTTTAAATGGATTGAAGCAGTTGCTTTGAAGCAGGTGACGAACAAGGAAGTCATTACATTCATATGGACTAACATTATATGCAGGTTTGGAATTCCGTTGGTAATCTTCTGTGACAATGGGTCACAGTTTATTAGCGACAAAACTCGTTCTTTTTTGCAGAAATTTCGCATAGAGTTGAGGACGTCGACACCAAGGTACCACAAGCCAATGGACAAGCCGAGTCCAGCAACAAAGTCGTCATGGAAGCCATTAAGAAAAGGCTAAAAGTAGAAAAAGGCAAGTGGGCTAACGAGCTCCCATCAGTCCTGTGGGCCAACCGGACGACGCCAAGAGAAGTGACGGGGCAGACCCCCTTCTCCCTTGTCTATGGGTGTGAAGCCGTTCTACCAGTCGAGGCTGACTTCCCAACGTCGAGGTTCGGTCTCATGACAGAGGAGAGAAATCAAGAGGAAATGGAAGATAACTTAGATGCAGTTGAAGAACTAAGAGAAATAGCGCTAATCAGAATGGCAGCATAACAACAAATCGTCGCTAGAAGCTTCAACAAAAACGTCAAAGCCAAAACGTTTCAATTAGGAGACTGGGTACTAGGGAAAGCATTCCAAAATACAAAGAATCTGGCCGACGGAAAGCTCGCCCCCCCCCCCATGGGAAGGACCATATGAAATTACCCAAGCCATCGACAACGGTGCATATCGATTAACCGACCAGCAAGGTAACCCCATTCCACGAAGTTGGAACGCAACCCATCTCAGAAAATACTACTTTTAGCGTTCGTCGACAAAACGGTAATGTTCTAAATAAAACCCTCTACTTACTTCATTCATTCAAAGTTTTTATTTATGACTAAGCGTACTGACTTAAGCATCGGAGGGTCGTTGGTCGTGCCAACGGCCAACGGTGCTTTAACCACGATTGTTTTGCAGTACAATCGACCGACGAGACATTCCACTAAGGAAAAGAAAAACATGGCTTTATCACCAGCAGTAGAAAACAAACGACGACGGACGTCAGCTACACTAGCGTCCTCCAAAAAGCGAGCAAAGCCACCGTACAATCGACAATCGAAAGCACGACGAAGCCCGGGGCAACACTTGACCTTAGTGTTTGACGCCAAACACCCGATACCTGAGCCATGAACTAGTCTTCAGGGTTTAGCGTCGACGCTGGGACGCAAGGGCCATTGGCAAACAATGCAACGATAGGCCTAAAATCACAAAGTCTTCAACGAAGCATACTGTGTAGCTACACATCTGTATTTAAAAACGTCAATTACTATTTAGACATGTTGTCTTCAAAAGCTAATAAATAGTTTTTCGAAGTTTTTTGGAATTTAATAATCTTACTTGTTGACTTATCATTTTAGTAAACAAATTTTAATTGCTTTTTGCCTTACGTCCACAGATAACAACTTGAGCAAAAGAAAAGGAATACTTAGCATATAAAACAAAAGCAAATTGTCAAAAGAACCACTTGCCCTCAAGTGGAACAAAAGATACAAGTTACCAAATCAAAATACAAGTTCTTGAAGCAAAAGCAAAACATCGTTTAAAAGCATACAAAGCAAAGTTCAAACCGTCACAAACGACGGCCTTCAAGCGTCGGCCCCATCAGCAAGGAGCCCATCGACGACCTCCTTGACGACTTCATTAGCTCCAACATTGTCATCGACAACTTCAACCCGCGGCTCCTCAACACCGTAGACGGATTGGTCGACAACAGTAGTAGGTTGATCTTCGACAACAGACGGCTGGTCGTCAGCAATCACAGGCTGATCCTCGACGACGATAGACTGGACATCAACTGCAGCGATAGACGAAGCAATAGTAACGGAAGAACCAGGACCTGAATCCGCGGTCGACGCCACTGCAGCGTCCTCCTCTAGCTCGTCAAGTGTCCCGCCGTTAGCAAGGAAACGGTCGATTACCTCTTGAGGACGCCATTCTGAAGCCTTTCCATCCAAAAACTGCTTCATCAGCTTCGCCCTCACCTTGATATCCAGCTCGGCATAGTCATCCAGCGCATCATCCAATTCCTTTTGGGTCGATGCCAACTCATCCTGAACCTTCGACAAAGCCTCATCCTTGGCAGCGATAACCCCCACCTTATCTTCCAAATGCTTAGCTTGTTCCTTAAGCTGGTCCTTGAGCTTCTGAGTTTCCTCCTCCATCGTCTTCGATTGAACCTGTAGCTGCTTCTCCAGATCGTCCACCGTCTTCTTTGTCTCGTCCAACTCCTTCTTGGTCATCTGGAATACATTGACCGCAGTCTTGCGCTGAGCCTCACTGTTCTTGGCAGCACCGTCCAACCTTTGCATCTCCTTAGCCAGCCCGATCACCCTGTCCCAAACACTGGCCAAACACATCCCCAATTACAAACCTCGAAGATAACAATTGACGAGTAAAAACGAAACCAAAATAAAGACTTACGTATAAGTGAACTGAAGCAGCTTCAGAGGCTATGTCCAGGACAGACGACCCGACCAAGACCTCCCTGGACTTAGGAAAGAGTAGTTGATTCAGGGCGGGAAACAAAGAATGTTGATCATCCTTGCGGCGATCCAGAAAGTTGGCTGGAAAACGCATCAAGATATCGGGAACCGGGGGCTCGTCGTCGGTCTTCTGCTGCTTGCGCGGAGGGGTCGCCGACAGCGTAATAGTCCCCGATTCATCAACTGTGCTCTCAGGTGGCGGAGTCAGGACATGCTCCACCTTCTCGACCACAGGCGCCGGCTGTTGTTCTCGAGACGCCAATCCTCGCTTCGTCCTCATTCGCAAATCAGCCTCTTGCTGAGTCAAGCTTCGACTTCGACGAGCGCCTTGAGCGGCCGATTCTGACAAAGCATTAGATACTTTTAACTATAAAGCAACGACACAATGACGACGCAACGAAAATAAATAAATGCTTACGAGTTGACATTGTTTCTTCGGAATCTTCTGCTTGATTTGGTGTGCTCATTGGAGTGCTCTATTCTTGCCCCGCTTGATCGCCTGTCGGCTTCTTCTTTCGCACAAACGTTCTTGCTGAAGGATTGATGGCAAGGAATTCTTTCACCTTGGACGAAGAGGTCTCCGACAACTTAAGAAAGCCTAAGTCCAACTCTGCATTATAGGGGAAAAGATCAAACCATTTTAGCCAAAATCAAGCTATAAGAACAAGAGTACCATAGAAATACTTACCCTTCGTCGGCCATCCTTCCGTCAACCATAAACCATCGTTACCCAACGACACCCTTTTAACAAATAAGAACCACTTCTTCCAACCTCTGTCATTCACATCGGTTTTCAAAACCAACCGATCTCCTTTTTTGCACAGACTGACGAAACCACTTTCCGCCATCTTTATCTCATACCTTACCGCCAAATCCTCTAAAGTAAAGGGATCCTCCCAATCTTTGGTCAATTCTACTATTATTGCTAAAATTCTCCAACCAGAAGGCATCAGTTGTCCAGGACTAATGCCTAGAACTTCAAAGAAAGAACGAACCAGGGGCGGGAAAGGGAATTTAATTGTCGTTTCCGCAAAAGGATATCTAAAGAAAACAACGAAATTCTCAGGACAATCCGCCACCGTCTGGCCGGGCCCCGGAATATAGGCAAAGGTAGTGCCGGGAAAACCCGTCATCTTAACGAAATCACTCGTCATGTTTGGAGCCACCAACGACTTAGACTGAGACTTTGAATTCTGCTGTGAAACAATTGTTCCTCTTTTTTCAACAACGCGAAGAGAAAAGCTAGTTCTAATTTTTGGAATTTTGTTCGACATCGTGCTTAAAATTGATTAATGCAAAGGAAAGTAGAGTAGATTACCTGGTAATTGGAGATGCTGGGAGTTTTGAAATCGCCGCCGCACGCTGCCACCAAACCGCCGGGAAAACCTCGCAAGAGAGAGAGGAATTGAAGAGAAGAAAGTAGAAGAGGGTAGAAGTTTGGGGAAGCGCGAAGCGTGTTGCAGTTAGTAAAGAGTGAAATGACGGTTACAGTAAGGGAGTGGGAGAAGTGGAGTAACTGCTCTGAAGGACGTGCGTGGTAAAGGACGAAAACGCCGTCCAGATAATTTGAAATTTTTTCAGTTATTTGATTTATGTTTATTTTTTTTTCATTTTTATTTTTTTTCTTGCATTTTTATTTTTTAAGTAATTGCGAAAAGTGTGTAGTCGTCCACGTTTTAGCAATTAGGGGCAAATTGTTATGGGTAAAAATATGCAAGACTTAGTTAACGACATTCAACGAAGGTCAGTGACGGAGACTTCCCTCGACGAAGCCATAAAGTCGACGAAGCTTGAAGCATCGACAGAAGACTAAGTCAAGTAACAACCTCCTATTTCTTAGGGAGGGGATAAGCTCAGACTTAGTCCAACTTCAGCCACTCCAGTCCGTTGGAATTCAAAACAGAAGAAAAGTAACCACCACAACTAACGTCCTAAAATCATGGGCACGATATTATCTCCTTGCAACGGCTAGGATATAACCTAGAAAATCATCTATATAAGGGTCAAAGCAGCAACGAGTATATCCATCATCCAACAACATACATCATACACTAAACCTTGTAAACTGATATTATTTTTTGCATAGTGAAAGTTTGGTATATCCTCATTCTACCCGCGGTTTTTACCTTCATTGGGTTTTCCGCATCACCAATTCCTTGTGTCGTTTACTCTCTTTTTATTTTCGCCTTATATTTGATTTTTCTTAGTTGATCCGTAGCCTAGATTTTGATACTCAATCCCACTTAGCAAAAATTAGCATAAACAATCATCATAAATTATAACAATTATAATCATAATCATGTTCATGTTAATATTAAAGCATAATAATAATAGCAAGATCCTAGGCATGATACTAACAAGATTAATAACAAACCCTAGCATGTCACTAAGCAATAATAATCAAATCTTTAACCCTAACATGATACTAACATGAGTATTAGGAAGAAAATAGGAAGCATCGTAACAATCATATTTAATATTAAAATTACCCTAGACATGATACTAGGAAGATCATAATAACAATTTAAACATGATTTCTACATCATAACATCAATTAAAACTAATTAAAGTACTTACTTTGATGCTTCATACCTCTTTCTAATAACAAAATACACACGTTAGTAACTTCAAGGAAAATAATAAACAAAAACAATTAAATTAAATAATTGAAATAGAGATTTGAGACCAAACCCTCAGAAATTAAACCTTTCACGTCTAGGCAAATGCAACTTTAAATATGGCTAGGTGTTTCTAGATCTTGCGAATGCGGAATTTTGTATGTAAAAAGCAAGGTTAGAAAAGGAAGAGAAAGAGAGATGAATGAATTTAAGGAAAACTTGATGAGAATTGGTGAATGAAAGAATAAGAATTGAAGAGAATGAGAGAGAATTGAAAACTGATTGTAGGTGAATCTTAACTAAAACTGATTGTTGATGAATGAAAACAGAGTTTTTAATACGTTATTTATAGAAAAATCAGCCAAAAAGATAAAATATCAAAACAAAGCACTTGGCGCACGTAAAACAGAGCTGGCGCCAACCCTTGCTAACTGGCGCCAGGCGCCAACATTAGCGCCAGGCGCCAATGGCTGGCGCCAAGCCTAGCTCTAGGCACCAATGCCTGGAATCAGGCGCCAAGCCTGTTTTTGACGCGTTTTCGAAAATCAGATAAGTTTGCCGTACTGGATAAAATCGTATATTTTCCTCAAAAATGCTCTTTGATTTTAATTAAAACTCTAAAAAGTCAACAAAAGTCAATTTATCAATGTTAATTGAATTAGGAATGACAAGAACCTTCTAGACGAATCTAGAAGACTAAAACCATTCCTAATTGCATTAGGAATGATAAATCATATTAGGCCCTCCCCTAGATCATTGAGCCGCACATAAGATTCAAACCGGGCCCAGTTTAGTAATTTGGCCATAACTTCCTCAATATTCATCGGAATTGGGCTTATAATATATCGTTGGAAAGCTCTTGTCAAGCCCCATCCAGCTACACTACTATTGGACCTATATCATGGACCAACCAAACTGGATTGGCTGTTTTCTTAAAAATAAGTTTTCAAAAATAGAGAGAAGAGAAAAGAAATCAAAACTTATCCGCAACACTAGACTTTCCACACTTTCGCTTCATTCGATTATGATTCGACGCGAAAGGTACTCATCACTGGGTTTGGTTTTGGGGAGACACAAATGTGTGTCTACACTTTCCCTCGCACTTCAAGTCAAAATGATTTCGTGTTTGTTGTGGTTAATCGTATTACACTAGTAAATAATAGGGATATTGTGACGCTTGAAAAAGGGATCCTACGGCGCTAAAAAGCGCTACTACATCCTGTACCGGCACCTTAAATAGCGCCATTTAAGTTGATGCAGCAAGAACCTATAGTGATGCAATTTACAAGCGTTTGTATAGTATAAAAAAAGCGTTGCAAGCGTGACGCACTTTTGACAACTTATAGAGGCACTTATAAGTGTCGCTATTTCGTAGTATTACGCACTATACATCAGCCTATCCAAGCACTTATAAGCGCCGCCATAACTTGTAAGGTGTGCTTTTGTTGTTCTTTTAGCGACACTTTCAAGCGTTGCCATAACCATTGTAACGCACTATTCTGTTGCCTATAAAGGCACTTTTATGCGTCGTATAAGGTAAGCTAACTCACTATTTTCAATTTGTAAATCACTTTTGAATTATGTATGACATATTATGCATTGCTATTGATAACCTGTGTTTATTTCATAATAAAACTGTAAATTCTACAAAGAATTATTAAAAATGAATTATAATCACAAATGTCATTTAAGCATGAAACATTGAAATTTATTCCAATATCTAAAAACATTCAAACCAACAACCATCTAAAATCTGTCAATAGCTAGAATGTATTTTATGCCTAAAACAAAATCTATGCACAAAATCTAAGACAATAAACGTGCTTCGAGATGGCCTTCATGTTCCAACACTTTCAAGTTGTCGTAGCATAACCTACATTAGATAAAACAAATCATCAACAATTAAACTAATAAGTAATCAATATACCTTACAATTATGTAATGAAAAACACAAGTATCCATGAGGTACCAAAGTTATCTACTTTTAGTAATTTAATAAATTTGTTAAAAATACAATAAAATCTAACCTTCAATTAAAGATTTTACTAATGCAATAACTAATCTCTAGCATCATTGTTAGCCCTATGAGAAGATCGACATCATAGACCAAAAAAAAGAAAAAATATAAAACAAAAGACAAGTTACATCATATTCATAATATATTTTAAGAAAATAAAATTTCAGAATTTTACCGACAAAGTTCAACCACTTTAACTTGAGGAGTAATTAAAATAAAAATATATCACCAAATTAGTATAACCCACAAGTTTTCATGCTTCTAAATTGTATAACCAGAATAAAATAGGGGATTCAATCATATTAGTGTTACAATTCAAAGAAGAACCAATAATTAGTAGGCATAATTGTTTCGGGGTTTTCTGATGTCGTGCGGGAGAGTTACAATTTCGAGACTGGAACCGGACGCCTGTACCTGCAAAACAAACGGATGCTCCGGATGATTGGAGATCCGCCTCTGACGGTCAAGTTAGTACTTGATTAAGGAGTAATTAATGCGGAAATTAAAGTGATTGGGTCTCTCTAGGTGAGAGTGTTTAATGTGTGTAATCTGCGTTTTTTGCGTTATCCCCCTTAATGAGGATTAAGGGAGGTATTTATAACCTCAGAAAACGTGCCAATCTAGGTTTAGGTTAACCTTGGGCTGATTGGGCTTCCCTCGGAAGTTGGGCCTAGGTGACCGGCTTCTCCATTAGGCATGGAGTATGCCATGTGTCATGACATAATAAGTCCAGGGTGGACGAATAAGCGTGTGCCACGTGGCAAGCCCTGAGAAGTCCAACTGGGGGACCCTTGGAAGGACCTGATTGGCCCACGTGGCGCATTCCGATTGGTGGGAGCAAAATCCCCTAATCATTTGCCCCTCACAGGTGGCACGTGACTGGTCACGTGTTACCTGTGACAGGTATCTCCCTGTAACAGGCGACGGCCTGCTACAAGTGTCACTCGGCCGAGAGATTCTCCCGCCAAAATTTTGAATTCTGGAAGTGACCCTTCGCCTTCTCACTTCGCCTATATAAAGGAGTGTTGACTTCGGTCATTTTCACACTTGAAAACTTTGTGAGAGAACATTCGGACCCCTGAACTTGCTCTGACATTTTGGACCCTTTCTGCCTACCGCCTGCTCTGACAAGTCGACTGCAAAGGATTTTCAGAACTTCATCAATCGTCACTCGTTCAGGTAACCGTCGGTTCTCTTACTCTTAATTTTCTCTTTACTTTATTTTTTGAAATGGCACCACGGAAGCACATGACATGACCTAGGTTAGTGATCAGCCGGTCACCGGGGACGGCTGAATCTAGGACTAGGAGTGCCGCCTGCCCTTTTCTGGACCCATCTTTGCCCTTTATACAAAGTTCGACTGTATCTGTGTCTATGCAGAGCATGATGGCCAGAACAAAAAAGACTGACAGGATCTCAAACTCAGACGGCTCCTCCCACAGGGTGCCGATTAGTGAAACATCTGACCAGGCGCCAGATGTGGAAGTGAAACAAAGCGGCTTGAAAGCCGACAGTTCTGAGGGAGGAGTCAAAGTGACCCCTTCCCATTTTACAGTTGACAATTCTACATTCTCTCCTACTCCTTTTAAAGGAGAGGAGGCGGGCCCCTCCGGGAGAGGGGAGGAGTCGTCCTCTTTGGACTCGTCAGAGGACGATTCCGAGTCTAGCTCTTCTGGCCATGCTTCTCTGGACACAGAAGAGAAAAACAGTCGCCTACAAGAGGCGAGGCTTTCTCACGCAATTGAGAAGGGGGACGATTGGGCATAGCCATCCGCCTCTCACCGAGAGAAAAATACCCCCTACTACTACACGGTACCTCGGGGCCGGATCACGGCCATGCAAGAGAAAGTGGAGAGCTTTGTCGCAAACCACACAATGGGCCCCGGCTTTTTAGTGTTCGTGCCGGATCCAGAAGACACAGTCGTCTGGCCGGCTGGTACCAGTTATGATGGCGCCTGCTTTGGCTGCTACGAGGCGGCCATCAAGGCTGGGCTGCGCTTCCCACTACATCCGGCTGTTCAGCGGATCTTGGATGGGTATGAGTTGGGGTTATGGCAGTTAGCCCCGAACTCCTGGGTCAACGTACTCGGCTATGTGGCCGGGTGCGAACTGCACGGGGTGGAGCCGAACTTCGAGGCTTTCGCCCACATGATCTACCTCAGCCGGACCCCTAAGGCAGGCGGTACCGGCTGGTATCAATTGACGAGACACAGGGGCTACCTCATGACGAGAGGTAAAGCAAACAAATGGAAGGACTGGCGGAGCACCTTCCTTATCATTGAGAGTTCAGACACAGAGCTGAACAAGCGCTTCAACAGGTGGAACAGGAATCCGCCCCTTCTTGCAGGCGGCCGCAGCATGCCGCCCGTTCCCCCCAAGGCTAAGAAAGAGATCCTAGATAAAGGACCCTTCAAAGTAGAGTCGAAGGTGAACTCTACTTCAGGGGTACGAGAGCAAGTACCCCTGCACTGCGTCCCGAGCTTCAAATGGCTCTATGACGAGTACTTTTTGGCCGCCTGTGGCCTCAGCAGTCGGTGCTCAAGAGGTAGCCGGCCTGTCGAATACTCTGTTGTTCCGTGCATTTCTTGTTATGACTTATATTAACTTTGCTATTTGTTTTTGCAGCGGACGTTATGAGCAAAATTACCGCCTCCAAGACTGCGGCGGCCATGTTGCGGGCCTCCACCATGCAACAGTCTTCAACCGACTCCCCCAACAAGGGGGCACCCTTGGTGGGCTTCGAACCTTTCACCCTCTTTTTGGAGTTGTGTTTATGCATATACTGACTCTTTTCTTCTTTTTTAGACGGGCGCTCCAAGAGCTTCTTCTTCCCAACAGCCGGACCCCAAGGCCCGGAGGACGACTGTTGCGAGCTCTCCTAGTTCTGCCAGGAAACAAGCGGCGGCTGAGAAACAGCCGGCCACTTCTTCTAAAACTCCAGCTAGGCCACCTAGAAGTATGAAATTGTCCTTGTAAATTTTAGACTTTCTCCCTCCTTTACTAGGTCTAATCTGTTTGTTTATGCTTGATGCAGCCGGCCCTCAGGAGCCTGACTTGGTCGAAGTGGCCAAGTCTATGATCAAGGCCGTACCTCCAGCTGAAAGGGAGGCGGTTAGGGGTGTCGGCACCCTTGACCTAGACGGGATTGCAGGGGTCCTTGCTGAGGTATACTTAGCATATTTTTGAGTATTTGAATTCCAGGACGCCTGTTTTCTTTTTTGTTTGGAAACTGACGCTTGTTCCCCTTTTTACTTAGGCCCTGCTCCGAGTGAACGGCCTTCGCAAGCCGCTTGACCGGAAAAACAAAGAGGTAAAGGCTGCAAAAGCTATGGCCGCCTCTGACTGTGATAAGGCAATGTTTCAAATTGCCCAAAATGAAGTTCTGACCATTGATATTCTTTATTATCAGGCGTAGGCTACCGCCGCTATTCGGGCTCAGTTAGAGGCGGCCCAGAAGAGGAATAGCGAGCTGGAGGCGACCATCAACAACCTCAAGGCCGAGGTGAGACCTCTTCGCCAAAAGATGTCCTCATACGAAACCTTGGAGAAATCCTTGGCGAGCTTAAAGGTACGCCTGGTGAACCAGGAGAAGAGTCTTACTCAGGAGCTCTCGGAAAAGGCCAAGCAAGAAAAGAAAGAGCTGGTCCGGGAGATGATGGAAGACTCTGCTCAAATCCAGCGCATGACTTGGGGCCGCCTCTTCCCCAATGCCGACTTTGCCTCCTGGGAAAAAACGTATCGCCAGTGTTCTGATAGATATAATCAAGAGATCCTGGCGGCTGCTGAGGAAGAGGCCCTGGAGGAGGAGGAGCAGCCGGTAGTGGCGCTTGTGCCGCTTGGGGGTAATACATCAAAGAAGGATGCAGCTGAAACCGAGTCCAGCAAAAAGAGTGCTGACCAGGCGGCAGCTGCTAATATTGAAGATTTTCCCCCTTCATAAGCTTTATGTCTTCTTTCCCCGGCCTGCGTGTCGTTTGTTTGTATTTACCCGGCCAGGGGGCCGGGGCTCTGAATATTTTGCCGGTCTTTAATGACCGACTTCCTTTTAATGAATATTTTTGTTTTGCTTCAAAGTTGTTCAAGTATTGAATATTCTGATATCCAATTGTACACTATACCGACTATTTTACATGGCCGATAGTTGCAGACAGGTATGGATAGTTAGTCACGCCGCCTATGCTCCTGGACGACTGGTTGTCTGTTTCCAGGCTAGACGATCAGTCGGCCATTTATCCAATCGGTATTCAAACCATTTTAAAGACTGGATCCATTGAGTATTTTACTCTATCTACAGAGGGGCATGCCCCTCTTAAGTAAAAATGAAAACTGAGTATGGAGAGTAGCCGACTGTTTGTTAGTAGGCGTGCCCCTCTTAGTACAAAATTGAATATTAAGTATGCAAACTTTTATTAAGTAGCCCTTGACTATTTATATCATTCAAAAGAAATATTTCTTAAGATTATCTACATTCCAAGTTCGAGGCAACGGTTGGCCGTCTGGTGTTTCCAGACGGTAGGTACCGTCCCTGACCTCTCCACAGATTCGGTAGGGTCCTTCCCAGTTGGGAGTTAGTTTGCCAGACTCATTAGCCCTTCCAACTGCTTCCATTTTTCTAAGTACAAAGTCCCCCACTTTGAGTGGACGCCTGTGTACTTTTTTGTTGTATGATCTAGTCATTCTCAGGCGGTAAATCTCATGGCGCAAGACAGCATTGCCCCTCCTTTCAGGAAGTGAGTCTAATGCTAGGCGCATGGCTTCCCAGTTTGCCTCTTCGTCATATAGCATTACTCGAAGAGTCGGCTCGTAGTGTTCTATTGGAAGAACAGCTTCCGCACCATAAGTTAGGAGGAATGGAGTTTCTCCAGTCGCCCCTTTTTCAGTCGTCCTAATGGCCCAGAGAACATGTGGTAATTTATCCGCCCATAGGCCGCCTGCTCGTTCAATCTTTTTCTTGAGACCGTCTGAGATGATTTTATTAAAGGCTTCTACCTGGCCGTTTGCTTGTGGACGGCCGACAGATGCAAAGTAGTGTGCAATTCCTTGGTCACCCAACCAGCTTTTGAGAACAGGCGTCTCAAATTGGGGACCATTATCAAAAACCATAGACATGGGAACCCCGAACCGAGTGATGACATTTTTCCAAATGAATGAAATTACATCCTTCGTCTTGATTCCCTTTACAGCCTCCGCCTCTACCCATTTAGTGAAGTAGTCGACGGCAACAAGTATGTACCTCCTTCCGCCTGTAGCAGGCGTATATGGACCCAGAATATCCATGCCTCACTTAGCAAACGGTAGTGGGCTATGAATGGTAGTGAGGTCAGTAGCCGGACGGTGAATTAGTTTGCCAAACCTTTGGCACTTGTCACATTTTTTCACCATCTCCATCGCATCTGCTTCTAAAGTAGGCCAAAAGTAGCCCTGCCGCCTTGCCCGTTGAGCAAGCGTCCTACCGCCTATATGAGAAGCACAATAACCAGAGTGAAGATCGTCTAGTATCTCTCGTCCCTTTTCTGGAGTAACACACTTTAAGAAGGGTTGAAGGTACCCCCTTTTGTAAAGTTCTCCCTTTATTATTTCAAAACTGGTTGCTCGTTTTTTCAGTGCTGCCGCCTGTTGATGATCATCCGGCAGGGTACCGTTTGTCAGATATGCCCTGATTGGATCCATCCAGGTTGAGCTTCTGTCTAGTATTCCAATAGGGTCTTCCTTGATGCTTCTCTTCTCCATTACTTCCCAAAAAACAGTTCGAGGAGTATCACAGGAGGCGGATGATGCTAATTTTGAAAGTGAATCCACCTGGTTATTTTCTGATCTCGGCACTTGGGTCAGATGGAAATCCTCAAGGGAGCCGACTGCTTGTCGGACCGCCCGTAAATACTTGATCATGGCCGGATGGGTTGCTTCGTATTCGCCATTGTACGGACTCACTATCAATTGTGAATCGGAACATGCGTCTATTTTTCTTGCCCCCGCCGCCTTGCACATGCGGATTCCGGCTAGTAAAGCTTCATATTCTGCCTCATTGTTTGAGGCCTGAAAACTGAACCGTAGAGCATACTCGTACCAGTTGCCCTCTGGCGACTGACATATGACGCCTGCTCCACAACCATTTGAAGTAGAGCTTCCATCCACATATACCTTCCAGACTTGGTCTGGAACTTGAGAGTCAGGAGGACGAGTCATCTCAACAATAAAGTCAGCAAAGGCTTGCCCCTTCACTGCTTTTCTAGGCTCGAAGGTAACTTCGAGGCTATGTATTTCTATGGCCCATTTGATCATTCGGCCTGACGACTCCATGGTGGTCAGTGGCCGCTTGATAGGTTGATCTGTATACACGACGACTGCATGTGCCAAAAAGTAGGGCTTCAATTTTTTAAGAGCCATGAAGAGTGCAAGACCAAATTTCTCCACTAAGGGATACCTCAACTCGGCATTTTTCAGTACGTGACTGACAAAGTAGACCGGGAGCTGACAGCCGTCTCATTCAGCAAGGAGAACAGCGCTTAACGCATGATCAGAGACGGCCAGGTACATGTAGAGTACTTCTTTGGGCAAAGGGTTGACCAGCCTCGGCAAGGAATGCAAGTGAACTTTCAATTTCTGGAAGGCCGCCTTAGCATCCGGCCCCCATTCAAACCTTGCCTTTTTCTTAATTGCCTGGAAAAAGTATAGGCATTTGTCGCCTGATTGGCTTAGAAATCTTCCCAAGGCCACCAGACAACCTGTTAACTTCTGAACCTCTCGGATGGTACGAGGCGACTGCATGTCGATGACCGTCTGCACCTTCTCAGGGTTCGCCTTTATTCCTCTCTGATTGATAAGGAATCCGAGAAATTTCCCAGACTCAACTCCAAAGAAACATTTCCTGGGATTGAGCATGACATGGTGCCGCCTGAGTGTGGTGAAAGTTTCTCGGAGGTCCGACAGATGATCTTTCTGAAGTTTAGACTTGACAATCATATCATCAATATATGCCTCGACATTTCTCCCAATCTGATCAAAGAACACATTGTTTATCATTCGCTGGAAAGTGGCCGGGGCATTCTTAAGACCAAACGGCATGACTGTGTAACAGTATAACCCCTAATCAGTGACGAAGGCCGTCTTCTCCTGATCTTTCTTCCATAAAGGAATTTGATGGAAACCAGAGTAGGCGTCCATAAAGCTCATCAAAGCAGGCCGACTGTTGAGTCGACCAGGTTATCAATTTTAGGCAGAGGGTAACTGTCTTTGGGGCACGCCTTGTTTAAGTCTGTGTAGTCTACACACATTCGCCAGGTGCCATTCGGCTTTTTAACAAGCACCACATTTGCAACCCATTCTGGGAAGTAACATTGCCGAATGAACCCTGCATCAAGTAATTTTTTAACTTTGGCGGCTGCCGCCTGACTTCTTTCTTCGCCATGGTTCCGCTTCTTCTGCCGTATCGGCTTCTTTTTCGGATCCACGGCCAGTTTATGTACCGCCAAATCAAGACTAATGCCTGTTTCATGGACTTCGAATGCAAAGATGTCCTTGTATTCTTTCAATAGTTTGTGCAAGTCGTCACCCAGGTCCCTTAGAGCAGTCGTCCCAACCTTGATTGTTCTGTCAGGACGCGAGTCATCTAAGATCAGGTCCGTATGCTCACCAGCTGGCTGAGGGCGGAATTCATCCGACCGCTCCTCTGCCAATGATTGCTATTTTCTGTCTTTTCTTGCGGCCCCTGTCTGGGATGACTTTCTCTTCTTGCCGCCTGCTTCTTGAACAGGCGCACTCTCCTTGACATTGTCAAGGTCTATTTTTCCACCTCTCGACCCAGTGGCCATAACAGTGGGCTTGACATCCGAGAGATAGCACTCTCGGGCCATCCTCTGATCTCCCCTTAGGGACCCGACTGTTCCATTATCCCTCTCAAAATTGAACAACATAAGAGATGGGATTATAACAGCCTTGGAATTATTCAGGGTTGGTCGTCCCAGAATCATGTTGTAGGCCAAGAGTTCTTCTACTACCAGGAACCGGACTACCATGTGTCGTCCTTCCCCTTTTTTGCCCAGGCGGATGGGTAAATCCACTCGTCCCACTGGGTGGACGACTCCTCCTCCAAACCCTACTAAAGGGTGGGATGCCGGATGTATGCAATCAGTCTGATATTTTAGTTTCGACAGACATTTGCTACAGATGAGATCTGAGGAGCTTCCGGTATCTATGAGGATTCGGCCAACTCTCTGGTTGGCCACTTTACATTCAATAACGATAGGGTCGTCATGCGGCCCTCTTACCCCTCCTAGATCTTCTTCAATGATGACAATCTCAGGAAATGAATATTTGGAGGGCCGTTCTTGGTGAACGGAATTTACATCTAACCGTCTGATATTGTCTTTGTTGCCCCTAATAGTGGGGCCGCCTCCTGAGAAGCCGCCTGCAATGGTGTAGACGACTGCATCATCTGTATCGGAGCTGTCGGCCTGTTGATTCTTTTTGGTCGAATGCTTTTTCGAGGAAGTGTTCCCCGTAGATTTCTTGACATAAGTGTCAAGGTCACCTTGCTCAGCCAGGCGGTCCAGATACCGCATGAGAGTGATGCATTCATTGGTGTGATGACCAACATCTTCATGATAATCACAGAATTTTTCTTGGTTCCGATTGTTTGCAGAACCCTTCATGGGGACCGGCTTCTCAATTGAGATCCGTCCCTTGATTTCCTTTAGGATAAATTGGCTATCCTTGTTAAACACATACTTTGGGGAGTATGGTTTGAACTCTTTTTTCTTCTTCTGGGACGGCTGTTTAGAGGAATCAGTTGCCCAGACATCTTTTCTCTTCTCATCTTTGTTTGACGACTGCTTCTTTCGTCCTTCTCTTTTGTCGGACCTTTTCCAGTCTAACTGTTTTATCGTACTACAAAGATCAGTCGCCTGTATATAGGCTTCCGCTTCAATCAAGGCCTCTTGAAGAGTCGCCACCCTCTTTTGGACCAAATCAAATTTGAAGGTCGACCCGTCTTTGAGACCTCTGAAAAAGTCAGTATAGGCTACTTCATCCGGTAACCCTTGAATCTGTATTCTCATCAGGTTAAATCGCCTGATGTAAGAACGAAGCCCCTCCTTCTCGCCCTGCTGAATTGTTCCTAAATCAAGGGTCGTCTTCTTCGCAGGGATGTTCATGGCGAAGTTGGAGGTGAATAAGTAAGCAAGCGTCTTGAAGTTATTTACACAACCAGTCGGCAGGTTGCCGAACCATTGTTGTGCGATTCCTTTGAGAGTTACTGGGAAACACTTGCACCAAGTGGGATCATCCAACCCTTGAAGGTACATCAGGTTGGTGAATGCCATCAGATGGTCTTCTGGGTTAGTAGTGCCGTCATAGGCGCCTACTAATACATTTTTCACTTTGGCCGGCTGAGCGGCTTTAGTAATTTCCTTGGAGAAGGCCGACGGCTGTTCACCAAGTCTAAGCAACCGTAGCTGCCAGTCCATAGGTTGGACATTTTTTGCTGCATGTCCACCAAACGGAGGTGGCTGTAAAAAATATTGTTGTTGCGGTACAAACGGTAAGTTTGGTACCGCCTGGTCGCTATGAAAGCCGGACTAACGGGAGGTGCCGCCTGACTGACTCTCATGATACGACTGAGTATGCCTCATCGAGGTATTTCGCAGACTGTCTTGGAAGTTTAAAGTAGAGGCCGACTCTGACAATCGGTCACTCTTCTTCTGCTCTAGCAGTAGCCGAGCGTCTGTGTATGTTTTCCTCGACCCGTCCGCCTGAATATGACGAACAGGTTTCCTATTTCCTGGAGTAGGAAAACGGTATTTTTTGAAATCAAGGGCAGGTGGCTCCCACTTCCTAGATTTAGGATGAGGGGTCGCCTCTCGCCCTTGAACTGGCTTCCTCTTCCGTGAAGTGGAGGGTTTCTTAGCCGACTGCTCCTTGTCCAGAGCAGGCGGCTTCTTGTTGATCAACTCTTGAATTTATCCCTTGAAGTCCCTCATGAAGGTCATGAGTTCGTTCCTTGTGATGGGAGCAGACCCATCAGTCGGCTGCTGCCGAACAGGCGGTGCGCCTGCTGGCTCGCTTCCAGTTTGAAGATGTTCCCGTTCCCTCCTTTCGGTATGACGGGTACGTCGGGCCCTTAAGGTCCCGTCTGAAGCTGTGTGAGCTTCAACTTCAAATTCATTCTCAGTATCGTGGTCCGACTGAACTTGAGGGTCGTCTAGGGGACGCCTCTCTTCAGGAGTCGGTACAGACGTGGATGCCATCTCAGAAGTACTCTCCCCACATACGGCGCCAAAATGTTTCGGGGTTTTCTGATGTCCTGCGGGAGAGTTACAATTCCGAGACTGGAACCGGACGCCTGTACCTGCAAAACAAACGGATGCTCCGGATGATTGGAGATCCGCCTCCGACGGTCAAGTTAGTACTTGATTAAGGAGTAATTAATGCGGAAATTAAAGTGATTGGGTCTCTCTAGGTGAGAGTGTTTAATGTGTGTAATCTGCGTTTTTTGCATTATCCCCCTTAATGAGGATTAAGGGAGGTATTTATAACCTCGGGAAACGTGCCAATCTAGGTTTAGGTTAACCTTGGGCTGATTGGGCTTCCCTCGGAAGTTGGGCCTAGGTGACCGGCTTCTCCATTAGGCATGGAGTATGCCACGTGTCATGACATAATAAGTCCAGGGTGGACGAATAAGCGTGTGCCACGTGGCAAGCCCTGAGAGGTCCAACTGGGGGACCCTTGGCAGGACCTGATTGGCCCACGTGGCGCATTCCGATTGGTGGGAGCAAAATCCCCTAATCAATAATTTTTAAAAAAAATAAATAATAACCACTATATACAAATATGAAACAAGAGCTGTAAAATAGTTTTATTATTTATGCAATCCCTCGTATTTTTAAATATGTTATAAATGAAATTTAATTTAATTTATAATATTGATACGTATTTTTCCGTAATTTAATTTCAAAATATTCAAATTATTAATTTGGGTCGAAAATTATTTTGATACAAATTATTTTATGAACCTTATTCTATAATTTATTTCAATACAACTAAATCTTGGTCTATTTCATTCATTTGACCCATTAATTTTATGAGGCCCAACTTTTCTACTTACCCTACAACATTCTCCCTTATAAATACCCCAATAATCCCCAACATTTTGCCACACAAAAGGTTATTTCTATTTTTCCTTCTCCTTTATTTTATTTTATTTTATTTTCCTTTATTTTTCCTTTCTTTTTTATTTTTATTTTTCTTTTTTCTTTTTTCTTTTTCTTCTTTCTCTCCTTCCTTCTTTCTTCCTTTTTGTTAAATTATTTCAAGTTACCATCTTTATTAAGTTTTAATTTGAATTGTTATTTTTATTGTTTGATGGTGATTATATATCCTGAAAGATTACAAATTTATGAATTATGCTATGTTTGATTTATGAGATAGAATTTCATATTTTTAGTAAGCTTTAAACTTGCTGTAATTTCAAGTATAAGGGTGGATTTTAAGGTTTTTTATGAAGGAAACTTAAAGAACTATATATAAGCTTTTGATTTTAATTAAAGGGAAGGTTTTAAAGTGTTGTTGGATTGGATTTTGAAGGTTTTAAAGTAAGTTAGTATTGTTGTAAATTATGTTGCTTTGGTATTGATTGAATTCTTATTGTTTGGTTTAGAAGAGGAATTTATTGAAGGTGATTTCTATTTAGTAAAGTGACAAACCAATTCGTTTATTCAACGTACGTACGAGTTACGAAATCTTGCCTTTAGGTGCATGTTTAAGGATGGATCGAGAACTTAGCATCATGTAGAAGACTGGGTTAAATTGTTTGGTTATACATTGTGATTTCTGTATGATGTGCACTATTCTATATTGTAAGTATTGTTTATGCTCTAATTATGAAAGGTTCACTTAGAGGCAAAGGTATGTGATTGGTGAAATGATTCATTTATTACTCGTTCTTGATCATGGAGATAGAATGAGTGAAAGAGGAAATTTAAGTCTTATATGACGAAGTTAAGTTTGTAGGGTGCCTTGCAGTCAAGGTGTTTATACACTGAGGTAGTTAAAGGAATATATAATAAATTGTGTTTTTCACTAGTAGATAAAGAATTGAAATTGGAAGCTTGCGTCACTTGATTGAATTGATATTGGATTGGTTGTATTGTTTTGCAAATGAGTCATCTTCAAGTCTAAACTTGTAAATCACGTAAAGTGCAAGATGGATGAACAATAAAACTCTGGTTTTGTGCACATCTGGAGTAATGACAACTAGGGGTTGGGGTACACGGGGTATTAGTAATGCACTTTTCTCTAGGTCATCTGATCTACGAGTCTCTTATTTCAAATACTTTTCAAAACTAGGAGTTAGATGAGATCTCATACTAGCTACGATCACGGAGTCGCGCCCATGATAGTTGGATGTTTTATTGATGTTTTCGAAAGGAGGCATGGGGTTTTCTTTTATTGATGTTCCAAATGGAGCATGGGTTGGACAACCTTGTCTATTGCTTAATCCAATGAATAAAAATGATTAGTTAATTACTTTTAACTAGTGGAGTCTTAGTAAAGTGATAGTTGAGTCATGTGTTGAGTCTACAAATTAATGATGCGTGTTGATTGATTATTAGTAGCATGCTAGGGATTTCTTATTATGTTTCGCATCTTTGTATGTCTTTCTTTGGTCATGGCCTTCGCCTTTCAATGACCCTGTGACGATCCAATTTTTACACTTGTAATATTGGGGAGCAGATAAACCACATGTTCTTACACATGCAGCATCCGTATCTAGGTGGTGGGTTCTTGAGTGGAGTGTTGGTTGCTTTTCTTATTTTTATTGCTGTTTACTTTTGAAGTTATTTAAATTTAATTTTACTTTCATACTACTTCTATTGGTTTGAGTTTTGAATAAGGGCCTAAATGGTTCCAAGTTGTAAGATTTAATTTTGTTTTGGTTATTGGTTTTGAAACTTATTTTTAACTGATTCAGTTTTTCCACTGCTATTTTCTGATATAGCCTTAACGTTTGAACACGTGGTGATAGCACGCCAGTAATTCTCTTGAATATTGTTCAGGGTCCTTACAAATTTAAAGAGAGAATTATAAGGGTGTTACAAGTGGTATCAAAGCTTAGGTCTATTTTAATTAACACTAAATATAATTTAAAGTTTTTAGGCGCCTCACGTTTTAAGTATTGTGATTCTCGATTTAATTACTTAATTTAAAGTGAAATTGAATTTTTGAAAATTATTTTATTTGAATAAATTAATTCAGCATTTTAAAATAAAAATATTGATTTTATATATATATAAATGATTGTGTTATTAATTTTTTTTATTGAAATAAAATGAATTTGGGTATTTATTTTATTCTTTAAACTTGAGTATTTATTTTATTTTATCAGTGAGTTTTGGGTAGTTAAGGATGGGCGTATAAGATATATAAATGATTTCTTTCAATATGTATTGTATTTAATTCTTTTTGTGTTGTTTATTTTTGAATGAATTGTTTATGCAAGGTATTTAAATTTTGTATGTGTTATACAATCGTGTACATTTGGTTGTAGTTACCACCTAGTATTATGTTTAAGGATCATTATGTGATATGTGAAGCATATAATTATGTGACTTTTGAATTATGGTTATTTAATGATGCTATTTATTATTTTTGGGTAGTTGTGTGATATTTCTTTCTTTTATTTGATATTTCCTCCAACTTTGTATCCATTGAGTGTCTATTTGAGAAACCTTATAAATCTATTTTGGATTATTGTTAGAGAAGTAATGAAACATTTGGTTATGACGGACTATGGAGGTTGTCAATCAAGGAGAGCTAGAGAGAAGAATAAAGTGCCTTGTTAATTGAACCGTCCATATTTGAGGAAATTGGAGAAAAGCAAGTTGAGGATAAATTATTGAAGAAATATGAGATGGAAAAGAAGTGCCTAATGAGTTGTTTATTAATTGAGGTGAGTTACGGGGGCGTAACTCTTTTCTTTAAGAGGGGTAGAATGCGATATAATTTCACGCTTTTTACAGCAATTCATGCTATTTATTGCTTAATTTTGCATGATTTTTCTCGTTATTGCTTAGTAGTACTGTGTTTACACGCAATAAAGTATATAAACGTTGGCCAAGTACAAGTTTATTAAGTATAAAGTTTAGTTTGTTGAGTATACATGTTGAGGATCAAACAATTTACAAAAATACAAAACACAAAAGTTTGAATGATTTGGGTTTTTCTATGCTATACCCTTAAGGTATTCGAGTTTCTAAGGTGTATCCATGCTTTTCCAAGTTTCTAAGCTGTGACTTCATCTCCTTATCAATACTAAAATGTACCCTTATTAGTTGTTTAAAAGTAATTTGAGAGTGTGATTTCGTGGCTTCAGTTTTCATTATTAGGGTTGCGGTGGCTAAGATTTCTTTCTCCTACCATTTCCTTACCTTTTATCATCTTTCTATTAAATTTATAGTTAATTTTAGGTGACGTGGAAGTCCCAAGGAGGGTACCATTCATTAATGGTAGTAAGTTGAGGGGCACAACTTAGAAACTTGAAAAAGCATGGGTACACCTTAGAAACTCGAATACCTTAGGGGTATAGGTTAGAAAAACCCTTTTAGTTAAGTTTCGGGGACGAAACTTCTTTTAAAAGGGGTAGATTGTAATCCCCCGAATTTTTAAATATGTTATAAATGAAACTTAATTTAATTTACAATATTGATGTGTATTTTTCCGTAATTTAATTTCAAAATATTCAAATTATTAATTTGGGTCGAAAATTAGTTTGATACAAATTATTTTATGAACCTTCATTCTATAATTTATTTCAATACAACTAAATCTTAGTCCATTTCATTCATTTGGCCCATTAATTTTATGAGGCTCAACCTTTCTACTTACCCTACATCATTCTCCCTTATAAATACCCCATTAATCCCCAAATTTTTTCCACACAAAAGGTTATTTCTATTTTTCCTTCTCCTTTATTTTATTTTATTTTATTTTCCTTTATTTTTCCTTTCTTTTTTATTTTTATTTTTCTTTTTTCTTTTTTCTCTTTTCTTTTTCTTCTTTCTCTCCTTCCTTCTTTCCTTTTGTTAAATTTTTTCAAGTTACAATCTCTATTAAGTTTTGTTTTGAATTGTTATTTCTATTGTTTGATGGTGATTATATATCCCGACAGATTACAAATTTATGAATTGTACTATGTTTGATTTATGAGATAGAATTTCATATTTTTAGTAAGCTTTAAACTTGCTGTAATTTCACGTATAAGGGTGTATTTTAAGGTTTTTTTTATGAAGGAAACTTAAAGAACTATATATAAGCTTTTGATTTTAATTAAAGGGAAGGTTTTAAAGTGTTGTTTGATTGGATTTTGAAGGTTTTAAAGTAAGTTAGTATTGCTGTAAATTATGTTGCTTGGGCATTGATTGAATTCTTATTGTTTGGTTTATGAGAGGACTTTATTGAAGGTGATTTCTAGTTATTATAGTGACACACCAATTCATTTATTCAAGCTACGTACGAGTTACGAAACCTTGCCTTTAGGTGCATGTTTAAGGATAGATCGAGAAATTAGCATCATGTATAGAGAAGACTGGGTAAAATTGTTTGGTTATACATTGTGATTTCTGTATGATGTGCACTATTCCATATTGTAAGTATTGTTTATGCTCTAATTATGCAAGGTGCACTTAGAGGCAAAGGTATGAGATTGATGAAATGATTCATTTATTACTCGTTCTTGATCATGGAGATAGAATGAGTAAAGGAGGAAATTTAAGTCTTATATGACGAGGTTAAGTTTGTGGAGTGCCTTATGCAGTCAAGGTGTTTATACACCAAGGTAGTTAAAGGAATATATAATAAATGTTGTTTGTCACTAGTAGATAAAGAATTGAAATTGGAAGCTTGCGTCACTTGATTGAATTGATATTGGATTGATTGTATTGTTTTGCAAATGAGTCATCACCAAGTCTAAACTTGTAAATCACGTAAAGTGCAAGATGGATGGGCAATAAAACTCTGGATTTGTGCACATCTGGAGTAATGGCAACCAGGGGTTGGGGTACACGGGGTATTAGCCGTGCACTTTTCTCGAGGTCGTCTGATCTACGAGTCTCTTACTTCAAATACTTTTCAAAACTAGGAGTTAGATGAGATCTCATACTAGCTATGGTCACGGAGTCACGCCCGTGTTCGTCGGATGTTTTATTGATGTTTTCGAAAGGAGGCATGGGGTTTTCTTTTATTGATGTTCTAAATGGAGCATGGGTTAGACAACCTTGTCTATTGCTTAATCTAATGAATAAAAATGATAAGCTAATTAATTTTAACTAGTGGAGTCTTAGTAAAGTGATAGTATAGGGAATATTTCAAGCATTATCCTATACTTGAACCCCACTGTGATTATACACTTAAGCATGGTGGCGTCCAAAGGGAAGGAAGCTAGAGCAAAAGAGTCGCCAACAAGTTTTAGGAACTTGTAAACCGTTCACAGGGTGAAGGTTACACCCCTTAATGATCCAGGAGATCGTTAACTCCAATAGGTTTGGAACCATGACTGGTGTTCGGAGATGAAGGTACAAATTCAATTTAAAAGAGACTGAACCTGCCCTAAAAATAGGCCTTTACTATATTCTTCTCGTATTCATGTGCGCTTTCTGACTAACATGTAATCAATAGGTTAACCCAAAACCTATTTAATCTATGTTGGTTGAATATTAATGCACAAACAAATCTATTATTGGCGATCACTTGAATTATAATCAAATTAACCCTAAACAAGATTATTAATTATCTTATTAAGCGTGATTACAAATACAAATTCCCTTTAAACCTGCATAAAAGGCGTTATCAAGCAATAAAATAATATAATCAAGCAACATAATAATCATAATCATAATTAAAAAATTCATGTTGAAGCATAATATTAAAATTAAGATCCTAGGCATGATACTAACAAGATTAATAACAAACCCTAGCATGTCACTAAACAATATAAATCAAAGCTTTAGCCCTAACATGATACTAACATGATATTAGGAAAGAAAATAGGAAGCATCATAGAAATCATAATTGATATTAGAATCTTTAGTTATTCCCCTAAACATGATACTAGGAAGATCAAAACACCCTAACATGATACTAGGAATTAAATAAATAATCAAGTATGATTTCTATATCAAAATATCAATAAAACAATTAAAGCACTTACTTGGATGCCTCGTATCTCTTTCTAATAACAAAATACACGCGTTTGTAACTTCAAGGAAAATAATAAAACAATTAAATTAAATAATTGAAATAGAGATTTGGGACCAAACCCTCAGAAATATCAAACCTTTCACGTCTAGGGCGAAGGCAATTTCGAACTTGGCTAGGTGTATCTAGTTCTAATGTATGAGGAATTGTGTTTGTAAAAGGCTAGGCTAGAAAGAGGGAGAGAGAATAAGCTTTAGCTTAGAGAGAGAGAAGAATTGGAGAATTCAGGTTATTGAAAAACAGAGGTCCAGGGACCCTATTTATAAGAAAATAGTCCGGAATTGATAGAAAAGAGTCAGAGTTCGAAAAGGAATAAAACACTCTTTTGTCGCCAGCGATAGGGCTAAAATCAAGTCGTAAAATCCGTACGAAGGGTAAAATCTTAATTTCATATAAAACACTTCTTTTATTCCAAATAAAACTCATAAAACATAATTATCAATCCTAATCCCATTAGGATTTAAATCTAGAAGATTCTAGAAGACTATAATTAATCCTAATTGAATTAAGTATGATAATTCATAATAGGCCCTCCTCTAGATCATTAGGCCGCATATAAGAACCAAACCGTGCCCAGTTTAGTATTTTGGCCATAACTTCCTCATTATTCATCAAAATTGGGCTTATAATATATCGTTGGAAAAATCTTTTCGAGCCCAATCCAACTACACCATTATTGGACCCTTTTCATGGACAAAACTAAACTGGATTGACTATTTTCATAAAATAGAGCAGGTTTTTGAAAACAGAAATAAAGATTTTTTTAATAAAAACTAACCGCAACATTAGACTTTCCACACTTTCACTTCATTCAATTATGATTCGACGCGAAAGGTTTTCATCACCAGATTTGGTTTTGGAGAGACACAAATGGGTGTCTACAGATAGTTGAGTCATGTATTGAGTCTAAAAATTATTGATGCGTGTTGATTGATTATTAGTAGCATGCTAGGGATTTCTTATTATGTTTCGCAGCTAGTATGTACTGAGCTTTGCTGATTGCGTGCTTTGTGTGTCTTTCTTTAGTCATGGCCTTTGCCTTTTAATGATCCTGTGACGATCCAATTTTTTACACTTGTAATATTGGGAGCAGATAAACCACATGTTCTTACACATGCAACATCCGTATCTAGGTGGTGGGATCTTGAGTGGAGTGTTGGTTGCTTTTCTTATTTTTATTGCTATTTACTTTTGAAGTTATTTAAACTCAATTTTACTTTCATACTACTTCTATTGGTGTGAGTTTTGAATAAGGGCCTTAATGGTTCCAAGTTGTAAGATTTAATTTGGTTTTGTTTATTGGTTTTGAAACTTATTTTTAACTGATTTAGTATTTCCGCTACTATTTTCTGATATAGCCTTAACGTTTAAGCATGTGGCGGTAGCACGCCAGTAATTTTCTTGAATATTGTTCAGGGTCCTCACGGATTTAAAGAGAGAATTATTGGGGTGTTATAATTTACCGCAGCATTGTATTCTTCCTCTGATTTAGAATAATCAGATTCAAAAGCAAGAGAATCATCATCAGTCAGAGTTAGACTCATTAGAGACAAAAATGTTATGATCTTGGAGCTTCATTTTCACCTTTGTAATAGTAAATCCTTGGATTTTGACTCGATTTTTCAATCTGTGCACTTGACCCTTCAATCGACGAAAATAATGTATAATTGCTGCTTCATTATCGGAGGACATTTTTAAACCATTGCAAAATCGAGGGTATGATGAATCACCCACATCCGACGGCTTAACACCTAATCCTAAACCACGGACACGACCATATTGATCTTTTTCCAACACTTTTGAAACAGGATCATCATCTAAGTCTTCTTGGTCCCCCTCCTCAGTTGCAACCCTTTTAATTTGGTTCTACAAAGCACAAATATATGCATAACTAAATTATGAAAAAATTATTCAACTAAATAATCTAATGACAAGGAAAAATTACACACCGTTATATCCGCTTCTCTTTCATGTTGATGACATTGTAAATAGACTTGAGTGCGTGTTGGGCTCTTGTTCAATTGTTTTTTCTAAGAGTTGCATAAAAGAGATGTTACAAACCATAACTCAACAAAGAAAAAGTGCATAAAAAAGTTGAATAATTATAGTTTCGGGGTTTAAAAAGGATACCATCTCTTTACGAATACGTGCATGACTCTTAGTACCAGTTGTATGAATCGGCTTCACTTTAGCCTTTACATGTGATTCTTTACTACGCATGCTTCTTTTCTGCCAAGAACAAAAAAAATGACAACAATTAGGATATTCTTGAAGAAATAATATAATGTTGGTCACCCATTACATACTTAAAATTTTCCAACTTGTAGCTATCAACACATTTTAGAATTGCAAGAGATTTATACACATCCGATAGATTTAGAATTGCAACAGTCTGCATCATTGTTGTGAGTCAGTCTGATATGTTAATTATGAATAGACTGATGGTGGTATTTCAATTTTTTCCTTCAACCTTCACCCATTTTTAGAGCTTGACTCCGGATTCAGGTACAAATTGTTGCTCTGCTTGACTTTTTTGAAGCTTATGGCCTGATGCCTGAAGTGTTGCATTGGAAGTACTGTGGTGCTATGCTTTTCAATTAATCTTTCTTTGTGTTTTGGCTTTACATTCTTGGTCACTCTAATTATATTTTTTCCATGGGGCACATGTTTATAGGCTATAGTTAATATTTGCTGTCAACTTTGGGAGCTAAATATTTGTATGGCAATTTGTTTGATGTTCTGCTTAGCTGGTGGCAATTTATTTTTGTCATATATATTGGATAACTGTTTTTGGTAGTTATTTTTGAGCTATTTCTTTATTCATTTTACTTTTTATTTTTGATATTTGATTAGTTTTATGAGTTATTGAGATTGCATTTGTCAGAATGAATTCAGATTGCAAAAATTGAGATTTGTTATTCAAATTGTTTGTGGTGAAGTTTTGGGTTGGATAAGAGTACTTTTGATTTGAATTGATTGGAAATTTGTTATATGTAATTTGGTATGCTTTTGGAATTTGTGGTGTTAATGTTAGTCTGTAGAACTAGGCACCTAAAAAGTGTTTTAAGAATTGAGATAGCTGAGGTGCTTGGATATTTAGATAGACAATGAATTTGAAACACCATACTAGCATATAGACAAGAGATCTATACACATCCGGGTGACCACCCACAAAAATTTTAAGCACCAACATTCACTTCAAAGTAAATCCGCTCAGCATTTCTAAATGCATAAAATTCATTTTTGATAATAGCACTATTATACCTAGAGTGAAAACTGATAATAGCCTAAAAAGGTTCAGTAGAATAGGCTTATTATAGAAAAATTACTTTGTAGTTTATATATCAAGTAGAGTGGAATGTAAGTATAATGTTGAATGTATGTATTAATTTAAGTATAAACTCATATAAAACAAACCTGTCCTTCTGCCGACCTCCAGAAATTGACAAGACTAACCCATTGATCATAATCAACATTATCTTCCGGACACTTATCATAAAGTGTGTTAACATCGGTATCATCATCATATCCTTTTGCTTTTAAATAACATTTGTAGTCTCTCCATTTATGCCCAATGGATCCCAATATCTATTTCTCCACTGATTTTGGGTAAAAAAAATCGTCTCTAAAACATTAAAAAAAATTGAAAATTATAATAACATTAAAAAAAAATTATTACATTTCCAACACACACACACACACAAAATAAAAAATAATTAAAAAAATTAAATTACCTCAACTTCTTGTAAAATCAGTTTCTGGTTGTTTCTATAACACCCTTTTTTCAATAGATCCTATCTTGTATAAGTTAAAGAACAAAGTGACCCATTTCTAGCAATTGTTCCATAAAAATATCCTAGTACCTATAGGGAATAGTTTCAAGACTTTAAAATCCCACTAGCTTGAACCCCACTGTGATCATACACTAAAGTATGGTGGCGTTCAAAAAGGGAAGAAGATAGAGCAAAAGAGTCGCCAACAAGTTTTTAAGGAACTTGTAAACCGTTCACGAGGTGAAGGTTACACCCCTTAACGATCCAAGAGATCGTCAACTCCATAAGGTCATGAACCAAAATAGGGTTCGGGGATGATGGTACAAATCCAACCTAAAAGAGATTGAACCTGCCATAATAATAGGCCTCTACTTTATTCTGATCGTATTCATGTGCGCTTTCTGAGTAACATGCAATCAATAGGATTAAACCTAAACCTGTTTAATCTATGTTGGTTGAATATAATGCACATACAAACTATTATTGGCGATCACTTGAATTATAATCACATTACCCTAACAAGATTATTAATTATCTTATTAAGCGTGATTACAAGTACCAAATTCCCTTTAAACAGGCAATAAAAGTGATCAAACAATAAATAATATAAAATAATACATATCAAGCAACATAATAAACAATCAACATCATTGATAATAATAATATCAATCATAATCATAATCATGATGTTAAAGCATAGCAAGATCCTAGGCATGATACTAACAAGATTAAAAACAAACCCTAGCATGTCACTAAGCAATAAAAATCAAATCTTTAACCCTAACATGATACTAACAATCATAAATATTAGGAAGAATATAGGAAGCATCATAACAATCATATTTAATATTAAAAATATCCTAGACATGATACTAGGAATATCATAACAACAATGTAAACATGATTTCTACATCATAAATCAATTAAACCATTAAAGTACTTACTTGGATGCCTCGTACCTCTTTCTAATAACAAAATATACACGTTAGTAACTTCAAGGAAAATAATAAACAAAGCAATTAAATTAAATAATTGAAATAGAGATTTGGGACCAAACCCTAAGAAATTAAAACCTTTCACATCTAGGGCAAAGGCAACTTCGAATATGGCTAGGTGTATCAAGATCTTGCGAATGCGGAATTTTGTATTTGAAAAAGCAAGAAAGAAAGAATGCTAAAGAATGAATATTATTGAAAGTTGATAAATGAATGAATGAAAAGAATTTATGAACGATTTGATGCTTGTTGATGAATGATGAAGATAGTTGGTGAATAAAGAGAGTTGATGATTGATAGATGTAGATGATGATTGAAAACGGAGTTTTTAATACGATATTTATAGAGAAAATCATCCAAAAAAGATAATTTAACAAAACAGAGTTTGAAGATCGAAAAACAACCTTGGCGCCAGGTCCAGTGGCTAGCGCCTGGCGCCAATCCTGGTTCCAGGCGCCAAGGCCTGGGGTTGGACGCCAAACTGACTTTTAACACGTTTTCGAAAATCTGATAAATTTCCCGTACTGGAAGATAAAATAATATAATTTCAATCGAAAATGCTATTTGATCTTGATTAAAACTCTGAAGAATCCTAATTGAATTAAGAATGAAAAGAACCTTCTAGAATGTTCTAGAAAACTAAAACCATTCCTAATTTCATTAGGAATGATAAATTATATTAGGCCCTCCCCTAGATCATTAGGCCGTACTTAAAGCTCAAACCGGGTCCAGTTTAGTAAATTGGCCATAATTTCCTCAATATTCATCGGAATTGGGCTTATAATATATCGTTGGAAAGGTCTTTGGAAGCTCCATCCAACTACACCACTATTGGACCCATATTATGGACCAACCAAACTGGATTGGCTGTTTTTTTAAAATAAAGTTTTCAAAAACAGGAAGAAGAGAAAAGAATAAAACTTTCCGCAACACTAGACCTTTCCACACTTCGTATCATTCGATTATGATCCGATGTGAAAGGCACTCATCACCGGGTTTGGTTTTGGGGAGACACAAATGGGTGTCTACAGAAACCCCCACTTTGACTGAGTTTGGAGAAACGTAAGTTTCGAAAACGAAAGCCAAAGTAGCGATAGGGACGGAGAATGATTCAGAACGTTCTGCGATCCTAAATCAGTCTTGTAACGCTGATACCTGCAAAACTAGCATTAGTTAAGAAAGATAAAAGAATTAAAAAAACGTGTATCTTGCACCGTCGAGCACACGTCTCTGAAAGTAACCGATTTGCTGCTGCTGTTGTTTTAATGACCTCCTGCAAGCTAGAGAACGACATCCCGCTTGAAAACCGCTACGCCTTGTAACTGCTTCCAAATTAGAAGATTGCTTCGCCCGAAACTATCCTCCCCGCTATGATAACATTCCACGTCCAAGGGAACATCATCGAAAATTATTTCTCTTGAAATAATCCTCATCCGCATTATGATCATCTTCCATGCCTCAGGAACTATGATCGAAGACAACTTTGCCCAAAATTACCTTCAGTTGTTTGCGACAACTCTCCGCAAGCTAGGGAATGATGTCGAAGACATCTTCTCTTGAAGTCATCTTCATTTGATGCGATAATTTCGCAAGGAAATTACCGAAGATCCACGCCTGTCGATCTTTAAAAGATCGCCTGAACCTCGCTATGCTATGCTTGTATGTCGGCGCTCTTTTGCTTTGAACCTGTATGTCGGTGCCCTATGCTCTTGAACCTATATGTCGGTGCCTTTTGCTAATGAGCCAACGCTTAGGCGCTTTAAGCTAAGTGAGACGATCTTTTCATCAGGTCGATCACTTTATGTAATCAAGCCGATTACTTAATCATGTCAAATTGCTTAGAGGGGCTAACTGGCGTACCAAGGAACCCAAAATATGTTGTAGAAGGCTAGCACAACCCCAACAGGTGGATGACTGCTTTGGCGTCGCTGAAAATCAATCAGCGCCAGCCTAATGGCATTAGCGTCAGGCGCTGGCGTTGGCGTCAAGCGCCAAGCACAGAACGTGACGTCAATGCCTAGGGACTGGCGCCAGCACGGGAATCTTCTTTAAATTCCATTTTTCGTTCATTTCTTGCTCTGTTCGTCGCGAAACTGCCCGAGAGAAGTCCGAAAACTTCAATCGATCGTTGCTCACTCGTTTCTCAACCGAATTCGCTCAAATTTGTTGCAAATCAAAGCTCTTTTCATCTATATTCCCGATATATGTAAGTTTTCCTCAAACTCACACCGGTTTTTATGAATTCTTGACATGTATATTCACGAATTTCATGAAAATTCGAAATTTATAATGCTCAATTTGCTTTGTTCATCAAGTTTTATGCCATGAAATTGCTTGTTTATGCTTGAATATTGCCTTAGGAGTAATTTGAGACTTGTTTGACTCAATTTGGTGAAGAAATGAACAATCTGCCATTGTTGGACCTCTTAAGGTCGTGAAGAACAATGTGGCTTGTTCTTGATGTTTTTGCTAGCAATTCTTGTTCAATTTGTCACAATAATCACTATAGTGTTGCAAGAAATTGTTTGATTGCTTGAAAAAATGTTGTCATGCTCAATTTGAATTTGTGCTCTATTTTAGTACTACGTACTCTGTTTTTTGCGAACATAGTATCATGCGGCTAGGCGAACATTAGATACTATAGAACCTTAATTTATGATGATTCTGCACAATGTAGCATGGCTAGACAACGAGGTTCAGGTTCACGGTCCCGAAACACTAGACGGGAGCATGGGCCCGTGGAGGACGACACCACACCGTCCACTTCGCTTGGTCGGTTCCCGGAGTGGGATGAGCAGACCTTGTTCTTTGCCCCTGTCCACCACATTTCTGAGAGGGTGAGACGGGGAACCGAGCCTGGGAGGACACGGCATCACGGCTCTGGCTGTGATGGTCTGGGCGATTTGTATAGGATGCACATCGCCAGGGATCGAGAGACGAAACTCCTATGGGAATCCTGTGGACTGGTTGCCTTGTTCGAGACCTCCGAGGCTATGGTCGCCTCCAGAGGGGTCACCACTAGTACGCGCTTTGGTGGAGTTCTTCTGGGACACCACCAACACCTTTCATTTTCCATGGGGCGAGATGATGGTCACCCCTAAAGACTTCAGTCTCATTACAGGACTAGAGTTTACTTCTGTGCCGCTGCCGTTCGACGGCGGGATCGACGTCTTTTCTCCAGAGGTCGAGGAGCTGTTGGGGCCGATTGCTATTCGGGCCCGAGCTGAGGTCGAGACGACTCAGTTCAGTGCTAGAGGGATTCGCCGCTCGACGCTGGCAGCGGCTCTTGATGATGATGCGACCATCCGAGAGCAGCGGGTGCGCATCTTTGTGCTGATGTTGTTGTCAGGGACATTCTCCCCTGATAGGGGTAGTAGAGCATTGCTTTACTACCTCCCTGATGTTCGCGATCTCCAGCGGATCGAGACTTATGATTGGGCCAGCTTGGCCTATACTGACTTCGTTCGCGCGCTGAGGGACTCGTGTCGCCGCCGGTCCTTTAGGACGAACGTCGCTTTGTCTGCTTTCTGGAAGGTCATAGAGGTAAACATTATTCCCTGTAAAGTTTAGCCCTACATGTTAGTTAGCATTTACTCACGCTTTTAACTTCTTGTAGATCTGGTTCTACGAGTACTTTCCTTTTGTTGCGCTGGCGAGACCATCGTTGAGGGGATATCCGGTGAGCGCCTCTTGGGGCGGCCACCATGTGGACATGTCTACTACACGTGTCCGGAGTCGGATCATCTCGGTACGACTTTTAGTGTTTATCTTGCTATTCTGTGATGTTTTGGACATGTTCTTACCCGATTGGTACTTTTTATAGGGACCTGAGGTAGTATACCGACCGTGGGGCGGTTAGACGGTCCCTGGATTAGCCGCACAGTACTCTGCTGAGCGTCGCTACTTTATGGGGACCTACGGAGCGGTTGTATACTTAGGAGAGAGAGTTGCTAGACAAAACTCTTCTGATGTTTTCGTTGTTCCTGTTCCTCCACCACGTCACATGTTCGACGAGAGAGAGCTGCCGAGCATGGCTGAGGAGTCTGGTTCCCTCTGGCGGTCCCATGTGATCCTTGGGTGGAGCTACGCTTAGGAGCTACTTCCTTTGTTAGCTCCAGCCCTTGTACCGGCCGAGGATGTGAGGGTAAGATCCTTAGCGTTTATCTTTCGCTGAGTAGCCCCCAAGTAATATCTTGCTGATTTCTTTCCGTCTTATCAGGATGGTCCCACTGAGTTCGTGCCACCCCGTATCTCCATTCACTACCAGGGGACGTACGGGCCGATCGAGGAGATGATTTCTCCGGCTCCTGAGGGCGAGCGCTTCGTGGAGCGGTCGATTCCTCGTCAGCAGACTAGGTTAAGTCTAGTTTTAATTCAGAATCTTGTATTCAGTTATCATGTATTTTCATTGACTTATTTTCTTGACAGCTCCCACGCGAGGTGGTTTCGGCTATGACACGATGTATAGATGCCTTCCGGAGCCAGCTCATCCGGATAAGGAACGTGGCTACCTGTCGTCGAGACGACACTGTCCGAGAGGTAACTTTTCTTCACTCATTATTTCTACATTATGCTTCAGTTTTACCTTGTTTCTGATTTAATGGTTTTTGCAGGGTCAGCCGATCGCTTCTCACGCCCGTACGAGGCCTGAGGGGCGGAGAGATCCGGCGAGGTCTAGCTCGAGACGTCGTCGTACTTTGTCCGGAGGTAGAGGTGGTCGTTCTGAGGCTGCTCGAGCCGATGTTGCTGAGGGCTCAGGATCTTCTTCTGAGGGTGCTCCTGCTGCACCGGTAGGAGAGGCTACCTCGGCTTTCAGAGTTGGTGGGATGTACGAGGTTGGCTCGTCATCGCAGCAGCCTCCGCGATCTCAGCCTCATGTTGATCTTGGTTGGAGCGGTCCTGTCTTGAGTTTTCCTCCTCCTACGGAGACTGGAGCTAGTGCTGAGGCCGGAGCTGGTGGAGAGGTGACTCCTCGAACGGCGCAGTTTTATGGCATGATGGGCCTACGTCCTCCGGCGCCGTAGTTTGTTTCTGTATATGTATTTTATTTTGACTTTTTATAGAAATTTGCCTTTGACTCATTATTTAGACACTTTGTATTTTTATGTCATTGTAACTTCATTATTATTTATTATTATGTTAGTGTATGTTAGTGTGTGAAAAAGAAGTGTGATAACAATTTTGCGCAAAAAATTCCGTCATTTTTATTATTGATGGAGGGTATTATCCGACTCTCTCCCCCAAAAAGAAAAATAAAAAGGAAAAATAAAACAGAAAAAAATGCTGATTTTTTTTGAAAATTAATATAAAATCCAAAAAAGAAATAAAAGTGATTAAAAATAAATGCTATATTTAATTAATTAATGGAAAAGGATAGAAAAGATATTAAAACGGGGCCATAAAGTCATTAACTGACTCAAGTTTAATATCAAAACGCAAACTGAGCACGCGCGGCTTCTCTGCTGACTTGGCGCCGGCTGGCGCCAGCCTGTGGTGCGTAGCGCCAGGCGCTACACTTAGCGTGTGGCGCCAAGCACTGATAAGTGGCGCCAATGTCGAGGCTGCGACGCCAATTGACGCTGATTCCGTATTTCAGTCAGATTGAAATTCCTCGCAATGTGTACATAAATAGCCCCCTGCTCAGCCGATTCTTCTCATCATTCCAGCGAAAAAATTATTCTCCTCCTCAGAGAAAAAATAATAACCATGTCATTAGTCAGTAAAACCTTCACCCAATATTCTCATGAATGGTGTCGATCTCTTAATGCTAGAGAAAGAAAAGAATTGGATTTGTTTCACTTGGGGGGAATTTATGGCATCAAAGGGGTAGATTTAGACATAGACTTCATACATACCGCTTTAGAGTTTTGGAACATCGATACACATTGTTTTAGAATAGGGTATGATGAAATTAGCCCTTTGCCAGAGGAATTTGGTGCTATTTTAGGCTTCTCTGCAATAGACCTGGTAGTAATCCCTAAATAGATGCATATTACTATAAGGATTTTGAGCGCTTCTTTAATTTGAAGGAAAGGGATTTATCAAAGATAGTAGATGGCAATGTAGTGAACTTGAAAGAATTCGCAAGCTATTATTTTGATAAACCGCTTTCTGAATCTTTTCACATATATAGAAGAAGGGCGTTCTTATTCTGCATGCTTAACCAATATTGTCTTAGTAGTGGTAAAATTAATGAGGGTCAATCAATTATAACCACTGTGCTAGAACAAATTGAATCAGGGAGAAATCCAAAGCCATTGATTGTTGGAGAGACTATGATTAGTCTAGATGAATTGAAAAGGGACCCAAAAGCACCTCTTCGCGGCTCTCCAATTTTATTACAGGTTGAAAAATAATATTTTTAATTACAGAAATCAAAAAATATATTTTTGTATTGTAATATTAATTTATTTGCATTGCAATTTTTTTACAGATGTGGCTAATGGAGAGGTTAGGATTAATTAGCCCTCCGGACGACATTGAAAATTATACTCCCACTTGCTTTGTGAGAAGGAAGAAGTGCATCCCTAAAATCGGGCGCCATGGGTGGAGAAAAGTCTTTGAATCACGTGATTTTACTATCAAGTGGGTCATCCCGTGGTGGAAAATAAAAAGGATGATTGGTGTTAACAAGCAACCTTTCTGCCGTCTCCCAAGCTTGTCTTGTGTAACATATTATTATCCCTGCAGAGTAAAGAGTCAATATGGCTTGCTTCAAAATATTCCTTCCGGGGATCTTCGTCCTCCCTATGAGTATCCCGTGTCTCAAGAAGTGGATAAATTTGACACTTACTGGAGCGCTAGACTTTTATGGGAAGTGCTTACCCAAAAGGTTCTCCCTTCTTTACCTAATGATGTAAAGAAGTGGTTGTTGATGAAATCCTCAATTGATCAGTGTAGAATCGATGTGAAGAATCGTCTAGGTGACAGGGTGACACCGGCCAAAGAGCACTTAGGTGCAAGAATTGAATTCAAAACACCTACAATGCCTAGGAAGAATAATTCTACTAAAGACAAGGGGAAAAGGAAAGCTACCACCACAGACAAAAAGGTTTGGGTGAAAAAGAAGCATGGGGTGCTAGCGGAAGAGGAAACAATCTATTTCAAAATTGAATGTAGGTCCTCTAAAGGATGCCTACTAGCTAAAGTAATGGATGAAGAGGAGGAAACAAAAAAGAATTGGAAAAGAGCTAAAAAGGAGAAGAAAGATTAGAACATTGCTTAGCTTTAGATTTATTAGATTGTTAATTTTTATTTAAAGTTAATTTATTTCAGCCTTATTTAAATTCCATTAACAATGTAATTTTATTTTATTAATGAAATTTTAGCTTTCAATTAAATTGCTACTTTAAATTTATTTTATTAAAGCAATGAAAAATCGAAAAGAAATTAATTTTCCAGAAATTCTTCGAGTACGGAAGTCGAAAATTTTCCGAAAAAACACTGAAATTCGCCCAGATTTTATTGCTGAGTTGGCGCCAGTGGTTACAGATTGGCGCCATCTATTAAGATCTGGCGCCAGGCGCCAATACCATCGTCCGGCGCTAATGGCTTGTGGCTGGCGCCAGACTCTGTTCTGCGACGCCAATAGTTTTCCGACTTCTTGTTGAATTTTAATTGATTTTGGAACGCGGAGATGTTGAAAAATAAAGTGGCCGCACCCGTAAAGGGTTGCCTTCGTATCCTTTCCTAAGGAATCAGGCCGAACGTAGCTCTCTTGAGTGTCCTACTCAAGTAATTATGGGTAGTATTATTTAAGTTGGTCAAGATTGGTCATGTTTGAGAATTCATTGCCATCCATATCAGTTAATTTTGCTGCACCACCTGACAGGATTGTTTTGACAATGTAGGGGCCAGACCAATTAGGTCTAAACTTTCCCCTTGGATCTAAAACATTTTTCCTTAGCGCTTTTAATACCAAATCTCCTACTTTGATATTTCTTGTCTTAACCTTCTTATTAAAATGTCTAGCCATACGAGTTTGATAGCACTGAGTGTGATGTAGAGCTTCTAGTCGGTTTTCGTCAAGTAGGATCAATTCTTCATATCGTGCCCTAGTCCATTCGACTTAATCAAGTTTACTCTCTAACGCAATGCGTAGAGATGGTATTTCTAGTTCGACAGGTTGTACGGCATCCATTCCATATACCAAAGAAAATGGTGTATTTCCTGTTGACGTACGGATTGACGTGCAATAACCCCACAGTGCGAAGTGGAGCTTGTCAGGCTAATCTTTATAATTTTCTGTCATTTTCTCAATGATAGTCTTTAAATTCTTATTAGCTGCCTCAACTGCTCCGTTTGCTTGAGGTCTATAAGGGGACGAATGATGAGGTTGGATACCATATTTATGTAGCAATTCTTCACATTCGACTTGAAAGTGAGTTCCATTGTCACTTATCATTTCATGTGGGACCCCATATCGACAAATGATGTTTCTCTCGATAAAGAGTGCTACATGTTTTGCAGTGAGTTTAGCGTATGATTGCGCTTCAACCCACTTTGTAAAGTAATCAATTGCTACTAGAATAAATTCGTGGCCTCCTGTCCCTGGGGGAGTGATCTTGCCGATTATGTCAATTCCCCATGTAAAGAATGGCCATGGTGATGTGTAGGTGTACAGCAAAGATGGAGGAACATGTTGTAAATTGGCATAGATTTGAAACTTAGGGCATCTTTTCACGTATTGATGGCAGTCCCTATTCATGGTTAGTCCAATAAAACCCTTCTCGCATTATTTTCTGGACTAACATTTTGCCATTTACATGAGTTCCACAGATTCCTTCGTGGACCAGTCTCATTATTCTTTGTGCATCCACCTTTCCTACGCATAGGAGAGCTCGACCTTTAGGTACCCTTTTATGTAGCTCGTTATCTATGAGTACGTATTGAGAAGCCAAAAGTCTCAAGGCTCGTTTTGCTCTTTTGTCAGCATGAGGAGGGTATTCTCCATTGGTGACATAGTTGAGAATGTCTGTGTACCATGGTTCTTCTTCTTGTTCTTCATCTTCGTCTTGGACTGGGTCGTCGTCTTCTATAGCCTGTATATATGCTGGTTTGTGCCTTTTTCGATAGTTAGAGGCATTTGCTCGATATCCGTGGGAATCCTAACCATTGAGGCTAATCTTGCCAAGGCATCAGCAAATTGGTTTTCTTCTCTAGGTAGATATGTGTATTCTACCTTCTCTAACTGGTCGGTAAGAGTTTCCAGATAAGTTTGGTAAGGGGCTAGGCTTTCGCTCCTTACTTTCTACCTTTTAGATATTTGATTGATAATTAGAGAGGAATCTCCGAATATCCTTAATTTCTTTACTCCCAATGCCAGAGCTGTTTCAAGGCCTACCACACATGCTTCATATTCAGCAGCATTGTTGGTAACGTCGAAATCAAGCTTTATTGAGATTGGGACGTGTTCTTCTTTAGGTGATACTAGTAGCACTACGACGCCACATCCCTTTTGGTTTGAGGCTCCGTCGAAATACAAGGTCCAAGTATCATCTTCGGTGACCATCAAATCTTCATCTGGAAATTCATTGTCCTGTATCGGTGTCGAGTATTCTATTGGAAAGTCTGCCAGAAAGTCTGACACCACAGATCCTTTAATAGCTTTTTGTGGCATAAACCGCACATCAAACTGAGCTAAGTTGACTATCCATCTTGAAATTCGTCCATTGAGTGTTGATTTCTCGAACAAGTATTTGAGTGGATCCAATCGAGATACCACGAAAACGGTATGCACCAACATGTAATGTCTCAACTTAGTTGTGGCCCACACCAAAGCGAGGCACAATTTCTCGAGTGGTGTATAGCGTGTTTCGTATTCGAGCATCTTCTTACTTAAGTAATAGATTGCATTCTCTTTGTTTTCTACCTCTTGTGCTAGCATGGCTCCCATTGTCTCTTTGGTAACCGTCAAATATAACCTAAGAGGTACTCCAGGAAGTGCTGGCGCTAATACGGGAGGATTTGCGAGATAGGCTTTGATCCGGTCAAAGGCTTTTTGACACTCATCATCCCATATTACTGGTACATTCTTCTTGAGCTTTTTAAAGATTGGTTCACATATCGTTGTCAGTTTTGATATGAAACTACTTATGTATTGTAACCGGCCAATGAATCCTCGGATCTGTTTCTCGGTCTTGGGCGGTGGCATCGACATGATTGCTTTAATCTTGGTTAGATCTATCTCTATTCCTCTAAAGCTTATGACGTATCCCAAGAGCTTGCCTGAGGTGACTCCAAAAGCACACTTTGATAGATTCAACCTCATATTGTATTTTCTTAGCCTTTCGAAAAATTTCCTTAAGGCTACTTGATGGCCTGGACGGTCCTTTGATTTCACAATCATGTCGTCGACATATACTTCAACTTCTTTGTGCATCATGTCATGGAGTAAGGCAGTTGTTGCATGTTGGTAAGTAGCACCTGCGTTTTTCAACCCAAATGGCATTACCGTGTAACAGCAAGTCCCCCATGGTGTGATAAAGGTTGTTTTCTCCATGTCTTCTTCTGCCATGAGAATCTGATTGTACCCTGCATATCCGTCCATGAATGAGAGAAGCGCGTGATTTGTCGTGTTGTCTACCAGAATATCGATGTGTGGCAAAGGGAAGTCGTCCTTTGGACTTGACTTATTTAGATCTCGATAGTCGACACACATCCTTACCCTTCCGTCTTTCTTTGGAACTGGGACGACATTGGCGACCCATTCGGGGTATTTGGATACCTTGATGAAACCTGCAGTTATTTGTTTTTGAACCTCTTCTTTTATTTTAAGTGCTACGTCGGGTTTCATTCGACGCAACTTTTGTTTTACAGGTTTCATTCCTGGAATTAATGGTATAGTGTGTTGAGCTATCTCTCTGTTAATGCCTGGCATATCTTCATATGACCAAGCAAATACATCGATAAATTCTTTAAGCAAGTTAATTAAATCGGTTCTTTCTTGTTTATTCAATGTTAATCCGATTTTAACTTCTCTTTTATGAGTTGAATCATTTGAGATGTCAACTATTTCAGTCTCTTCAATTACTGGTGTTTTCTTTTCAAGTGTTTCCATTTCTTTAATAACTTCTTTATCTTTTTCATCGTTAGCTAAGCAATGTTCGTCATCTTGGGTTAGGGAAGAACACGAGGAGTAAGAAGAATGAGAGATATTATTATACTCTGAGATCATTACATCAAAGAGTGATATGTCCTCAGGGACTGGGTCACTAACTATCCTAGGAGAAGAAACAGGAAGGGGAGGCATTATAGATAAAGACTTAGAAGATTCTAAAGGGAAAGACTCTAACTCATACTCTGACTCTGACTCTGACGATTCTTCAAACATCGGCCCTTGTCCAGTCGTGATTGATATCTTCCTTCCACTCGGAGTAGTCACCTTGATAGTCTTGCGCCACCCTTGCAATAATCCTTCAGCTGGAATAATTAGCTTTGAGGGGTCGAAGTTTTCGCTTTGTAGGACCGTTTGAATGAGTGAGGAGTTGTCTTCCTCATGAACTGGCTCATTCTTTTCTCGCCCAAACAGTAATCCCATGACGTTAAATTCAAAGCATGGGGGTGCTTTCTCCTTATGGACGGGAGTTGGGATTTCATCAGTGAAATAGCAATCTAAGAAAATCTTGAATCCTGGTTGTTGTATGCCATTTACAACAAATGGTTCGGGAAATTCATGGCATGGATAGTCCTCTCCTTCTTTTATAAACTGACCATTAAGCGTAAGAGGGTACTGATCCATTGGAATTGCTTTCTTTTGAATGCGAGCATCCCTATGTGCTTTCAACTTATCCTGGGCTCGCTTGAGATCTTTCCGAGTCGGTTCGAAACCAAGTCCGAAAGTATCTAGTTTAAGGAGGCCAGGTGACTCTATCGATTTTGCTATCCCTTTCTTCTTTCCTAAGGTCATCCCAGGGAAGTGTCCTTGTTTCTTCAGCATAGTGTTGATAATCATGTTGGAATGGGGGTCGTGGCAAAGAGATGTCCTTTCATCCTCTTGGATTAAGGAGACTTCTTCGTTAAAACCCCATAGGTCTTCATCATCTTCGTCGTGCTCCACGTTGATGATTGGATTTTCTATTGATTTGATCCTCATCGGCGAAGCGTCAATAGTGATGGGGATTCCTCCAACTATAGCTTTCACTTGTTGGTGGAGAGATGAAGGGACGGCCTTTAGGTCATGGAGCCAAGGGCGTCCTAACAACAGATTGAATGAGGCTTTGATGTCTACCACTTGAAAAGTAGTATCATGTTCTATTGCTCCTACCGTCACATTTAGGGTTACTTTGCCAAGAGCTTGACGTCGAGTATTATCGTAAGCTCTTATTCCTTGTGTGGACGGAGTTAAATCCTCATCCTTTATGCCGAGCATCCTTGCGGTCCTAAGTGGACAGACATTAATAGCCGATCCATTGTCTACAAGAGTCATGGGAACATTCATCCTTTTGCAGACTACTGTGAGGTTTAACGCCTTGTAGTGTTTGTCACCTTCTGGGGGTAAATCTTTGTCAGAGAAGGTGATTAGATTAATTGGACTAGGGAGTTCACTCGTGAGGAAGTTAGGTAGTCCCTCAGGAGTGGTGTCAGAATCTATCTCGATTTTATCCAAGGCATTCATCACAGCCAACCTATGTTCTCGAGATGTTGCGAGAAGCTTCCATACATTCATCTCGACTTTTGTCTTCTTGAATTGTTTAACGATGTCATTGTCTTCGATGATAGGTATGGGAACTTGTTGTACAGTAGGCATAGGTTGTGTTGAAACGGGAGGTTGCATTCTCCCGGATCTTGTGAGGACGTCTATTGATGAATCTTCTTCAGCCCAAATGTCGTCCGTGGTGTATGATACAGAAGGTGAAGGTCCTACTATGTCTTTTAGGTAGACATCTTCTGCATCACTGTCCCATACTCCATTAACAGTTATGTCCTCTTCTTGTTGAACTTGGATTAACTCCTTTTTATCAATCATTTTCTGCACCAAATCCTTGAATTTGAAGCAGTTTTCTAGGGTGTGCCCTCCTGACTGATGGTACTGATAGTAATATCTATCTGTCCTTTTTAATGATTCAAATGGTCTCGGTTCGAGAGGTTTGACCTTGCCACTCTCGGAGAGCATTTCGAACATTTGTGCATACGGGATCCCAATTGGAGTATAAACTTTATTGCTCTTCTTGGGTCTTTCGGTGACTTGTAAGGGAAAATATTTTGCCTCATAAGTCGTTTTCACTGGTGTGGACTCTTTTTTAGGAAGTTCATCATATTTCTTGTGAAGTTCATTCATAATTTTAAGAGTTTCACGTAACAGTTGTGATGTCTCCCTCATAAACAGTGTGAGCAACCGTGTGGCTACCTCATTTGCTGGTTCTGGAAGGTTATCTTTGACATCGAAAAAGATCTCTTCTTCTCCTTCTTCGACATTGGTTGCTTCGACAGGCTTAATGAGAGATGAGGGGTCAACTTCGCTTTCTTCATCGGAAATAGCCAAAGTATGAGCTAGAGGTGCATTGTCGATACTTGGCTTCTTACTGGAAGGGGGCAACGGCAGCTTGTTACTGTCAATTAGGTCTTGGATAGCTTCCTTGAGCTTCCAACAGCTTTCAGTAGAATGGCCTCTACCTTGGTGATATTTGCAATGTGCGTTGGGGTTCCAGTTAGGCGACCTCTTCTCAACTGGTGGATCTCCAAATGGTCCAATGGGAGTTATAAGACCTTTTGCATTTAATAGATCAAATGCGGTGTCATAACTCATGCCAATAGGAGTGAAATTCCTCCTAAATGGTTTCTTTTGTCCTTGGTTGTTCATAGCGAGAACTTCTCCTAGATTAAAGGTGCTAACATTATTTGAGTGGGCGGTTTTGGAAGAAGAAGGATTGTCGCTCTTCTTTCCTTTCCAGCCACTATTGGAGCTATTGTTGGCAGCTTTAGATTTAGCCAAGTCATCTTCAATATTAATCCCAATATCGTAAACAGCCTTCAAGGTATGAAGGTTATTTTGATATTTAAGATGTTTTGAATATTTTTCTTGGAGGTTTTTAATGAACAGTCTCACGGACTCTTTTTCACTTGGTACCTCGATCATTTTAGCTGAGGTTTCTCTCCACTTGTTAAAGAAAGCAGTGAAGCCTTCATTCTCTTTCTGTTTGAGGATTTCAAGTTCTCTATGGTCAGTTTCGACTTGAATGTTGCACTTGTACCTATCAACGAAAGCGTTTGTTATGGATTCCCAGGTAGAGGTATTTTCTTTTTCAAGAGAAAAGAACCATTGTTGGCAAACGGTCTCGAGAGATAGTGAGAACAGGGAAGGGAAGACTTTCTTATCGATACCCTTGATACTCATTATTGTTTCAAATGCCCTTAAATGGAAGTAAGGGTTGTCGATTGCCCTAAACTTTGGGATGTCGTTGGCACTGAACTTCTGCGGAAGAAGATCTTTATCCACCGAGACCCCTTGGGATGTGAGTTCTTGAAACTTGTAGTCGTTGGACAACTTGCTTAGGCTCTCTTGCATGAGGTCCATTTGTTGTTGCTTCACGGGATCCTCAATCTTAAGTGCGAGAAGCTTCAGTGTCTCAGTTACAGTAGCCAGTTGATTCTTGAGATCATTGACTTCTTCTTGAGTTGCCATTATGACTCTTGCTTTCCTCTTGCGGGCTATAGGTTTGTCGAAAAGTTGGACTTGTACGAAGAGGTTATCTTTGATTAATCGTCCTTCCTTTCTTGACCACGCTGTAAATTAAGCCAATTTGAGTTTTAATTACTTGACTCGAATCAATTTGACTTTATGTTTTTTATTTTTTATTTTTTTTTAAGAAATATATGCATATTTTTAGGGAGCAAAAATGTACATGTGTTTTTGGGGAACAGTATTACTATTTATTGGAGGATTAATATCCGACTTACCCCCTAAAAAATTGAAGAAAAGACGCGCGCACACAAGACTCTCTTAATCATGGTCAAGACATGTGCATTGGTGTGTGTATGGAGTGTAAGTGACATGTTTGGACTCTTGTGTAAGACCATGGGACTTAGTGTCTAAACTCGAACATTAATTTAATTAAGCATCATCTTCAGAAAAATTAACCGAATTAAACAGAAAACTGACTGATTAGACAGTAGTGATGACTCGACAAATAATCCGAATTGTCGGCCAAGCGACAGGACTAACGTCACAATATAGTGATTGGCGCCAGACGTTTTAGTAAATATCTGGCGCTACACACCATACAGTGGCGCTACAGCTCAGGCTTTGGCACCAATATTGGAGCTTTGGTCTGGGACTGTTTTCGGTATTATTAGTCAACTGGGGTATGCCTAAAGTCGTACTAGGTCAATTCCGATTAAAAAGAAACTGTATTGACTCAAATTAATTAATTAATTAATTAATTAGGCAAAGTTCTTTAAGTCATTAATTTTAATCTCAACACAAATCAACAAACGGTTAAGAGGAGCATAGAATATATATGCACAACAAATAATGCACAATTAGTCAAGTAGGCACAATATGATGCAATGAGTTCGCAACCTAACCGTGGCTCTAGTTCTCTAAAGTTCGGGATATGGTTTAGTCAAATAGGGTCCATGGTTAATTGTCCAGATGCACCGCGTAGAAGCCTAACCGTGAAGGGTTAACGCGTGTGGATAGAACACCGCGAGTTTTTAGAAAAAACTCACTTCCATGGTTTGGTGAATTCAACCTCTCAGATGTACCCTTTGTTGCCAGGAGCGTTCAATCGGGTAGATAGAGCATGAATTCCCAGAGGGTTATGTCCATATGTAGAACACATATGGGTTTCAGAAAAGTGAGAAAAAATTCAATCAGGAAGTAGGATCGAGCAAACAATATGAAAAACCGGTCGAAATTAGAACGCGTATTTCTGGCTCGGTATTGGGGGAAATTGGCGCCAGCAAACAGAGACTGGCGCCAACTTTTAGCTGTAGCGCCTGGCGCCAATACTGGCGTCTGGCGCTACGGCTAAAAGTTTGGCGCCAAGCTCTGGCCCCTGACGTTACTTCCCACATGCCTCAGCAGCTTTCTGTGCTCAATAAAATCATCCAGTTTCACGCGGTGTTATTTCAGTCCTAGTTGTGAAAGACATTTCTCAAATTTCCTACGTGTAAAATCCTATGTTTTTTACTCATTACGGATGGTCTTTCCAATGAGAACCTTTTTATGCAGATGACAATAATGTTAATCAAAATTACGCACATGAAATACTTAGAACTTTTCGAGTCTCATCCACTCATTCTAAATCATTGCCGAAACAAATTCAAGAATTAAAATAGAAATCCTCCCCAGTGGAGTCGCCAAAAACTGTAGGGAATATTTTCAAGCCTTTAAAATCCCACTAGCTTGAACCCCACTGTGATCATACACTAAAGTACGGTGGCGTCCAAAAGGGAAGAAGATAGAACAAAAGAGTCGCCAACAAGTTTTTAAAAGGAACTTGTAAATCGTTCACGAGGTGAAGGTTACACCCCTTAACGATCCAAGAGATCGTCAACTCCATAAGGTCATGAACCAAAATAGGGTTTGGGGATGATGGTACAAATCCAACCTAAAAGAGATTGAACCTGCCCTAATAATAGGCCTCTACTTTATTCTGATCGTATTCATGTGCGCTTTCTGACTAACATGCAATCAATAGGATTAAACCTAAACTTGTTTAATCTATGTTGGTTGAATATAATGCACATACAAACTATTATTGGCGATCACTTGAATTATAATCACATTACCCTAACAAGATTATTAATTATCTTATTAAGCGTGATTACAAGTACCAAATTCCCTTTAAACAGGCAATAAAAGTGATCAAGCAATAAATAATATAAAATAATACATATCAAGCAACATAATAAACAATCAACATCATTAATAATAATAATATCAATCATAATCATAATCATGATGTTAAAGCATAGCAAGATCCTAGGCATGATACTAACAAGATTAAAAACAAACCCTAGCATGTCACTAAGCAATAAAAATCAAATCTTTAACCCTAACATGATACTAACAATCATAAATATTAGGAAGAATATAGGAAGCATCATAACAATCATATTTAATATTAAAAATATCCTAGACATGATACTAGGAATATCATAACAACAATGTAAACATGATTTCTACATCATAAATCAATTAAACCATTAAAGTACTTACTTGGATGCCTCGTACCTCTTTCTAATAACAAAATATACACGTTAGTAACTTCAAGGAAAATAATAAACAAAGCAATTAAATTAAATAATTGAAATAGAGATTTGGGACCAAACCCTCAGAAATTAAAACCTTTCACATCTAGGGCGAAGGCAACTTCGAATATGGCTAGGTGTATCAAGATCTTGCGAATGCGGAATTTTGTATTTGAAAAAGCAAGAAAGAAAGAATGCTAAAGAATGAATATTATTGAAAGTTGATAAATGAATGAATGAAAAGAATTTATGAACGATTTGATGCTTGTTGATGAATGATGAAGATAGTTGGTGAATAAAGAGAGTTGATGATTGATAGATGTAGATGATGATTGAAAACGGAGTTTTTAATACGATATTTATAGAGAAAATCATCCAAAAAAGATAATTTAACAAAACAGAGTTTGAAGATCGAAAAACAACCTTGGCGCCAGGTCCAGTGGCTAGCGCCTGGCGCCAATCCTGGTTCCAGGCGCCAAGGCCTGGGGTTGGACGCCAAACTGACTTTTAACACGTTTTCGAAAATCTGATAAATTTCCCGTACTGGAAGATAAAATAATATAATTTCAATCGAAAATGTTATTTGATCTTGATTAAAACTCTGAAGAATCCTAATTGAATTAAGAATGAAAAGAACCTTCTAGAATGTTCTAGAAGACTAAAACCATTCCTAATTGCATTAGGAATGATAAATTATATTAGGCCCTCCCCTAGATCATTAGGCCGTACTTAAAGCTCAAACCGGGTCCAGTTTAGTAAATTGGCCATAATTTCCTCAATATTCATCGGAATTGGGCTTATAATATATCGTTGGAAAGGTCTTTGGAAGCTCCATCCAACTACACCACTATTGGACCCATATCATGGACCAACCAAACTGGATTGGCTGTTTTCTTAAAATAAAGTTTTCAAAAACAGGAAGAAGAGAAAAGAATAAAACTTTCCGCAACACTAGACCTTTCCACACTTCGTTTCATTCGATTATGATCCGACGTTAATGGTACTCATCACCGGGTTTGGTTTTGGGGAGACACAAATGGGTGTCTACAGTACCCCTCCTTCATCACCAATTGGTTGGTTCTCTTTATTAACTTCAACAACAATTCAATTCCCATCAGGTAAATTCCAAAACATCTGCCAGAACAGTTTTCCCACGTCTTCTATTTCCATTTGTATATGTTACAATTAATAAAACAATATAGTTTCCCTGTTTTCAAGCAAATAAAAAAAAATCATATAAGCTGAAATCTATGAGTTCATGTAATTCACAATACCTTCAACAGTGTATTCATAAAATTGTCCATCATTTCTGTGGTTAGGATCACCTGATGATTCTTCCCTAGAAATGTTCTGCCTCGTATTTGAAGAATGTTTATTTGTTTGACTCCTTTGTTGCCTTTCCTCTCTTCTTTTATTTAGAAAAATTTGTTATATTTTGACTACTCTGCTGCATTTCAGTTGTAGGAATTTGAATTCTTTGTCCCCTTTGCTCCATTCTTTAATGAGAAGAAATTTGATCTCTTTGCCTCCTTTGTCGCATTTCATTTGTAGGATTTTGGTCTCTTTGTCCTCTTTGTTCCCATTCATTTGAAGGTTGTTCCATTTGCTTCCTGTCGTTTGTAGATCTTTGAGCATGTGACTCATTCATGGAGTTATTTGTTTCACGCACAATATTACCATTAGCTTGATTTGAATTTGTAGCTAATCGCAATCTCTTGTTCTTTCGCTGCAACGCCATTTCCTGTAAAAGAAATTTGAATAGAACCATTGAATAGAACCATATGATATAATTCATATATATACTACAAAAGTAACACAAAAGGTAACAAATTTAGAAAATTACCAATAACCAAGTATATCAACGATCATACCTACAAATTTTGAAATGCAATGAAAGACACCAAAAACTCAAGGAAATATCAACGAACCTGCAACTAATAGCTACTAAAAGACAGAGACTATGCGTATAGGAAACTTCAGAAAACAAGATGTCAAAGGTGAGTATAAGAAAAGTAGTAAATATTATTTTTGATAGTGGTAAACAAATTAAACAACCATGGTTTAATGACACTTAGGAAAAATAAAGAACATTTATCATGACACTTAGGAAAAACGAATTTTTCACCCTATGCCCCTGAGTTTTTTGTTTATTCACCATATACCCTGAACTTTTTTAAATTCATCATATACTCTCGAGTTTTCACAAAAATACACCATATACCCTTGATGACTAATGATTGTTAATTTTGTCAATCATTAGAGAATTATGAACCGAAACCACTCTAAATACATTCCCCAACCCCCGAAACCACCTACATTCCTTTTCCCACCTCTAAAATCACCCTAAATTTCCTTTTCTCATCCTCAAAATCAATCATACGGATATAGCTTTGGAGATTTGGAGTGGTTTCGAGTGCTGAAAAAAGGAGATGAGTGGTTTTGTGATAAGAGAGAGAGATCTAAGGTGGTTTCGAGGTATAATTAATCAAATTCCACTCATCTAATTCTTATTAGGGGCATGTAGTGAATTTTTGTAACAACTTAGGGGTATATGGTGAATTTGAAAATTTTCATGGGTATATGGTGAATAAACAAAAAACTCAAGGGTATGTGGTGAAAAAACCGTAGGAAAAATAAAGATAACATAAGAAGATTCAATGACTTAAGAGTCATCATCAACCATAGTTCCTTCCACACCCCTCCTTAGCCAACAAAGATTTCCATTTCCATCATCTAGAATGTCCTTCAAAATTGAGATATGATATAGTTCATTTTCCTTGTCTTCTCTAATGTCATCGTCTCCTAAGTCATATACATCTTTGGGCTTCATCTTTATAGCCACTAACCAATTAAGGTCACTATAGTCTTCCACGTAGAAAACTTGTTCAGCTTGAGTTGCAAATATATATGGCTCATGCATGCTCTTTGTTTTCCCCTGTGTGCGTAAGACGAGAGGTGTTGACTAATGTGTAACCCAATTCATCTTTCCTTACACCTCTTCCACTTGCATAATCAAACCATTCACATTTAAACAACACAACTGAATATCCTTCTGTAGGCGTCGTTCGAAGTGCGCCTACGTTAAAAGCATGTGGTGAATATGTTTGGCACTCATAGGAAGTGGGAATTGACGTATGCGATTAGGGACAAATAAAGTAGGGAGCCGCCAACAAGTTTATAAGGAACTTGTAAACCGTTCACGGATCATAAAAGGCAATCTCGATAAAGGGACAACGATAGGCAACAGCGATTGACCCGTGAAGGTTATACCCCATTCATAATCCATGAGATTACTAACTCCATATGGTTCGGAACCACGAAAGGAGGATCGGGGATGATGGTACAAAGTGAGTCATGGAGTCACATTCGCCCGTATTGGCCTCTACTCGATTCTTATAGTGAAAAGTGATTCCTGCGATCTCAAAGGCATACAAACAAAATATTCAATTTGCTCCAAACTATTATTATGCTAAATTGGTTTAATATTAATGCAACACATAATTCTAAAATAGTTGTGATCACTTGATTAAATAACAAGATTAAAAAGGAACCTAAACCGGTTGTCCAAATTATCTTATTAGGCGTGATTTTCAATTACATATTCCCTTTAAACATGCAATATGGTGATCAAAATAATAATAGAACAAACATTAATATTGGAAGCAATTCAACAATAATAGCGTTAGTCAAATCATATATAAAATAACCTAATCATGATACTAGCAATATAAAATAAAATAAGAGTAATTAATTTAATTAATTACTTACATTCAGCATGTTCCTTTAAATTGCTACATCATGAATAAACTGTTAGTAACTTCAATAAAAAAAATATAAAGTAAATGAAAAGTTAAATTAAATAAAAAGTAGAGTTGATTTGGTCCAAACCCTCAGTTATTTGTACCTTTCACGCCTTGGTTTAAGGACGGAACCTCGGGTTAAGTATAGACTCCTTGGAGTGCTTAGGGGAATTATTATGGAAGAATAAGGAGGCTAGAAATTAGGTTAAAGAGGGAGAAGAGAATGATTTTTGGTGTAAGGTGAGGAAGAATGATTATTGGTGTAAGGTGAGAGAGAATGATTATTGGTGCCCTGAACTGCAGAAAGGGAGGTCCTATTTATAGGGAAAATGAGCAGAGGGAACACGCGGAACCCTAAAAAATAATACCGTGTCACGGAAAAGAGCACCGTGACACGGTGACAGGCGCCGTCAGACGGGGGAAGATCCCGTGACACGGGGAAAAACTGAGTGACGCGGGAAATAATTAGGTTACGGGAAGTGAAAACGCGTTTAGGGATTACGCGGAGAAAACACGGAGCAATCCCGTGGCACGGGATGTGCACCGTGACACGGGAAGAAATGTCGTGAAACGGCATTGTCCACTGTGGCACAGTGCAATATGCCGTGTCACGGTGTAAAAAGTACGTGGAAATTACACGGAATATCCCCGTGTCACGGAATGGGCACCGTGACACGGGAAATTGCACCATGACACGGGAGAAAATTGTGCAGAATTACAAAAATGGGCACCGTGTCACGGGGCAGCTTTTGCCGCGTCGCGGCATTTTTGCTGTTGCGCGGTAATTTCAGTTTTTTACCCGTTTTTAAAATAATCATAACTTTTGATCCGTAACTCGGAATAAGGCATATAATATATCATTGAAAATCTTATCAAGTCTAATTTCCAACCCAATTAAAATTAAGTCAAAATAATATGTAGATTTTAAGATATGGCTGTTTTAGTGGAAGGGTGTCGGTTTTAGGCCGAGTTTAGTGTTTTGCTCATATCTTTTTCGTTATAGCTCGGAATTGGGCTTATGATATATGGTTGGATAGCTTATTTAAAGGCCTATCCAAAAAAATAATAATTGGATCAAAATTGTATAGGCATAAAATCAGTTTCTCTCAGTTTTTCGATGTGGACACGAAAAGTGGAAAATAGGTTATGGTTTAGGGAAATAAGCTGGAAATTGGATTGGTTCATGAAATATATTGGATAGAACATGGATTTAAGCACTCCAAAGATTAAATACTCAACTCGACCAATAATGGCGGTGAAAGGTGTTCATCAACGGGTTTGGTTTTGGGGAGACATTTTTAGGTGTCTACACCTTCCAAGTATTTCAAATTTATAATTTTGACTACTCGACCATAGAAAGAAACGTCTCCCAACACTGGATTTATATCATTAGAACTAGCATAGCTTGATGTCTTTGCGATTACAACTACACCACTATTCTGAGTACACTTGTCATACCTCTTCGATCTGAAACTAAAACCATTAACATTGTACCCTCGATATTTTGTGACAACATCAATCGGACCTCGTGCTAGCATTCGAAATTCTTATTTTAAAAAGTCTACACCATTTGCTTCCTCTAACTTGATAACCTATGAATAGGGTTGTTTTACATGCATTATTTAATATTAATCAATATTAATATATATTAAAAGTGAAAAAAATAGAATAAGATGCTTACATGTTGTCTAAACCAGTCATGAAATGTTTCATGCTGAAGACGTTCAATAACATTCAATGTTAAGTGCCTAGGACGACTACGTCTCTTAAGCTCACCAGCTTGTACTCTAAAAAGAAGAGATTTTCAGTCAATTACTTGAGAAACTTTTATTTAATGTTATTAGGTAAGGTTAGGGTGCTTACTGTAAGAATTCAATGACATTTGAACAATTAAAAAGAACATATCGATGTGCTTGTATCTTCTCCATTTGGCTAATGGTGCGTGTAATAGGCTTCCCTAAAGGCTTCCCCACTTGTGAAAATACTGAAAATCCTGCTTCATATTATTAGAAGTATCCGATCAACTGAAGCATCATTCGTATCCTTTGAAATTAGATTAAATATGATGTCGAATCCTTCGAGATACCAAGAACAAAAATTAACGCATTCTAAATCTCTTACAGCTTCAGCAATGGATGCTTCAGGGTGAGCTTTATTACGCACATGTGATTTCAATGAGCCAAGGTACCTCCCGATAAAATACATCCATCTAAATAACACTGGCCCTGCAATCCTTGCTTGGGTAGCTAGATGTAGAACCAAATGTGCCATTATTGTAAAAAAAAACTAGGTGGGAATATCATCTCCAAATGACACATTATTATAGGTATTTGAGCCTCGTGTCGTTTAAGCTCATCCACATCAAGATTTTTACTACAAATATCTCTAAAGTAACCACATAAATCAAACAAGATTGCTAACACATCCTTTGAAAGAAGCCCTCGCAATGCAACAGGAAGAATTTGTTGCATTAAAATATGACAATCATGGCTTTTAAGCCCAAGTAATTTGGCTTGTTGCAAATTTACGCAAATATTTGAAGCATTTGGAACTTTAATGTCATTAAGAGTTTTGCAAAATCTCCTCTTTTCATCTTTAGACATTGTGTAAGGGGCAGGTGGCAACTCATATCTTTTTATTCCACTCCTTGAAATTTTCTCTAATGGATGAAGTTCCTCCCTTATACCCCATTTTTTCAAATCCCAACGAGCTTTCAAATTATCTTTAGACTTCCCATCCAAATCCAGCAATGTACTAACTACATTATCACACACATTTTTTTTCGATGTGCATGACATCTAGATTATGTCGAATTAAGTGAGATTCCCAATAAGGCAATGACCTGAAAATGTTCTCTTTCTTCCATGTGTTTGAGTCATCAAAGTCTTCCATCTCTTTAATTTTATGGAACTCTTCAGCCCCTGTAAGCATTGTGGGTGCTTCCCTTAATTCTTCTTTGCCATTGAAAGCATCTTTATTCCAGCAAAGTGGATGATTTTCATCTAAGAAACGACGATCACCCAAAAAAATTATTTGTGCCCATTATCTAGCCATTAAGATTCTGTTTTTGAATTGCAATAGGGGGCATGCTTTACCACCGTAAACATTCCAACCAGAGAGCATTACCATATCCGGGAAAGTCACTGATTGTCCATAATAGATTAATAGCCCAGCACGCATATTAAATGTTTCATTCTTAGAGGTGTCATAAGTCTCAGTTCCATCATTCCAAAGCTCAATCAAAGGGTTGTAAATACACATCAATTTTATTCCCTGGACTAGTTGGTCCAGGAATTAATGTTGATAGAATTAGAGAAGACTGTTTCAAACACATCCAAGGTGGCAAATTATATGATACCAAAACAACGGGCCAACAACTATATGTAGAGGTCATCATTCCAAATTGATTAAATCCATCACTAGCAAGCCCAAGCCTAACATTACAACACACGCCACCAAACACCAGATATCTAGTATCAAAACTTTTCCATGCTTCAGAATCAGCAGGATGGCCTAACACCTGATCATCCTTTGAACGTTCTTCATCATGCCACCTCATCAAGGCAGCTGTGTTCTTAGACATATACAACCTCTTAAGTCTCGCTTTTAACGGAAAATAGCGCATCACTTTTGTAGGAGACCCTTTTTTCTTCTTTCTTCCCGTAAAAGTTGTTTGCTCCGTTTCTCTTTTCCACCTAGAAGCACCACATACAGAGCATGTATCATCGTTAATCTTGTCTTTCCAAAATAACTGACAATGGTTCGGGCAGGCATGAATTCTAATTTAACCAAGTCCTAACTTGTCTATGACCTTTTTTGCCTCCTTAAGCGACTTAGGCAAGGTTGCAGGAATTGCAAGTAGTAATATTTGTATTAACTCATTGAAGGACTTATTAGTCCATTTATTAGTGCTCTTTACATGAAATAAAAGCATTAACAATGATAGCTTGGTCAATTTGCACCCAGACCATAATTCTTCCTTGGCATCTTTAAGCAAATCATAGAAGCTTTGAGCTTCTTTGTTATTAGGACCTGGTACACCTTCATAGGTGCTAGTTAAAGGTCTAAGGGAGCTTGTGGGAAATGGATCGACTATTCACATTTGGGATGATCCCTGGGTTCTCAATCTTCCAAATTTCAAGGTGGTGTCGAGTCGAGGACTAGAAGAAGGGACTCCCACTTATATCCGAGATCTATGGGTCGATAATTCTTGGGATGTTCAAGCTCTCAATGCGATGTTTACTTCCATGGAAATGAGTGAAATATGCAAACTCCCTCTTCCCCTTTTCATTCGAAATGACTCTTGGGTTTGGCATTGCACAAAGGATGAGAATTTCTCTGTTAACAGTGCTTACAACCTGATCACCACGGAGCAACAAAATGCTGCAGCTACCACCTCCAATGTGGCGTGCAATTTCGAATAGCAAACCGTCTGGAATGCAGAGGTCCCATCGAAGATTAAAAATATCGCCTGGCGTGCTAACAAAGGGGTTGTGGCTTCTCGATACAATCTGGTGAAAAGAGGTATGAATGTCGACCCTAAATATCCGATGTGTGGTTTTGAAAATGGTAGTGGGCTGCATATGCTTGTTATGTGTGCTAAGGCCAAGTGTATACGGTATCTTTCACCATTACGTTTGGTTGTTGATAATTATGTGGGTGAGTCCTTTGGTGATTGGTGTTGCTCGGTCAGGCATAGCCATGAGGATGCACATTGGTGGGATTTATTTTGGTATGTTTAATGGGGAATTTGGCTATGGAGAAATGGGTGATCTTTCGAAGGCAAAAATAGAGATGTGGGGGAGGTTATTCGCAAAGCTTTTGGCATGGTGGGTGAGTATATGGCTCGGGAAGGCTCAAGCATGATGCACCCCTCACCCTTTCTGGAGACGAGATGGAAACACCCTGAACATGGGCTGATTAAAGTGAACTCTGATGCTGCGGTTGCTGGGAAAGATTGTGTAGGTTTGGGTGGTGTTTCAAGAGACTCGGTGGGCGATGTGGTGGTGTCTACTTGTCTGCGTTTTATGGGTAGTTTTGATGCTGATGTTGCTAAGTTGTTAGATATGAGACACGCACTATCCATCTCTATGGAATCAGGCTTTAACAAGGTGTGTGTTGGAGACAAACTGCATCAAAGTTGTACTCTCATTTGTCGAAGGGCTCTGCTCCTCACACTACCTTTGGTCTGGTGGTTAATGATATTCTCTAGCTTACTCGTAGTTGTATCTCTTGCTCTTTTTCTTTTGTTAAAAGAAGTGGCAATCGTATTGCCCATAATCTTGCTAAGTTAAGCCTTTTTTTTCATGATCTTAGAGTATGGATGGAGGAGGTCCCTAGTGAAGTAGCTATTTTTGTTTTTGATGATTTAAACTCCTTAATTGAGTTATACAGAGCTGAGAGCAGGTTTTGTCAAAAAAAAAAAAAAAAAAAAAGAGGCTGATGTTATAAAATTAAAGAGAAAGAGGAGAAAGTAGCGGAAAGAATCGATCCATCTATATTATTCCATAGAGTGGGATATATATATACATACAATATAACTAGGGTTTGCTTAGATAACAATAAACCCTAGATCTAGAACATTCCGGGATGATAAGGAGAATAATGGATATCCACGCAATATTTCATAACACCCCCCCTTGGATGTCCATTATCGAAGATTGTGCCTCATTAAAACCTTAATAGGAAAAACCTACGGGATAAAAACCTAATTAAGGAAAAAGAGAACAACATTCTTCGTAGTACGCTCAAGATGCTACCTCATTAAAAACCTTACAGGAAAACCCAATGTGGGACAAAACCTTGGTCAAGAGAAAAAGAGTGCAGCGCGTATTTTCTCCCCCTGATGAATACATAAGTAACATAACTTGAATCTTTTAGTCCCGCATCGATGAATCCAATATAGTCGAATATCTTCTCATATGTAATAAAATAGCATTCGTTGATCTTCGATCCTCCCAAACTGAAAATGCATCTTCAAATCTTCAAGTCTTCATGTGAACATGTGAAGTATCTTCATTTCACCTTACATGTGTTTTTCTCTAATATCATTATTTCAAATCACTGTTTAATAGTTGATTTAAAAGTTAAACTTATGCGGTTACAACTTCTTCTGGAAGTCGTGAATAATAGAAATTGATGATTATTATTTGATAAAACATTCATTAATAATATTTTGATGACAAAACTTGATATTACTAATGTCGTTATTCAATCTCATATGAATTATAATATAACACATGTAATTATATACATTGACCATGGTTCTTCTAAACCATAAGAAAAACATCCTCGAGCATAAGTATTCCATTAATATTCCTTAGACATTTCATAATTGACATGATAGTTCTCTTGCAAATATAAATAGTAATTCTTACTAACTTTTATATGCTCAATCTTCAGGTTGAGATGTCAATGATGTAGTCACATAGACTAAAAGTTTGATAATAATTACAATATTCAGAATATAAAATTTGTAAAATACGTTGCATATAAGTTCTTCAGGAATTTTTCTTACATGATATTAAATCAATGTCATCAACAATTTCATCACAACTGTAAGCCCACTAAAATATAAATATCTCTTTAAAAGTTCACATCAATGTTGTAAATACGCCATACTATATTATGGACAAACATTCACACATATCATAATAACTCAATAGAAATTAGTGCATGAAATATGAGATATAAAAATCATGATAACATATTAAACAAAATATACAATGAATAATGCATCTAATAACTGCGAACATATGCAATGAATAATCCAGTAACATATGACTCACTCATGCATATGAACATACATAGGACTCGAAATAGTACAAGACACTGTACAGTGTGGATTTTAAAAATCCATATATCATTGGACTTCTGGTCCTTGATAAACTTATGATGATTATCATTATGTCGACATCAAAATGGACATATATTCTAGATCCCTTATTCGCTAGTCCATTATATCATGCATATGCATTATTTATTAGTTCCATCATATACCGGTATCATTATATGATTACTCAAGGTACAATTATGATTTCTTGCTATTTTGACAATGATATCTGAATACATTTTTCATTGGTACCATCATAATTTTTCTTATATTATAGGCCATCTATTGTAATAATTCAGATATCTACACAACTTCAAGGGTGATTCATACACCTGGTATTAATATACTATTACACTATTAAAAGTGTCAATTGCACTATCTTGCCATATATCACATCTTTATTTTGGAACCGATTATACAATCTACACTTCAGGTGTAGCGCTTCAGGTATATATAATTGGCAAGCTTTATCTCAACGTATACACATAATTAATATGACCAAAATGTATCTTCAACGCTATGCAACATGAGTCATAACTAAATACAAATCAAATCATATATGTCCAACATATCTTGATAATATGTAGACAATAGTTGGCATATAACTTTTCAAACTTATGTTACAGGGATCATCAAGATTTTTATTTTGCTAACTTATGCGAACTCTTCTCCTCCTAAGTTGGTAAAACAACTCATATATAGGGGCATCAAATTAAAATTTTTGACCAACTTAGTATATAAATTTGCAAAATAATTTATTTCATTGGGAAGATCATATTCAATAAAATTTATCTCTTTTGGAGAATATTATTAATGTGGGGAGAGTATATTGTGCAATTGTTCATCAATTCTTATCTTTATTCTTGTGATGACTGATAATAGCCTCAATAATCAAGAGATTGTTATACAAGTATTAGTCACTTCTATGTAATTCATTAGACAATGATCTTTACTAGACAGTGATCTTTTGGATCATCAAAAGATTTTAATAATGACATATTAGTTACTCAAAAATTTAACATACAAGTAGCCTTAGTGAGCTTTCAGTCACCTAATACAATGATTTTCTACTCACCTAATAAACTGAACAAAATATAAACTATCTTGGTGAACTTCTGGCCACCCATTACATATGCCCATACAAAGTTGTTAGAAACTAATATATATGTACAATCTCTTGAATTTTTTTTTTTCGTCAAGATAAACTATTAAAATCACAATTCAAATGTATCTCAATCTCAATGTTATGTCTTGCCATTCAATTCATTTCATATATCTAAGATTGAGAGAGCGTCAGCACATTGTTTCTTTCATATCAAATGAAACTTCAGGTTCTCATAACGGGTATTTATTAAACCCGAATGGCCTATTTAATTTTCACATTCAATCACTTTTTGAATTTAAACTATATATGGTCAACTTTCCAATTCCGTGATCACCTTATCAGATTTATTTTATGCATGGCCATGAATATATTGTGATATAAGAACAGTAACATGCATATCTTTCTTCACTTGGCAAGACAATCAACTAATACTTGATCAATAATAATGAATTAATTATGCTCTGCTGGAGTATTAACTATAATCTTGATACATGCTAATCTTGTTGGACATTTCATACTCTTATGGAGTCTTTTATATAAATATGGTAAATTTCAATTTTACTAAACATGATGCTTCTAGTGATCTAATGAAGTTTATCACTTCATCAAATCTGTCATTGACAACCGTTGCTCCTTTCTTTTCCCAAAAGTTCATATTATCTATAGGTATCTATTAATCTACCACGCTTCAGGCATCTCCTTGGTTGATTAACAACTGATATTGTCCTTCTAGGACATAAATTTTAATGGGAGCATTTACAACTAGTATATAGTCAATGACAATACAATTATTCATATATATCTCCAAGATGGTATCGTACTAAAGATTTAATTATCATGTGGCCACCTCTATCGAATAAATATTAATATTTAAGTTAATGTATGTGTCAAACTGACCATTAGTGTTATTTTATTGTTTATGTGCAAGGATTACATATTTAATGAAAAGAATAATATATCTCATAAGTATGGGCATAAAAAATTTATCAAGTGAGTTGCTCACAATGTCATGCATGTCCAATCTCTCGCTCATAAAGATAATATGTACTCATGTTTGCAATTCTATCTTATGAACTTTTCTTTGAATTATATATATTAAAAAAACATCATGCAAACATGCTTATCTCTATTAAGTATGCAATTTCTCATTCACTTCTGGGAATGAATATATCTAGTTATTTATCAATATTCAGCTAGAGTTTGGTATCTTGGATATCCAAACAAAAGACAATAATATATAAACTATACAAATTCTTTATATTTTCACATGACATTGTGTATATAGGAACACATTATTTTTAGGTCTAATAGATGATATACATATAATCATGTTTGCAGTTCTAATTGAACTTTTCAATGATTTTTTTTAATAACAAAAACATCGTGCAAACATGTTTCTTTCCAATCATACAAGACTTATTCACTTCTGAGATTGAGTAATTCTAGTAATTTATGTACCATCAATTTTGACCCAAAGTTCGATATCTAGAATACTATTCTAAAACTTTTGTATAATCAATCTCATAACTTTGTGTTTATAAAATCACATTTAATCAAATGAAATTACACAATCTGTATTTAATAAGATCTAGAACTTATAGTCGAATAGATTTAAAAGAGTATGCAATTGTAGAGTATTGATTAGCAAGTTACTAGTAGTTCACTACTTGTTTTCTTTATTTCATAAATAAAAAATCGTTAATATCTCATAAAATAGACATCATCAATGAATTCATTTCAAATCTAATTAACACAATAAATAATTGCTGTCAAATTCATTTTCAAACAAGTGCTAGCTAGCATGAATTTAGGTCGAATAAACATTCATGTGGCCAATAAAAATAACATCATGTATATATAAATAATCACATTCATAAAAGTAAGTAACTTTATAAGCTTCAAAGGATTACAAGTAGATCATTCTTCAAATAGATTAGCCCCCAAACATATGGTCATAGTATCGACTGCTTTCTCGTACTACGTATGAAATATTTTCTTTGGTAGTATTATTTCCAAGCACCGATACATCTAAGTGTATTTCAGCACACACATATAAGACAGATAATATTTCCCGATGATATCAAGACTAATAAATTCTATTTTTGTAAGATTGGACTTAACTTATTATAAAAAAAAAATAAAAAAAAAATACGAATTAAAAGAAAATGTACTTAGAGGCAGGTATCATAACATTCTGTTAGTGTAAGATTATTAGGAATTTATACATGACCAATTGACCACTCATACCAAACAAAAGTATTGGTATACTCTTAACATATTACTCATAAGCTGTCAAAAATTAGCAGTACGAGGGTTTCATGCCAGCAGGTTATAAAATAAATTTAGTTGTTGTTCATGTATAATAACAACTAGACATCAATAAAACTAAATTAAAACAAGCATGGTGGAAGTATAAATTTGCAAATCTACCACTCCACCGTCAAAGTTACTTAATTTGCTCCAATTCATTATATTGGCTTACTGTATTATTAATTATAGCCCATAGGCTATACATAATATATAAGAAAATTGACACAGAGATATACCATCCAACTAAAGTATACATATAATTAAACATAGTTAATCAATACTTGACGAAATACATATGAATCACGCACGAGTTTATATAGGGTGAAATATATAACAAAATTGAATTAACAACCACCGTTTAGTAATGCAAAATTTCGGTAAAACCTGAAATTTCACTAAAAAAAAAGGTAGGTAGGGTTCTGAACGTCCTATTCAACAATAGTAGTGATAATCGAATTCCGAAAAACCCATCTGAATCTATAATTAACATTATCAAAGATTTAATTCAAAATAAACATACTATGATCATCTAATCAGAGAATACAATGGAAATTGATAATGAAAGTACGATTGTCTAATCAAACTAATTTCATTCATTAAAAGTATACATATTCAAATAGGATAAATTAGTCGAAATAAATCGAATAGCATATTTAGTTTCCATACTAAAACATCATATTCATACTTCTTTTAAAACATACATAGTATAAGTTATCAAGCGAATAACAAGTGTAATACACCCATAGTTAATTTTGTTGAAGTAAACAATAGCAGACTTAATATAATAAAGTTTGTGGGCAAGAGAATAAGAATGTTGGGTTACCCTTTTTAGCAGAAAAGAGTAATGTTGTTACTCAGACTTCTTTCGTGAGATCCTTCTTATTAGGTTGGTTTCGTCAAATTGCTCAGATCAATTGGTTAGATTTGGTGCTGATAACGTGTTATAAAATTAAAGAGAAAGAGAGAGTGACTGAGTGAGGGATAGCTCAAGTGGTTAGAGCTTCCCTCCCGATTCCAGGAGATCTTGGGATCAATTCTCACCCCCGCCCTTGTACCTCTCTAAACACCAAAAAAATTAAAGATCTATATTATTCCATAGACTGGGATATATATACATACAATATAACTAGGGTTTGCTTAGATAACAATAAACCCTAGGGTATCCACGCAATATTTCATAACAGCTAAGACAAACTCCCATTTCCTAAACACTTGAAATAAATATTCTTTTAATACGTACGCTATTTTAATTAATCAAATAAAACATTCATTAATTGAGTAGGTAATATTACTGTAGAACACAGCACAAATTCCATTTTCTCTTTTTTATCAACACAATCGCAAGTCAAAGAGTTCGTCTTTCATTCTTCCTCTTTCCCTTGAGGATCAATCACCATTTTTCAGAAAAAAAAAGGATTTCGCAGATATTCAAACTACTCCAGAAATTGAATTCAGTCATTCGTTAGGTGAATAATTTTAATCTTCTTCTTTTTTTCATCGCTCAACTTTATTGAATTCAGATGAATTTTGAGATCTTTGCTTAATTTATTTTATTTCTGGATTTTTCTTCAATTAAACTGTGCATTTCTTTTTAGTTTCTGTAATTCACATTTACATTATAATAGTAATTGCATATTGATTCTGTGATTTGAATTTTTTATTTGTTTCTATAAAATTTCTGCTGATTTTCTTGATTGCATTTTTCATCTCTTAGAATTGGGATTAATTGAATTGGTTGACTAAGTCGATGGCGCTCTCAAGGCTTCGACAACCATTATTGTCACGCGTTCCATTGCTCAGAGTTCGTCTTTTCTCGTCTTCGATACCATCCATATCAAGGTATACTGTCAATTATTCTTGATTGAAATTTCAACAGGTTTATTGTAATGCACAGGGCCGTTTCTGAGATTTTGGAGGGCTATGGGCGAACTAATGTATTGGGGCCCTTATTTTAATTATATGTATCTAATTCTCAAATTTTATTACCATAAAGTAATTCTTTTTTAAAAAAGTAACCACTCTAATAACTATCCATTTCCACGAACATTCTGCCACTGGGAAATTCTCCTTTTTTTTTCGGGCAGTAAACGACTAAACAATGACCATCTTAGTTTGCAAAACGTTGTATGGTCGAAAAAATATAGTATGTCTTTGAATTGGGAAATATACTTCATACAACTGACGTGACAGCTTTTGGTCGGCTTTTCTTTTCTCTCATCTCTGGATCTAGTTTTTTTTACTTGGATAATGTAGCCATGTAAGAGTTATTACTTTCCAAGTTTGAATAAAAAATTTACATTTAGCTAGCTCGCTATTTTAGAAAGGAAAAAAAAAAAAATCATATCGTCCAACTATATATACTGTAGTATAAATAATATTTTATATGTAGTAATAGCTAAAAATAATATGTACATAAAATACGTAAAATTATCCAAAAATTTGTGCTTATAGAATCTCATTTCTCATATACCAAGTCAAAAACAACACATTATGCATGAGTCTTTCATAAAAATATATTTTTTCTCATAAGATGATGTAGAGATAAAAGTAGGATTTTTTTTAAAAAAAATAAAAAAATAAATTGAAGAAAGCGTTTTACTGGGTGTAAAGGACAAAAAGAAATTTTTTTTCAAAAATGGAAGTTGTGGTACTCGAACCTCCGACTGTTCAATCAAAGCCTACACTATTCATTAATGCTTACCAGCAAGACAAATGTTAAAAACATAGAATAGATTGCATTTAATTTGATTATAACAAATTTTTGGGCTTCTAATTGGGGCCCTGGGCAGTTGCCCCGGCTGCCCCGGCTCAGATACGGGCCTGGTAATGCAATCTAGTAAATTGTTTAGATGATACATAAGCCCTACATAATTCTGAAAGTTGAATTTCACCTTTTTGAATTTTTACTCTAAAATGGTGCACATATATGCATTATTATAATGCTTTTATTTTTGTAAAATGACAATAATAAAACTTCTTTCATGAGAATATGTGTAGCTCTAATAAGGTAAATTTGCTTTTGAATTGAGTTAAAAGAGATTCGAGCATGAGACTTCAGTTGCTTTAATAAATTTTACTCCGTAGTAGATATGAACACCTAATGGTAAAAATGTATCGAGCAAAGCAAGAGAAAAGAAGAGATGTATTGAATTGATATGTTAGGGGAAGATGGTTAAATAGTGGTAGGTGGTGTGACTAGGGTCTTGGGCTAGGGATTGGAATTGATATGTTAGGTACATAGTATAAAAGGCGAAAGGTGCAACAAGGTGATAAGGATTTCCCTTCGCCTTAGGTGCGTCTCATTATAGTGAGGTGCTCTTAAAGGAGGGAATGGTTTGAAAAAAAAAATTGAGGGGCCATTTGGTTTACACAAGGTAAATGGAATGGAATGAACAAAGGGAAACAACATGTGAATCCCCGTGCATTCGCAACTGCAAGGACATGTGAATCATCTGGAATCTTTAAGTTGCTGTTTGGGCACCCTTATGCTTTGGCGGTGTCACCGGTGCTTATTAATTTGGCTGTTGTTTTGGCCTGGTTGATTATCTTACATTCAGAGTGTCAGCCTATATTAGCTTTGGTGCTAAGTTGACTGGTTTTAATTTCAGTCAGTTTAGCTGTGAGTTTGTTGGATTTAGTTTTATGCTTTCTTCAGGATGAGTAGGACTTAGCTTTCACGTGTGCTTAGCTTAAAATAGGGATGTGAGCTTAATTTCGTGAGACAATTTTGTGTGAATGTAAGAATTATTTAATGAAATCATCATCTTCTTAGTTATTTTGATATTTGGTGCCCAATGCTTTTCTACTTGAGAAAAAATTGCTAAGACATGGATTTGGAACTCATTAGTGCTGCTGTGAAATAAATGATACTCTGGGATAAGGATAATTGGGGTAAAGAACATAGCTGACTTGCGATGACCCTGGCTTTCAAATTGGCTCCTTAATTAGGATTTCATTGTATTTATAAAGTACACTTTCTGTCTTTCCGTGTTCATTTATTATTACCCTTTTTTTATTTTTTATTTTTTATTTTTTATTTTTAAGAAATACAACTTGTTCCACCTCATAAAGACAACTCCAAGCAAATTTTGGTGTTAATTTTTTAAACAGCTCTTCTTTTATAATGCCTTTTTTTTATTTTGGCTACACAGATACTATGTTCCTCGAGCTTTATCCACGGATGGAAATGGGGGTTTGCTAAGGTTTGTTTTTGTTCACTTTGTCACTGGCTTACTGCTTGAATTATCTTCTGTTGAGACTTCTATTGTCTATTTATCTTATTGTCTCATACTGTCTTCTTTCACATTATATTTAACAGGGCTTTGTGCATCTTGTCTATAATTTTAGTGCAGTTGTTTACATTACTATTTTCTGGTTTAGTGCTAAATGATCCTTAATTTATCATATAAAAAGCCTCAATTCAATGCTCAACTAACCCATTAACCAGCCTATAGGTCATTTACTATCTGCCTTACCATTCTTGGAATTTCGGAAGTTTGTATATAATTTTGGTTCATACACTGATGATTTTTTTCCTAATGTTCTTAAAACTCGATTTTGACGCGCTGAACTCTTTAATTGGAAAATGCAGTAAATATAGGCCCATGCTAGGCTTTCCCTAGTGGTATTGATTGACATGTCTTGAACTGTGAGAAGATTTTCCTTATATATTTTCTTTCTACTATGAAATGTTATCTGAAACCCAAAACTTGTTAATCCTGTAAGAGTCAAATATGTACTTAGTGTACAAACAATGATTGATTTGATTGTGTTCTAGTGATTTTTGACTTAGTGCCTGATGTCCTACTAGAAAAATAGAGTGGCTTTTTGTGTCTGTTCAATATTCTGAAATGAAAAATCCCCTCTTTTACAGTTTCTAGCTTCTCTGGATGCTTTATTATTTCTCTCGATACTTTTTTTATTTCTAGTTTAATGATTAGGTTGTGCAAATAATTTAATTCCATGATGTTCAGGTGTACGTCAGTATCTGTGGTTACTGGTTTTTTAGGAGACTTGTCTAAGATCAAGGTTAGTTTTTTAAGAATAAATTTGAAGATTGCTTGCGTTCTACATTATTAAATTCTCAACTTTTTATTTTGGGGAATGATTTGATTTTTTTTTTTCTTGTCATACCTTGCAGTTTCAGTTTGGGGCTCGGTACATGTCATCAGCAGGTATCTTCAGCTTCCTTGTTTTCTCTGTTTGGATTATTTAGGAATTGACCTATTTACTGTTGTGTGTGTATATGGATTTTGAATTGTAATATAATATGAGGTTTAAGTATATGATTTACATTTTGATATGATTATTATCAATGTGATCTATAATTCTATGTATGACAATCAATTTGCTGAACTTATTTTAGTTGAACGAGCTTAATTTTGTTGACAGAAATTTTGTTATCTATCTTCCATTCTCCTCTACACACCACCACGAGAATTCACCCTCCACAATCCACCACCCAAATGCATACAAACTCACTATCGTTGTATCTACTTCTCTTGTTGACGTCTCAACAACCTCTTGTTCTAAGTTCTAACAAGAGAAATTATTAGGATTCTTTTTAAGGACAATAAATGACAAGGAAAATGGTTTAATCACAGCAGAATAAAAATACTACCAAGGGAGAATGTTTATTTGGTGCTAGTGGACCGTGGGAGATATTGATGTACACCTCCCACTCCCGAGAAAGGACTATGTGAGATATTGACGTACACCTCCCACTATTTCTCTGGATTCACCTCCCATTCCCGATTAAAGTCCCAAAATCAGATGCTCTGAAATGCCTGGCGCTTCAGAGGGTTTGGAGTGGGCTCTCTAGGAAAGGGAGTAGGCGCTCCATGCTTTCTGCCAAAGTCCCAAATTTGCCCTGCAGCTTGAAGCGGGTGCTCTGTGAAATCAGAGCGGGCACTTGGCACTCCAAGTCTTCTGCCTACACCTTTTCATGAGCCATTCTATAATTCCAAGTTGATGACCCTTGCTCTAACTACCAAGCCTTGAACCTCCAATTCATCTTCAGTGCTTTACTCTAGTTTGAGGATGGTCAATCCTGAGAGTTGACCATTCAAAAAGTTCTCCATGCCCTAGAGTCATGACACGCGGGCCACGTGGTATCTCCTTATTTCCCACCTCCACTAGGTTCAATGAACTCGCATTATATATGTGAGTCACAATTGGATTCCAATTCAAAATATTGGCTATGGAATTGAGACTAATATGATTAGTGTGTAATATGGTATGTCTCTTTTTCTAAAACAACAAAAAAGGAGTGCACAACCAGTTGAAGTTACAATGGGATAGAGTTCATTATGAATTGTCACACCATTTGGGGAATACGTAGGTGTGATAACATTTTTGAATATACGTTAGTTACTTTTTGACATTGGCTAATATTCTTTGCCTGAATTTGTCACTTTATTGATTGACCTCCTGCTTAAGACTCTCACAAATAGCTTGGCCTTATGCTTATTATCATTGTATTATTGACTTGATGAATACTCTATTTGTGATAGGCTGCTTTATTATAGCACTCAATACTCTCAAAAGGGGTAATCTCTCCAAGCAATGTTGTTCACTACCATGCTGACCAATATTTTTCCCACAAATTCTCTTCTTTCTTGTAAATGAACTTGTGGGTTCATGGCTGCTGCTTCGTTTTATTTATTTTTGTCACTTTAAAATATAATTTTTAACACAGTTGATGTATATACATGTGAAATAGGAATATTTTGGGAGCATGAGCACCACCTAAGTGCATTATGTCTCTAAATATTAATTAAACATGAACTTAAAAGAGTACGCAGTAAAAAGAAAAATAAAAAAAAATACTCCATAACATATAAGAGAAACTAGAGTTTGAATCGCAATAAAATTCTTGAGGTTACTTATCTACAATACTTATTTTAAAAATTTATTAAATCTATGTACTTTTTAGAATAGCTTAAATTTTATGATAACATTTATCTATAATAAATTTGAAGAAATTTCAAAATTAGCCTATTTATTCGTCTTACATCTTAGTATTTGAAATAATAAAAATAAATTTGCAAAATGATGTTTGGACGGTTTGACCCAACTCATTCATCGCAAGAGCTTAAATTTAGTATCTTTATAATTTACCAAATGACTATTAGTGAGCATGTTCTGTGCACACATTACACCATTCAAAGTGTATGTGTTAAACTATATGCTAAACGTTGTGATGTTTTGAGCATTACATCATCACAATGTTGATCACTAGGGAAATTAAACTAACAAATGAAGGCATTTTTAATTCTGTACCATTATTATTGCTTCTAATGTAGCCACTGCATTTACTTGTATTGCAGATATACCTTCACACATAGTCCTCGAAATGCCTGCTTTGTCCCCAACTATGGTATGTATTTGTCTTAATCATCTTAGGCAAAATTGTGCTTATTCCCTAGTTTTTTTTTGTTTTTTTTTTCTTTTCTCTTTTCGTTTAGAGGAATTATTATCAAGTAGTGGTTTGTTGCAGAATCAAGGAAACATTACAAAATGGAAGAAAAAAGAAGGAGATAAGGTAAGTAGCAAGTAAGTTTTTTTTTTTTTTTTTTTTTTTTTTTTTTTTTTGGGGGGGGGGGGGTCTGCAATTTTATACACCTTGGAATGGGAATTATAGTGTGCATCTTGGATATGGATGAACATATGGCTCAAAAATTCTGATCATACAGTTCAAAAATTACAAACTTATCTGTCCATAATTGCTATATTCAGAAATGTATCTTCACTGCCGAAGTAAATAAGAACTATATGTTTGTAATATTTGAAAATGTACCCTAATATAGTGAAAAGTGAACTATATATTTGTAATATTTGAACTTTATATTCACTCTTGAATTATATTTTCCTTTACGCTTTGTTTGGATAGCAAATAAGGAAGGAAGGGAAGGGAAGGGAAAGAGGCAGCAAAGTGAAAAGAAAGGGAGGGGGGAGATGATCTCCATTTTCCCTCCCGATCTCTCCAATTTTGGAGGGATTATGCTTATTAAAGAGAGATGGAAAAAGGATCCCTCCCTCTCCTTCCCCTTCCTTTCCCCAATCCTTTACCCAAAAAAGAGAGTTTGTCCCCCTTCCTTTCTCTTCTTTTCCTTTTTTATTTTTTTTTATTCAATTTCCTTCTATCCAAACAAAGTGTTAATGTTAATGTTTCACGGATTAATTCGCTTACTATTAATTTCATCTCTCAGATTGCTGTGGGTGATGTTCTATGTGAGATAGAGACTGATAAAGCTACCGTGGAGTTTGAAAGCCTTGAAGAAGGGTAAATTATTAGTAACTTCTATTTTGAGCAAATTTTATCACCAATTATAAATTTGTAACTAATGACATCTTGTTTCATTTTATGAGTTTTACACTCTTTATGGATCATTAAGCATGGGTCTAACTACGGGCTTATATAGGTAGTATCTCTTGCATATTGGGGCTTTGTAGTTTCAATAACCAATATTTTCATAGGTGTGGCTAATGCTAGGGGCAACTTATTTCAAAATATATCTTGTTCTTATTGTAGTATTAGTTAAATTGTTCTTTTTTTGTCAATCAAATTTACCTTAACAACCACTACACTTCAGCCATTCCAAAATCCATTGTTAACTTGTGGTAGGCTTTGGAGTTAGACTGTAAGCAGTCCCTCATTCATATTGGTTGAATATTATTACAACGGTAAATTTATAGGGATAGAGCACTTTGAGGTTCTCAACTTTGGTGTTATCTCCTTGCAATCACTTATTCATACTGGTTGGAAATTACTTCAACGTTAATTTTAACGGAGATTGAGCACTTTGAAGATCTGAACTTTGACTCATAATTCTTCGCTTAGAAGGATAAAATTTAGGGTTTTCTATGTTTGATACATATTGTGGTCAATTGAAGAGGATCATACCTTTTGGATAGTGTCTTGGATTAAGATTTAAGCACAAAGCAATATGGACCTAAGAACTAGCTCCATTCATATATCTAGCGCAAAGTTTGGAGTATATTAATTATATAAGATTGAAAGTCATTGAGACAATGTAAATATATATTAAGACCCACAGATTATTTAAAAAAAAAAAAATCACTGATGATGCTCTTAAGTAACGAATTTTTTCTTTAGAAGGTGTGCAGTCTTGCAATTTTATTCCTTACTTATGGATGAATGGGTTTGTTTGCTGAACTGTGAAAATGGTTGAGTGCCACTTGACTCTTCTTGATTTTGTAGATGAACTACTTTATAATAACTCAAGGGAATAGGTTTTTTTGTTCATGGCCCTTCTTTTGTAAATCTGTGTCACCTCCTCGGGGTTTTTATTTTATGTATCCTTTTCTTATCAATTTGACCCTCATGAAAATCCCAAGGCCTAGATCAATTGTTATGTTCCTTTTGTTTGAAAGTAGGATGGATGGATCCTAAAGAATCAATTATTTTTTTCAAGCTGCTTGACCTTTCTTCATTAATCATGTGTGATACATTGGATCCACAGATGGGATCCAAACAACTTTTGTATTATTTAAAAGATTTTTTTTTTAATTGACTATTACGTAATTACTAGGGAATAATCAAATTTATGTAAGCATTGTTCTGGGTAATCATGTGCTTTCGTCATGTAGGTAAACATGGTCAGGCTTATTATATCAGTTTTATACTTTTACTACAATTAGTTCTCTTTAGTTGATGTTGATTGTAATTTTCATGTTCGTGTTCATCTGCATTTCCACTGGTTTATGGAAGTGAAAAATTTAGTTTATATGAGCAAAGTTTACACTATGCCTATACAGTTTCACATGAATACTCTGTGGAAAATATCAAGCTCATCAAACGTACACAATTCTTCATTATTTATTTGATTTCAATCTTTCCCCAGTGCCTTTATCATCCGAACTACTACTTTTGAACTTATGATGCAAGAGATCAACCCCGTCCTGAGGTCCGTTTCACATATGCTAGGAAAAGGTTCAAGAATATTGTAGCAAATGCTGGAGGCTGAGCTGGACAACAGTTAGTTATGATTTCAGTTTTGGGATCAAGGGCATGATAGTAATTCAAGAAATAGTTTGTTATTTTGATTCCTTGCATTAGCTGTAATAATTGAGTTTGTTAGGCTAATTTTGATTATAAGTATTGCTAATAGGGGGAGGGAAGGACTATGTTACATGGACTCGGGTACGTGTGTCGGACACAGACACGTGTCCGAGTGTCCGATTCGCCAATTTCCAAAATTTTAGGACACGGGGATTCTGTCCTATATTTTGACACGGGTGCGGGGACACGACATTTTCATTTTTTGCAAAAAATTATACATTACAAAATATTTAAATATTTCATTTAATATTCAAAAAATTTATACCATATAATGCTAAAACTATGACAACACTTATTATTTGGGTTTTTTTTTATTTATTTTTTTAAAAAAAAAAAAAGATAAAGATGAAGTACTAAGTAACTCAGTAACTCACCGCAAGAAATTAAATAAAGGGGTAAAAAAGTTATGGACACAAACACACAATTGTCACAACAGTAAAAAGGGATTTTAAAAATAAATAAAAAACCAATAAAAGGGGGGAATACAGCTGTAAAGCACTGACTTTTTTACTTTCAGATTTTTTGTATTGTCTTTCTTCTTTAACCTCCCGCTCCCTCAAATTTCTTACTTATCCATAGCTATATTTCTCCTTTGCTTGAAAAATAAGGCTTTTTTTTTATTTTTTTTATTTTTAAAATTCAGCTTTATTTCTGCCCTTCCCCTCTCTCTGAAGTGTCCGAGTGCACACTGCCGAATCCGACACGAATTTCGTGTCCGAATCCGCGTCGTGTCGACACTGACACTCCGACATTTTAGCCGAGTCCGGTGAACATAGGGGAAGGATATACAGAAAATTATTGAGGTTGCTTGTTGGGAGAGTTCCTTCCTCTCGAATGAAGGCTATTGTATTGTGATCACACTGATTGCAATTTAACTATCTTGGCTGCTAAATTCTCCTCTCTTGCTCAAATTTGGTATCAGAGCAGTGTCGATTCTTGTCGGAGAAGACAATGGCGCGACTGAATCATGGTCAGAGACTGGACTTACTATAGCAGGAGATTTTTGGGCTTCCTGCTCGTGTGCCCGAGAGATCTCCACGGCTATGGCGACATTTAAAACGGATGTCACCAACCAGTTGGCTGAAGGTCAGGAGAAGCTCCGTTCCAAGGTGCGGTCTATTATGTCCGGCGGTCCGCAACCACGGGAAGCCGAAGGATATCAGTGGGATAACCCCTTTTCTTCGCAACACCACCTAGATTATGGAGATGGTGGATTCCTAGGTGGACAATCGAATTGGAAATTGCGAAAGCTCGACTTACCCATCTTCGACGGTACAAATCCAGATGGATGGATCCTCCGAGCGGAGCGATTTTTCCATTTCTACCGTCTGTCGGAGGAGAGAGATCAACTGGAGGCCACGGTGGTGGCGCTTGATGGCGACGCCCTGCTTTGGTACCAGTGGGAGCACCGTCGTCAACCTTTGCAGACTTAGGAAGCCTTGAAGAAGCAACTGTTGCGCCGTTTCAGAACCACCGCGACGGGGTCCCTGCATGAGCAGTGGTTGGCCCACGAGCAATCTGGCTCGGTGGCGGACTAACGGCGCCGTTTTATTGAGCTCTTAGCTCCTATTGACGGAGTACCTGAAGAGATTGCCAAAGGGCAATATATAAATGGACTCAAGGAGGATATCCGGGTTGAAGTTCGGATCCTTAGCCCACCCACCTTGGATCTGGCTATGGATCTTTCGATGCGGGTCGAGGAAAAATTAAATTTGAGCCCAAAGCCCAGATCCAACTCTTCTAGCCTACCAACCTGGAGAACACCTTACCCAAACCTTCGTCCTAACCCAAACACAAACCAAAACAAAAACCCAAACACACACCTCACCCAAAACACCCCAACCCACCCTTTTACCACCAGATCTACCACCAAACCAGCTGCCGAACTACGCCGGTTGTCGGAAAAAGAACTGTAGCAGAAACGGGAACTCGGGTTATGTTTCCGCTGCGATGAAAAATGGACCATCAATCACCGATGCCAGCGGAGGGGACTCAACGTGCTTCTCACGGTGGATGACGATGACTGGGACGATTCAGGTGAGTTCTCCATGGTCGAATCTCTACCTGACACCCCCGAGCAGCCTCCTGTCCCCACTCCATTGCCGCAACCCATACCATTGCCGCAATCAGCCTTACACCACCAGAGCTCGGTGATGGGTTTAAGTGGGCCTAAAACTATGAGGCTGGCTCGTGCTGTCAACGGCAGGCCTGTGGTGGTCATGATTGACCCAGGGGCCACGCATAATTTCTTGTCCTTGGTGGGTGCCAACACTTACAAGTCCAGCCATCGACCACTAAGAGCTTCGGTGTGACGCTTGGAACAGGGGAAGCAGTGCAAGGGGAAATGGAATGTAAGGGCGTTTTATTGGACCTTTAGGGGTCACAATTGTGGAAGACTTTCTCCTTCTACCCTTAGGTAATTCGGATGTCATTTTGGGGATTCAATGGCTGGAAAAGCTCCGGAACACAACCACCAATTGGAAGACCCAGACACTTAAATTTCAATTGAATGGCGAGACTGTTACACTACGGGGTGATCCTCAGTTGGGTCGGACTGGCATTTCATTGAAGGCAATGCTCAAAACTCTTCAGAAAGAGGGAAAAGGCTATTTGCTCGAACTCAATCATATTAGCAGTGTGGAGGAGAAAGAAGCACCACCTGTTCCAGCAGTGTACCAGCCCTTATTGCACGATTTCCAACAAGTTTTCAATATGCCACCAGGGTTGCCCCCGCAACGCCAAATTGAACACTCTATTGTGCTTCGTAGCGGCTCTAACCCGATTAACGTTAGGCCTTACAGGTACCCTCTATCTCAGAAGGATGAGATGGAGAAATTAGTAGCTGACATGTTGGCTGCAGGAATTATTCAACCCTCTTCAAGTGCGTACTCAAGGCCGGTATTGTTGGTCAAAAAGAAAGATGGATCTTGGCGTATTACAGGGCTCTTAACAAGAAAACTATTCCGGACAAGTATCCAATTCAAATAATTGATGAGTTATTGGATGAGTTGGGAGGGGCAGCTATCTTCTCCAAATTCGATTTGAAATCTGGGTATCACCAGATTAGAGTCAAGTCAAGGCTGAAGACGTGCATAAGACGACCTTTTGCACTCACGAGGGCCACTAATGCTCCAGCGACATTTCAGTCACTATGAATGAGGTTTTCAGGCCGTTTCTTCGCAAGTTCGTTCTTGTCTTCTTCGATGACATTCTCGTCTATAGTCCCTATGAAGCCACTCATTTAATTCACTTGAAACAAGTGCTGGAGGTTCTGGCAGAACATGCTTTGTATGCCAATTCCAAAAAATGTGAAATAGGAAAGTCCCGAGTAGCATACCTTGGTCATGTGATCTCTGCAGCAGGGGTGGAAGTTGATTCTGCGAAGGTGCAAGCTATGGTTGATTGGCCTCCTCCCTCGATCTTGAGAGAGCTGCGGGGCTTCCTTGGCCTCACAGGCTACTACCGAAAATTCATTCCAGGATATGCTCTCATTGCTCAACCACTTTGTTGTGTAAGGATAAGTTTGGTTGGACTGAGGCTGCTACACAAGCTTTTAACTCTCTTAAAAGTGCCATGGTCAATGCTCCAATCTTCGCAGCACCTAATTTCTCTCTTCCGTTCATTGTGGAGACTGATTTTCTCGGGGCATGGTCTAGGGGCAGTGTTACTTCATGCTGAACACCCCATTGCTTATTATAGCAAGATTTTAGGAGTAAGGAATCGGGACAAGCCAATCTATGAGAAGGAATTGATGGTTGTTGTCTTCGCCATTGAGAAATGGGGGCAATACTTACTTGGCCGTCACTTTATTGTGAGGACGGACCAAAAGAGCCTCAAGTACCTCCTTGAACAGTGAGAAATTGGGCAAGCATATCAAAAGTGGGTGAGCAAGCTACTTGGCTATACGTTTGACATTCATTATAAGCCTGGACCCATGAATAAAGTTGCTGACGCCTTAGCTCATCAATTTTCTCCTGATATGGAGTGTTGTACTTTGGTCACTTCTTGCGGCATTCGTTGGGATTATGTCCAATCTTTCATTATGAAAGATGCTGTCCTCCGGCTGATATCACAATTTCAGGAAGGAGAATCGGTTCCTAAGTGGTTCTGTTTGGATAATGGGGTGCTGAAATACAAGGGGAGGATAGTGATTCCCAAGCACAGTGATTGAGGGCATGCGGGTGATTTCAAAACATACCAACGTTTAGCAGGGGAAGGGGAATGGTTCTAGTTTGGTATGAGGAAGGATGTTCAGCAATATGTGCAGCACTGCCATGTTTGTCAGCAAAATAAAACTTCGACTCTTTCTCCTTACCCATTCCGGAAAGGGTGTGGGAGGACATATCTATGGATTTCGTAGAAGGGTTACCCAAATCTTCGAGGTGGGATACCATACTTGTGGTCGTGGACAGGTTGACTAAGTACAGGCATTTCATTCCCCTTAAACACCCCTATTCCGCTTAGAGTGTGGCCCACACTTTTGTCACAGAGGTGGTCAAGCTCCATGGCATACCTTGCTCTATTGTCTCGGATAGGGACAAAGTATTCCTTAGCATTTTCTGGAAAGAGTTATTTCGCCTCCAAGGAACTCAGCTCATGCGTAGTACGGCCTACCATCCTCAAACGGATTGTCAGACCGAGGTGGTAAATAAAGGTGTAGAGGCTTACTTGAGGTGCTTTGTGAATGGGAAGCCTCATAGTTGGTCTCGTTGGCTACCTTGGGCTGAGTATTGGTATAATACTTCCTTTCACTCCGCCACCAATTGCACCCCTTTCAAGGCTCTCTGTGGTCGTGATCCACCAAATCTGGTTCGCTTCTCTGCTGGCAGTACTACTGTTTCTTCTGTGGAAGAACAATTGAGTGAGAGGGATGCCATGTTGGATGACTTGAAGTATCACTTGGTTCAAGCACAAGTGTATATGAGGCACTATGAGAATCAGGGAAGGCGTGAGGGTACTTTTCAGGTTAGTGACTTGGTTTACCTGAAATTACAGCCTTACAGGCAGAAGTCTTTGGTGCGGAGGTCCAATGACAAACTCTCTCCTCGATTTTATGGGCCTTACCCTGTCATTCAACGCATAGGTCAGGTGGCTTATAAGTTGCAGCTTCCTCCTTATGCCAAAATCCACCCTGTTTTCCATATTTCACAGTTGAAGAAGGCTATTGGAGCCACTCATACCCCAACCCAACTCCCTGTGCACTTGTCTGCTGATTTGACTTTTGGAGGTAGAACCTGAGGCTGTGCTGGTGGTGCGAGACTCTCAGTCTGCCATGGAAGTCTTGATACAGTGGAAGGGGTTACAAAATTTTGAGACCACATGGGAGTTCTTTGATGAAGTCAACTCGAGTTGAAGGCTATTGTATTGTGATCGCAATGCAATACAAATATCTTGGCTGCTTAATTCTCTTCTCTCTTGCTTGATATTCTCTCTGTTTTCATACTAAATCCTAGCATATGAATAGCTAAAAACCTCTATAAGAGTGCGTGTGGTTTAGAGCTGAAGTTGAGCTGGAATTTCCTTAATGAGAAGGCCCCTTAATTTATAGATATTTACCCTAAGCTTGGAGAACGATGCTTAGTTGGCTCCTTGCAAAACCTATATTTTGAAAGGCATTTGTCATAAACTCATAGAACAATTTCTAGTTAGATCTGATCATCTTGGTGAAGCACCATGATAACGAAACTTAGAGTACAAAATCAACTTTTACCTCTTCAAAACTAAGCATTTTCTTTTCCAATAAGCCAAATTTCTAAAGCAATAACATCATGATTATTGTTGTGCTTTTGCAATAATAAGGATGGACAATAAAGCAACAAGTAATTAATAGAAGCACCTTTCTGTACTAAACACACTATAAGAAGTAGAACCAATCTTATTGCATACTAATAATGAAATTTAAGTTATGTTTTTGTCGCTTTAGCCTTGCTTTGTAGTTAAAGAAATATATCTGTGATATGAACTATCATGGCTATCTTATTACTTTAAAAATAACTTGCTGATGCATTTGCACATAGTTTGTACTCAAAATATTGGAACTAGACCTTTAGTGCCCTTAAATATGGCTATTTGTTGTTGCTGTAAACTATGTATTGTGCAGTTCTCTCATTATAATTTGAGGCATTTTCATGTAAGTTTGTATTTGTTTCTAGACTCATATTGTAAACTTTTGTGATTGATGTCTAAGCTAAAACCTTTTGTAGGTATCTAGCAAAGATTCTGGTACCTGAAGGTTCAAATGATATACCTGTAGGACAAGCAATTGCAATAACGGTAAACTACTATTATTTACGAATTTCTTGTTCTGTTGAAGCTAGTAGAGATGGTTTTGACATTGCATTATGTAATTAAGATATCCTGAACTCATCTGTGGTTAACTGATAACACTTGAGAGCATGCTGCTTAACTCTTCAATTATTTTTCATGATATTTCTTTTGCGAAGGCTAAATTGTGAATAAGGTTTTCTTACGTGTCAAACACAATATTATGGGCTGTCAATCAATCAATCAATCAAAGCCTTGATCCCAAAAGTGGGGTCGGCTAACATGAACCAAATTTGATTATTCCGTGTATCGACATAAACCTTCCTCCTCCATCTCTTACGGTCCAATGCTTCATCCTCATGCAAATCCATATACCTCATATCCTTCCTAACTCCTTCCAATCAAGTCATTTTCGGTCTCCCTCTCCCTTGTTTAAGTCCTCCACTCTTCCACTCTTCAAACCGGTGCACCCTCGGGTCTCCGTCTTACATGCCCAAACCAACGTAAGAGATTTTCTCTTAGTTTATCTGCAATGCCTGCCACACCTACTTTCTTACGAAGGCTAAATTGTGAATAAGAGTTTTCTTACGTGTCAAACACAATATTATGGACTGTGTATATGTATAATTAAGTGTAATAATCCATTTCATGATGTACTTGATATGATTTTAGTAAACAAGTATGTGATATAAACTAAATTGAATTGGTCTCCATGTTTCCTTATCTTGCTAATTTTGGTTATAGTTTTTTTGTTTAAATGTAGAGAACCACAATATAGTAAAAAAGCAGTTCAATAGGAAGCTTCAAACTATATGTGTGTATTCTGGCACAAAACGTTTTACTTTACCCATTCAAGTAAAATTTTGTAGTACACTAAAAAATAATAAGTGCAAGTATGTCGGAGGTGCTCAATAATATGAGAGTTTGAACATTGCTGATTTAGAATTCTGGGATTCTCAGTTGTGCAGCTTGTGCGAAATTTTGTATTTTTTGTGGATCCTTCCAGTGTAATTTCTTGCAATTTCTTTCTTATAAATTTCTAAAAAGAACTTACACCTCTGTATTCTACTTTCATTTTGATATGGAAGGTAATTCTATAAAGAGAGCATAATCATTAGTTTGCATTGTTGTAACACCAAGTCATCAAAAATCAACGTTACCCAATCCTACTAAAGAGGCTTGGGCAGGTTGGGGTAGTCAAGTGTATGGAGCCATGCCCTTGAAGTTTCATGACACCACAAATTAAAAGTTTCAACAATTATAATTTCTCAATAAATTAGTAGTTTAGACAATCTTGGGCCATTTTTGCTTTGACATGCTATAAACTAATGTCATATAATATCCGATGTTATTTTCCAGCTCTCCCACCTTGCGTAAACTTGAATGCCTTGAACAACTTGTAGGTTATGGGGCCTTCTTAGGTTATCATCCTAAACTGTGTTGTGTGATTTTATGTATTTAGAGACATACGCATTCATTTTTGTATAGTAGGGTACTAGGGTTTTCCGTTACTTGCGAGAAAACCTATTAGGTGTTTAAGAGATTTTTGAGTATCTCTCTAATGTTCTCTAACACCTTCCAATTAGATATAAGATTATAGCTGCAAAAAGAAGCCAGGAAATGGGGCTTTTGGAGATGTGTCGTTATGGGGTTATTGTTTGTAATTCAGTTGAAAAGAATACATGCATTGTGGTGCTGTTCTTGGGGATATATCCTGCATTAGGTTCTTTTCTTTGGGGTTATTTGGTCTGCCCTTATCCTGGCTAGCATACAACAGACATAAAAATTAACAGCTGGGCCAGCAATTACCGAGAATTATTTTTGTTGAGGTAGGGCTTGGAGGTGTCTTGAAACCTCTTGATGTACATCTTTTTTTCTTTCATTGGACAGATGTACGCAGCTTTGCCTTTGTAGTCAAAGGCTTATTGATTCAATAAGTCCATTTTCCCGTTGAAAAACATTTGTTTATCTGTAACAAAGCATTATGTAAATGTTGCTAGCAAGTTTATAAAATATGTTAAGACATCAGATTGGATTACAGTAAGAGTAATAGTAATTGTATTTTATGTGTGATCAAGGTCATGTCAACTACAGGATGAATGATCATGAATTATTCATAAAAAAGTTTACACGACTCAATAATTCCCTGTACTTGTGTTATCGTCGATCGAATGCAATTTTGTTCAAACTAGAGATCGCTTAGATTCCATTGGTAATGCAGATTTGTAATAATCATATCATACATCAATCAGTAATCTATAAAAGAGAGATTCAACTTCTCAAAGAATAACAGTAGTAGGAATTACAAAATAGTGAAATACTGAAAGAGTTGTGAGACACGTCTATAACACCTGAAGGTTGAACTTACATATTCTGCATGCATATTTGATCATCGTAACATTTATAAAAGGCACATTCTACTCTTTGAAGGTCGAGGACCCTGATAATATAACAAAAGTTCCTGCTATTAGTGGTGGGTCAGAAGTTAAAGAGGCAAATGCAGCTCCACAAGATGTTGCATCTCAAGATAAAGAGTTGGAAACCAGTGCTGTTAAGATTGACACCTCAGAGCTCCCTGCTCACGCTGTTCTTGATATGCCAGCACTATCGCCAACAATGGTAAGAATTTATGATACAGATTAGGGCTACTACCTTCATGTCTGTCTTTTTTAAAATAAATTTTATTCAGTGCTAGCTTTCTTGCCTATCTTGCATCTATTTCTGACTTTTGGTTGTTTGGTATTTGTTATATTTCTGTGTTAGAACCAAGGAAATATTGCAAAATGGATTAAGAAAGAAGGGGACAAGGTTAGTTTTTGTAGACCATAGTTTTTAGCCAATGTTGCTATTGACTTATCTCTTTAATTAGTTGAAATGAATTTGCAGATAGAAGTCGGTGATATTCTATGTGAAATAGAAACAGACAAAGCTACTCTTGAGTATGAAAGTCTTGAAGAGGGGTAATTATTTAATTTAAACTCTGAAAAAAGCTATCCACTTTGTGCACCCATATTTTGGCTAATATGTTATGTTCCAGTGGTTATATTAATCCATTAATAGTAATTATGTCATGTTAGTGACATTGCACTCTGTGATTTAGTCAATTGTATTGGATAAAATGTTGTTGATAGAACATGGCTTGTATACCAAAATGAAACTGGAAGCTTGATATTAGAATTTATTTGTATTAGATGCATGCGAGAAAGGTAACAGTTAAGGTTTTATTTACTAGACATATGGCTAAAGCATTGTGTTTCTATTTATACTTGATGTTCGAATTGCAAAAGAAAAATGTTTCACCACCATTATTGTAAAGCAATGCCCCCAAATTGAGGATGAAGAATTGGGGTTAATGTGTAAAGGCATCAACCAAGAACTTGATGGTGCTCTCTAATTTACTTTGAAAGAAAGGGGAGCTTCTCAGTGAAATACTTAGATTTCATATGACATAGAACACCGTGTACAAATTACTAAGCAAACTAGAAATGGCAATTTATAGCTTACAGTTTCAGCTACATTATCCCTAGGCATCTTCCTTTCCTTTTCCTTTTGAAATGTGTATATACATTACCCTCTTGCTAAGGAGTTTATCTCGTGAATCAACACCTAGGCTACGGATTGAAAAATTACAAAATTTCTAGACTCGTGTGTTTATGTGGGAATGTGTGAAGTACAAAATACTTCCTCTGTTTATCTTAATTACAATGTTCCAACTTTTACATTTATTACACAACATGTTTTGTTTATCTATGATGATTTATACTTGAGTAAAGAACTATAGATAGTCATGTAGGATCTTGAACAATTCATTATTGTACAATACTTCTATAGTTTTATTAGGTACTTGTTAGTAATTAAAGTTATCAATGGTCGAAGTAATACAATGGCAAGCGTGAATATAGAACATTACAATTAGAAAACAATCGGTGGGAGTACTAAAATATTGCAGGCAACCAACTTAATGCAAAGGACAAAAACAACCTTGTACAACGATCAATATTTGATCTTCCATGAAGTTTATGTTTTATCTAGTGACTAATTTAACTCTTTTCATATACACAGTGTGGGGCTAGTTTGTGTTTGTTGTGAGTTTTCATTTGGCAAGCGATTTGAGAACAACAAAATTTTGTTATCAGAAGTAGTAGCGTCTAGTTTATTTGTTGTCAGTACAAGTTTAAGACGATGAGAAAATTTATACTCATTATGCAACTTGTGTCTTAAATTTTTGTTCCTTGCTTTTGAACTTGCATGCTACTGAATCTTTGTGTCTAATGTGTATCATTGTAATGTATTGTGTGCTACTTTAGCCTTTCTTTTCCTTTTTTTTTTCCCAAAATTTTCAAAGGATTTTTTTTTTGGTAACATCTAGGAAAAAACTAAATTGTCTTTTATCATCCAAACAGATAAAAGTGTTATTTTACCTCAAAAAATAAAGTTTGATTTTGCCACCACTTAATGATTCCATCCATGAATCCGTTAGTGGGGCTCATCCCCTTCTATATCCTCTTTCATCTTCACGATTCTCTGACTCTCCTCAACCTTCACCTCCATTCGTACATTTACTTTAACCTCTAAATTTTACTCCATTTTAATATAAAACATCTTGTTTTTCAATGTCTTTCTCTTAGTTTTGATTTGTCATGCTTCATTTCACAAGAGAAATATATGGTTATGGTTAGAACCATATCCCTCGTACTTCCCTTATCCTCCATATTCCTTTTGATTCTACATTTCGCCATCATTTATTCAATCCTCCTCTTTCCATTCCTTTCCCTCTTTAACTCTTCAACAAATTTTACCTATTCTTCTTCAACACCTTGTCAAAACTTAACATTATTAAAACCAAATACCAGCACAATTTTATGCCTTTTTTTTTAATTATCTGGTAATAATAATCAAGAGAGAAAGAAGATTTTTATCGAGGTATTTCAAATTTTGGTTTTTTATTTTTATTTTTATTTTTATTTGCTTAAATTAAAATAGAGGCATTCAAATAGAGATTAAATGAGGTTTGTTTAAGTAGTTAAGGGGCAATAGCTCATTGACAATTGAATTAGTGTATAAATATGCTTGATTGGATCAAATTGCTTAACATCAAGAAATTCCCTATTTTCTATTGAACATGAACCCTAATTTTGTTTTTGAAAATTTGGTGGTTAATAAATTAATAAAAAGCATGCTTGGTGTTTGAATTCTTCAGCAAAATAACGTCCTCAATCAATTTTAGTGTGCTAATTTGCATGTTTGCTTATTTATTGTTAAATAAATAAAGAAAAAAATAATCACTCCATGGTTTGAAACTGCATTGTTATTGCTGGAAAAAGCTAACAAAAATAGGAGCGAAACTGATTTTAGTATATGAATTGAGGTGAAAGAGGTATATATATATATATATATATATATATATATATATATATATATATATATATATATATATATATATATATATGTGAGAATCATTTCTTATGTGAGAACACTCTGTGTGTTCTAAATTTTAAATCTAATGTTCTAATTATTTACTCAAGTGTTCTAATTAAGTAAGATGCTCTAAATTAGTACTAACATGTTCTAAACAATAAATTAGTTAAGTTAAATTTTACAAATATTTTAAATAACTTGTTCTAAAATTTTAACTTAAATGTTCTAAATTGTAAAACATGTATTCTAAGATTTTTAATCATATGTTCTAGAATTTAAGTAAATGTTCTAATTTTTACTCACATTTTCTATATTTTATATCAAGTGTTCTAAATTTTTATTCACATGTCCTAAATCTTAAATGAAATGCCCTAAATTTTACTCATAAGTATGTTCCAAATTTCATAAAATAGATTTTTTAAGTTTTTACATATATTCTAATTCTTAAATCAAATGCTCTAAATTATTACTCACACAGATGTTCTAAATTTTCTCGTATGTTTTAAATTTTTACTCACATGTTCTAAATTTTAGGTCATTTCTCTTATTCTTAAATCAGATGTTCTAATTAATTTGAGTCACATGTTCTAAATTTTTACTCGTATGTTTTAAACTTTTACTCACATGTTCTAAATTTTAGTTCATTTCTCATATAAGTTTGGGTTCTCTCACATATGGACCTATTCTCATTGGATCCGTCCCCTATATATATATGTAAAAATGAAACTGGAATAAGAATAAAATGTTAAATGGTGGGCCCACTAACGGATTCATGGACAAAATATGTTAAGAGACAATTTGGTTTTTATTTTTCCTTTGTGTGTGTGTGTGTGATGGGTGGGGGGGGGGGGGGGGAGGGGGAGAGGAGTCTAAAAATCCTTTTTTTAAAGGAATTTTATTTGAATTGCTTCTTGCAAGCCCGCTGGGAATTAGCTCCATATCATTTCATATCGCCCCTCTATACAAGAGCCTTAATGCCTTTCTATGTATCTGTTTTTGGGCTTGTAAATTTCATGTAAGACAGGATTACTTCTTTTCGAGCAGCCAAAAGGATCTTTATAGAAGGTGGCCAGTGGTCTTTCTTGTAACATGTTAGCACAAACCTTTATCCCAATTTTACGTGACATCTTTACTGAGAATCTCAACCCTTAATACGCATTTGCTACAAGCCATGAACTGAAGAGGCTGTTTGTTGCTGAGAGTTATTTCCTGTGTTAAATTGGATTCACATTTATGGTCACTGCAATACGCCAATACTTGAAATACTCTATTTGTACCTTGTCTCAGTTTGCCCCTTCTATCACCATGGTATAAACTTGCACCTGTGTTATTATTGTTTCTGAGACCATTAATCTAAAGGAAAGCCTGTTTGGATGTTGTGTAACCAATTATTGTTTACTCTTATTTGTCACCGTATTAAATGTCCTGTTGAAGCAAAGTTATGATCAACCTGGGATCTTGTGACTAACTGGAGCCTTAACTTAAACAAATAGCCTAATGCCAGACTTAATATGTGCTATTCACTTGCTTTTTTATTTATAATTTCCTGAAGGGTGCTGAAATGCCTAGAAGTTGCAGTACATTTTTGTGACTTATGTGGTTCCTGAATTGATGCAGGTATCTTGCAGTAATTTTGGCACCTGATTGTTCAAAAGATGTCATTGTGGGTCAACCAATTGCAGTAACTGTATGTTATTCAAGTGCATACCTCTCCCCCCCCCTTCTCTCTCTCTCTCTCTCTCTCTCTCTCTCTCTCTCTCTCTCTTTCTCTCTCTCTCTCTCTCGTGGGGCTCTCTCTTGGGGGTGGGTAGGAAGTGGAGCTAGAGGTTTAGATTCAAAGTTATTTTACTAGCCCCACCTTGATTGTTACCTTTGCTCTTGTTTTATATATACATTGCTTAGTATTATTTATCAACTTGGGACTTTTTCCATTGCTAGGTGGAGGCCTCAGAGGATATTGAAACCGTAAAGGCATCATACAGCTCTCGCCCTGTAGCAAAAGAAGAGAAGTCAGTAGCTCTACCACAGAAAAATGAACTTAAAGAGCAGAAAAGCATCATTAACAGAATTAGTCCGTCTGCAAAGTTGCTGATTTCAGAGTTTGGTCTTGATGTGTCATTGCTTAATCCATCAGGGCCTCGTGGTACCTTGTTAAAGGGAGATGTTTTGGCTGCACTACAGTCAGGGAAGGGGTCATCTACTACTGCTGCACCAAAGGAGCAATCCCCATCACCGTCAATTCTGCAAAGTAAACCTTCTAGTGCACCGGAGTCCGCTTTGTATGAAGATTTTTCAAATAGCCAAATTCGGAAGGTGGTTACCCTATCCAATTTATGGACAACTGTCTAAATTTTAATGTTTTCATATGGAGAAAGTTTAAATTTTCCATCATATTCTCTTGACAGCCTTAGATTATGCTACTTCTGGCCTCAGCAAAGGCATATTAAATGGTTGAACTACTAGGTTTGTGAAGTGTACAACCTGATATGTCTAATGTGAGATTGTTGATTTGTTGGCAGTTTATTTTTCTATTTTCTGTACCATGTAGATATGTGTACTATTTTATTTGATATTTGCTCTGCATATCTGATGCATTTCATGTCTATATCAATATTACATGTTATGGTTCAGGTTTTAGTATCTACTAGTTTGATAGAGGAGGAAAAGTTCATCATCTTAATGTCCAAGTCATATCATTTTGTTATCAATATTTATGTCATGCTTGTTTCCAAATTTTATTCTCTTTGCAGTAGGAGATTTTTCATATATTCTGAGTACATCTTGCCTTCTTGGTATCTATCATTTACAGGTTATTGCAAAACGTTTGTTGGAATCAAAACAAAGTACACCACATCTTTACCTATCTACAGGTTTGAAATTTTCAAATTTTCTCTCTTATTGTCATGCCCCTTTTTTTCCACGACCTCTTTTTATTTATTATTTAATGTGATGATTATTGTTGTCTTGGCAGATGTTATACTAGATCCTCTGATGTCATTCAGGAAGGAACTTATAGGTATTGGGCCTCCTTATTTGGTACTTTTGTTGCATCATTACATTTAAGCTTACCAACGCCTTTTTTGTGTATTCAGAAAAGCATAATGTCAAGGTATCAGTAAATGACATTGTCATCAAAGCTGTTGCTATTGCTTTGCGCAATGTGCCAGATGCGAATGGTAAGTATTTTTTAAAGTTATTGTATAATTGATCAGTATTTATAACCATTTTTCTAATGCAGTGTTGAACTTGTTCTGATTTGGTATAGAAAAAACTGCTTGAAGTTGTCAATGCTGTACATTTGGTGGTTTTGTGTGATTCTGATTTAGTCTTCTTGTAGGCTTTTGGGATGCTGAGAAGGGTGAAACTATCATCAATGATTCTGTTGATATATCAATTGCAGTGGCTACTGAGAAGGTTTCTTTTGTTGGTTCAATTTTTTTCTTTAAAGCTCTATGCACCATCTTTCCTAAACATGATTTTCCTTGATTGCAGGGACTGATGACTCCTATTATAAGGAATGCTGACCAGAAGACCATATCTGCAATATCGTCAGAGGTAAGGTATCAGCAAAGGCTGATGCAGTGGCGGAGCCAGGAATTTTGAATCGGGGGGACAAATGAATATTACATATTGTTTTACGAAAATGTTCGGGGAAAAAATCAATACTTGAAAACACTGAAAGTTCAATAGCTAAAGTTTTACAAATCAAAAAATCCAAAATACAAAAAACTGGGTAAAAAATCTAACATCATATACCAAAATTTCCTCATGAAATCTTTGTTTATGGGTTGGGAATTTTCGAAAATTCAAACACTGGATAATCTAACAAATTAAATGCAATTAGCATAAATAATAATATCTCTTTCTTTCAAAAAGCGTAAAAGCATAAATAGTAATATCCTATTACAGCCAAGGTTTTGTTCATGAAAAATTACAGTTATATTAATTAATTTTTTTTTTATTTTTTTTTTGTAATAAAACGTGGGAAAATGACATGCTATAATTTAAATAAGTATATGTAGCAACTGTTAATAAATAATGGAAGGAAAACTGCACTTAATAATTTTTTTTTTAAACAAAAGATTGCAAAACATCACAAATTCACAGCAAAGAAGAAAATTGGAAGGAATACTACACTTTTTTTTTATAAAAAAAAAAAATTAAAAGATTGCAAAACAGCACAACAAGGTTCGAACTTGTACCTCTAGTAAATAAGCCCACTCTTCTAACCACTACACTATCTCATTTGGCTAATACAACATTGCACAAAATTATGTATTTAACCTGACATTTTTTTGGGAAAGTGGGGGGACAGGTGTCCCCCCTTGTCCCATGCTGGCTCCACCAGTGCGGCTGATGCTCTTTGTTTAGCTTGTTAATTTATTAATATTAGATTACATGTACTGAAAGACAGAAATCCAAATATCTGTTATCCATGTTATGTCAATGGGTAAATATTTAGTTATGGGATGACTAACCCAAATGGCTACAATAGAAAATCCAATATGCATAAGTTGTCAATGGGTATATTTGAATTATCGATAACTAAGCCAAATGGTAAATATAAAAGGAAATCCAATATAATTTTGGGCTGACTAACCCAAATGGTATCTACAAACCTTTTACTACAAAAGGAAATCCAATGTGCATAATATGCATATACTTTTTGTTATTAGTTTTGAATAAATATGATCTTATACCAAACTAATACGTGAGTATCCTAAAACAAATGCTGATGGTAGGTTAAAGAATTGGCTGAAAAGGCTAGGGCCGGAAAGTTGAAACCCAATGAGTTTCAAGGTGGAACATTCAGGTTTGTGTTTCACACAAGTTTATAGTCTCTTAATTCAACATACTTAAAGTTGAACTTTCAGAACTGAAATCACTCCAACGTTTCTTGTAATGCTATTGCAGCATCTCAAATCTAGGAATGTTCCCAGTGGACAACTTCTGCGCAATTATTAACCCTCCGCAGGTAAGTGGAAAACAGTTTGAATAAAAATTGATCTAGTATGCTTTTACTGTTGAATGATTACATGAGGCACATAAATTGTCACTGTTTCTTACTAGTAGTTAACTTTGGTTTACCTTGTTTTGTCTCGTTTTTGTAGGCTGGGATTCTTGCAGTTGGGCGAGGGAACAAGGTTGTTGAACCTGTGGTTGGAAGTAATGGTGTGTTATCGCTTTTATGTTTAATCACTTTTGATCAATTGTTTCTTCTGCTGCAAATTTCATCATAATTTTACTCATATTCAGGAATTGAAGAACCTGCTGTTGTTACAAAAATGAACTTGACACTATCTGCTGATCATCGTGTTTTTGATGGAAAAGTTGGAGGTGAGGGAATTCACAATTTCCAGTCTCATATGCTTATTTTTTATCCTTAATATTCTTGGTATATGGGACCATGTACATGCTATAATCTTTCATTTGGTGAATGTATAAAAAATAAAAATAGTGAAGGTTTTAGCTATGATTGTGATTGTATAGCGCACTTAAAAATTCTTTTGGCATCACTATGGTTTTTTTTTTTTTTTGGTTTTGTTTTTCAAAATCATATACTACCTCCGGTCCGAATTACTCGCAACTTTGGGGTATTATTTGTGAGATATAAAATATTCCAAAGTTGCGAGTAATTTGGACCGGAGGTAGTAATATGTCATATAATGAATAAAAAATTAGTCAAACTTATTGAAACAGTACGAGTAATAATTTTGAAAACTGACAAAAAAAGTGGAAGCACCTTTTATGTTTCCTGTTTTTGGTTTTTTTTTTTTAAATAAAAATTGATGCCAAACAAGCCCTATGTGCTCTTGTATATGTTGTGCTTCACTAATTTTTTCACCTTTTGCTTGTATTCCTTTCAGGGGAATTCCTCACAGCTTTACAAGCGAACTTTGGTGATATGAGAAGGTTGCTTTTGTAATAAGAGATACCTCTAATACCAAATTCTCCCACATACAAATAACACAGATGTGATTATTGTTAATTTCATCAACAATATCTAATTGACAGGAAGGTCCAACTCACAATTTTGGTTTGAATTTTTTTTTTTTTTTGGTCATGGAAATCCTTCATTGAGGTTGTATTAAATTTATCAGGGAACAAATGTGCACAAGAGCTTGGAACATTTTGTTTCGATACATCATTAATTAAATAAATTAGCATCTTTTTCAAAGGCGAAATATGTAATTGTGTGATCTTTTCATGTGCATCAATGCATACTTTACTAGTTTGTAAATCAAGAATATAGTTAGTTCAGTGCACCATATTCTCAAGGGTCGTAGTCCTTTGGCTTGTATCTATTGTTGCATTCCACTTCGAAAGTCTGCTGGTCACCCGTCTACTCTTGGCAATTTAATTTTGCTTGTTTTATGCTTGGAATGGAAAATTTATGAAAGGCTCTCATAAGTGTAAAAGGCTAGGGGTACACTAAGTGTACAAGATTCTTTTTGTACACCACCAATCAAAAAACGCCAACTCAGCAATGTATTTATGGAAACAAAAAAAAGAAGAGGGAAAGTTGGGCGGTAAAGATTTCATGTTGGGCGCCTAACTCATGAAGGTGGGCGGCAAAGTTTTGTGTGGGCGGCAACAATTAATGTCTCGATTAATGGGTAATACACCATTAATTTCCCAATTAAGGAAAGAGATTTCCCTTCTGCTGCCCCATGAATTCATCTTTTCCCCCAAAATTTGGTGGCGAAGAACACAACCAATTTGATTAAGGGAACGAATTGTGAAGAAATTATTCAAGTGTTCGTATCAATTTCGTCAATCAATTACAAGTATTTGCAGGTAATCTTGTTAGTTGTTGAATTAATTCGTTTAAAATTCCTAATTTGATTTTTATGATAAATTAGGGTTTAATATAAATGGACATGATTCTCAGAATGATGATGTTGAGATTAATAACAATGGCAATGAAGAGGCTAATGTGGAGGTTAATGACCAGAGAAGTGGACATGATTCTGAGAATGAAGATGATGAGTTTAATATCATTGGCAATGAAGAGGTTGATGATGAGGTTAATAACATTAGAAATGGACATGATTTTCAGAATGGTTCAAACGGTGAAGAACAACAAAGTCGTATTCCAGCTGTGGGTATGAATTTTGCAAGCGGTGAAGAATTTACAAGGTTTTGCCATATGTATGCCTTTGAGAAAGGGTTTGAATATTTTGTTCGAACATGTATAATAATGGATGAGTATCGTGAAAAAGGAGTACATCATCGAGGTGTTGGGGACAAGGAGCCTAAAGACTACATGATGTCTCGTATTAGACTGTTGTGCAAGATGGGTACGAAAGATAGGAGGAAAAAGAAAACTGGAAGGAAGATATCAAGTCCTCCTCCAGGGTGTAAGGTTTTGGTTGAGGCACGTTTGTCAGTTGATGGTAGGATATATATTAAGAATTGTGAGCTGTCCCATAATCATGACCTATTTCCAAATGATAGCCGGCTTATGGTGAACTATCGGGGCATTGATGATGGTGCTTATGAGAACATGGTTTTAAACGACTCAGCGGGAATTTCAATGACCAAAAGCTTCAACTCTATTGTTATTGCAAGAGGAGGACAACAAAATGTAACTGTTAACAAGAGCGATTTGAGGAATGCGGTAAACATTGTTCGGCGACGTGTCATATTTGGTGGGGATGCTGACGCTGTACAAGAACATTTTGAAAAAAACGGCATAAGCAAATTCTGAATTTTATAGTGCAATCAAAACAGATGGAGATGGCAAACTTTTGAATGTTTTCTAGGCTGATACAAGGGCGCGTGCGCAGTACAAAGACTTTGGAGACATTGTTTCGTTTGATACAACATTTTTGACAAACAAGTAAGAGTTGCCTCCACTAGATTTGTTTCGTTTTTTGTATGATTTAAATTGGTTAATACAACTGTTAGGATTAGTCAAATTTATTAAACAGTCAAACTAATTAAAGAGTCGTTTTATAATTTACAGAATCTGGTTATTAATTAAAACATCTGATCTTGTTTATAAATTAATACTACCGTACTGCTAGGAGTTGTGTTTATACATTATTGAAAGCATTAAGTTAATATTTTATTGAATCTGTTTTTAATTTAAAGCATCGTGTTTAATTATTATGTAAAGTATATAATTAAAACATATGACCTTGTTCAGGTCCTTCAGAGTTGTTTTATAATTTACATAATCTGGTTATGAATTAAAATATCTTGTGTATAAATTAAATAACCGTACTGCCAGGATTTGTGTGTATACATTATTAAAATGATTAGGTTAATAATTTATAGGATATGTTTATAATTTAAAGCATCATTTTGAATTATTTTGTATGTTAATGAATAAAAATATATTACCTTGTTCAGGTACCAAATGCCATTTGCTCCTTTTGTTGGCTGCAATCATCATGGGTCGTCCATCATTTTAGGTGCAGCCTTAGTTTCTAATGAAAATTTAGAAACATTTGAGTGGGTTTTTAATCAATGGCTGCAGTGTATGGGGAAGCCGCCAAAAGGCATCATCACCGACCAGTGTAAAGCTATCGGTAAGGCGGTTAAGAAGGTATTTCGTGATGTGCCACACTGACTTTGTATATGGCACATTCTGCAGATTGCTCACAGGAACCTAGGAAAATTAGAGAAATTTATCGAGATACAAGCTGATTTGAAAGTTGTCGTGCATGATTCGCTGTTTATAGAAGAATTTGAGGATTCTTGGAAACATATGGTGACAAAATATCGGTTGCAAAACAACGATTGGATCAATGACACATTCGAGAATAGGGAACATTGGGCCCCAAGTTTTTGGAGGGGCAGTTTTTGGGCGGGGATGTCATCCACCCAACGGAGTGAAGGACAAAACCGATGCATTAAAGGATACGTTAGTTTGAACACTGGACTGTTGCAATTCATGAATCAATTTGAACAAAGCAATAAAAAGAAAGTCAAAGATGAGAAGGATTTGAATTTCCAATCACACAGTAATCCTTTTGAATATGATAACACAATTCTTGCGGAGTGCGTATTTAGCAATGCGTACACCAATAAAAAATTTCTGGAGGTAAGGGATGAGGTGATAGGTCTAAGGCACACAAATGTGTTGAGGACAGAAAATGATGGGAATAAAGTTTTGTATGACGCAGAAGAGAAGATTCCTATTCCTGTGTGGAAAGCAAGGCGAAAATTGTTTAAGGTTTCTGTGGACAAAGATAATGAATTTTTATGCTTATGCAAACTATTTGAGTTTTGTGGAATACTTTGCAGACATCTTATCAGTGCCATTGAGAAAGAAGACATTGATTTTACTCCTTCGAAATACATTCTGGATCGTTGGAGGAAGAGTGTAGTACGGGGTTACGAAGGCATTAGTGTGTCATACTACGACCCTAATGATTCTATTAAGCTGAAAAAGCAGAACGAAATAAATGTCAGACATCAATACTTGTCATCGTTTGCCATGCACAGCGAGGTGACACTCTAATTGTATAAGGAAGCAACAAACAAAATTCGTGCTTGTAATACCCTAATATTTTAGTATCCTATCTATATATTTTATAAAGAAAATTTCGGTTTTTAAATTTTTACTTTCTCTCAAATTTACAAGTATGTTATTTTTCTAATTTAATTCTTTTAAGGAGGGTAGATTGTAATACCCGTATATTTTAAGATTTTACAAATTATAAAATTAGAGTTGTATACTTTAAATTTCATTTTCTTATCTTATTTGATAGTATTTATATCCTTTAACCATACATTATTATTTTATAAAAAAAAAAAAAAAAGAATGTCGTCATTTTTTTCTTTTGGCAATGCGTGAAACCAAACAAGATTTGATATTTTCTTCATAAGAAAATAAATTCATTCTCATGATCATATCTAATAATGTTTTATGATGTGATCAATAGAAAAGCCTATCTACTATATTAGGTTTGTAAAACTCAAAGCATACGAGAGTCATACATTAATGTCACCCGACTTTGTGCTATTGTCCAGAGGTAATCACACGAAACTTTGACATGTTTGATATTTCATATTATTATGTGTGATATAATTTATTATTTGCACTCTGTATTATTATTATGTGTAAATTTTATAATTGTAATTCGTGTGATCAAGTTCGTATATGTATATGATTGATTATTAGTATTATATGATTTGATTAGATATGAGTATCGTATTACTTTTATTGTTTATTATTGATTATGTTTTATTCTAGGGTTCTAATGTTGTTTTTATAGGGAGTATTGTTTTATTGAGGTTTTAGAGTTATTAATGCAGAGTATTATTTTTGGGTTGTAAGTTAATTATTTTTGAGTGCTAGTACTATTTTTCCCTAAGAGTTGAGATGTTTTTGAATCGAATTGTTGTATTATTTGGGAACTTGTGCCATTGTGGAGTTATTATTATTAAATTGTGAATTATTATTTGATCGATGTATGAGATCAAAAGGTTGAGAATTATTATTTTGTTCTTGGTTTGAGGCTCGACGTTATATACCTTAGTCCTTGGCATGTTGGTAAGAGGATGAATCATGAGTTAAGAATGAGGTACAATCTTTATTATTCATTTTTCTATGGTCCCCTACAGTGGGAATTGACCCGTATGTGGTCTGGTTTAAGGTGTTTTCTGGTTATTGAGAGTATTCAAGTTTTTATGCTTGTTGGTTTTATTCGAATTACCCATGTCCAAGGCTAGGTATAGTAAAACGAGCATGGAACACTTATGGGATATATTGAGTAAAGGTTCGTATTATTATTCGAGGTTGAATCGATGAAGGTTATATTCAGAGTACAATGTGTAATGTAGTTTCGAACTACATTGTTTAATTGATCTAGTAATTTTAATTATTATATTATTCTTTGTATTCTGATATGTGATGATTACTCAACTTCTTGCTGACGTGTGTGTTATTTTGTTCTGTTACTTGTGTTTGCGGCCATGTTTTTTTTTTCTTATGGTAGCCCTGCGACGATCTATTTTGAAATTTGTCCTTAATGGTGAGCAGTCAAGTTTGTATAAGCAGGTTTGATCAAGTGATCGTAGCTAAAGGGAGCTTAAGTGATCGATTAGTATGCTATAAAGAGTTCGTAAAGTTGTAAATAGCTCACCTAGATTTATTGGGATTTGTAAGCCTTAACACTTGACAGGTTGTTGAGTGTCGCAGTAATACCTTCGATTTAGGAGTATACTTCCGCAATTTTATTTAAAGGTTGTTTATTTTTCCTTTAATTCTTATTTATTTTCAGTTAGTAAATCGGGGGTGTTATAGTGCTACTCTTGAAGCTGTAATTGGTATTCGATCAACAAATGGTGTACAAGACTGGTCAGACCCTTCAATGAACAGGGTGTTTGGCCGGCACAGGCTCAGGCCGAAGGAGCTAAACCAACAAAATCTTCAACAGAATGCAAAACCCCCCGAAGAAAGGAACATCAAGGATCCTGTAGTCAAAAGAGGTTCAGGAAGGGCACAGACTACAAGGAACAAACACCCATCAGAGGAAGGGAGTAAGAAAAGGAAGATGAAGAACATCCAGGTACAATTTTTTTGTTGTTTATGAGTCAGATGGTTTGAAATACACGTACTAAGGTTTTTTTTTTTTTTTTTTTTTTTTTTTTTATTACTGGTATCATTAAGAACTTATTTTTTCAAAAAATGCCTATGTTGTAGGAACCTGATGATGAAGGTGAGGATGATGATCCTTTTCACAATGGTATATTTGTTGATACAAACCAGATGTATGGAGTAAATTCGCAGCAGCATAATGGTAATATGAGCTCTGTTTACGGTGCTCAAGTTCAGTATGGTTATGTTGACCCTCGAGGGTTTTACCAGTACAACTCATATGGTGGGCTAAATCAAGGCCTAGTTGGATAACTATTTCAACATCCTGGAACACATATGAACCTCAGTAGTTTTGGCAGCGGCGTTCCCAGACAAGCTGGCATGAATTCTCAGAATACTACTCAACAATCGAATGTCAATCCCCACATCCATCCATTGTTTCTGGGTCGAATTCCTAAGTGATGTGTTGTTTTTGAATCAGTAATCGAATTTGTACTTCTGATCCTATTAATACTCTTTTGATGTTATTTTAACGTGGAAAATACTTTTTAATTGAATATGATGCTCTTAGATGTGTAAAAAAGATTTTGGTATTGTGGTGGGGTTCTCAGATTTTCAGACTTACACAAGTTACACCTCGAGATGTTTAAATTACGTGTAGTGACATAACATTGATATTTAAAAGTACTAATAATGGAATGTAGGAAAATAAAATGTTTTATAGGTAATCAAGAGTGAATTTGTGTTGATTATTATTAGTATATTTAAATAAGTATTTTAAATTATAAATAAATCAAACAATCAAAAACATGGTGTAGTCAGGAATTGAACTTGGCTCAATTGTGACTAGTAAGGACATATGACCAACCACACCAGAGGGTATCAACACACATTTCATAATATTACTTATCAATTTGTACCATATTATTGCATCTATAAAAGTAGGGGGTGATTTTACTATATATAATATGACTCCTTAAATGTTAAAAGGATGTTTATTTACGTTTGGGATCAAAATTGACATTGAGTGAATTTGTCATTTTCAAGAACTCTTACTATTTCATTGCATCATTTTGTAATTGTTACAGTCGAATTAATTTTTTAATTTTATCAAATAATTTTTAAATTTCACAAAATTTTGTAACGGTTGCATATTGATGTGAAATTATGACCATTATTATTTTGAATGGGAAATGACATCTCCAGTTATTATGTTGGTCGGGTTTGGTTAGCAAACATAATTTTGATGTTGATGTCAAATCAATGTCTTTGTTATATAAGTTTCAATATGATCTAGTTTATATTAAAATGATTCTCTTTAATACATAATGATCATTACTGCTTCATAGAATTAGGCTTAGGGTTTAGGGTATAAGGTTTACGATTTACGGTTTAGGGTTTAGGGTTTAAGGTTTAGGGTTTACGGTTTAGGGTTACATTACTATTATTTACTAACAACAATAAATAACCATAGTTTATGTAAACCTTTTGTTCTATGATTTGCATCGCTTTCTAAACAGATCATTTTACAGAGGTGTCAGTTGCTTTTATAGAGATTGTAATAATTTCTTCGATCTGATTATTAAAATAGTGTAATGTTTATTTATATTAAAATTAAGTTGTTTGTCATTCCCTATGTCAATATAAATCTAACAATTTATGTTTTATTAGGGAATTCAAAAATTTATGTGAGAGGTACCCATTCGGTTTTCGGTTTGGATTTACTCCAAATACGAAATATCATTTGGTTTTCAATTTTGAAATCCTATCTTATCCGAATTTATCTTTTGATCCAATCAGTTCGAATCGGAATTAATATCAGATTATTCTAATCCTATAAGAAATCTGAATTATATAAACTTTTAATATTAACAAACGGATTCAAAATCATGATTGAAATAAATAGTTAAGCGTAAAATCATTGATTTATTGTATGTAGTACTCCGTCCGTCTCTTTATGAATGTCCACTTTCTCGGTATTTTTCCAGTAATGAATGATAGAAAGTGGACATCACTAAAGAAACGGCGGGAGTACTGCATGTTTTTAGCTAAATTTGAGAGAACTTGTAAACTCATTAATATATTCAAGATTACTTTTGTAATTAGGTTTTCGTTTTGGAGTGGATCGAATCCGGGTAAGGTCGATCCAATCCGGAAATCCGAATTAAAGAAAAATCTAAATCCAATCCGATCCGGTTCGAAGTTTGTATCCGATTCGAATTGATAATTCGGTTTAATTTGAATTGGATTTCGTTTTTTTTACCCGAATATGTACACCCCTACTATATTTACTTTAATAACACGTATTAACAGAGACATAAATTGTAAATATATTGAATTCTTATACACAATCTTTGTTTTTTTTTCTATTAGAATTATACTTGTTAGGGAGAACCCGTGATATCTCCTGAATTTATTAAAATACAAGGATTTAAAGCCAAGCATAATTTAGTTTTTAATTCACTTAAGGTTAATTTCAGACCTAAATGATGTTTTATTAGAAAACCTACTTATAATCTTCCACTAAAAATACGTTTTATGGTAATTAAATTATAATCCTAGAATCGTTCCACTGTTTATAGCATCACATTAGTGAGATTGGTTTACATTCATGTGTGTGTTTAACCAAATATGGATCACATTCTCATTTTTTCCTATAACATTTAAGTCTGTTGTCCATTATTGTATGCGCTTTAACAATTAATAATATCCGTGTTTTAATTTAACATTTAGAATACATCAATATTCTAAACACGGAATCTTGTTATGTATTTAGAATATCATATTTGAATTTTTAGAAACATAAAGGACAATAAAAATGTATTAAAACAGAACACATTATTATTATCACTGCAAATTCTTGAAACAAAAAACCAACGTCACAAACAGTGCTTCCAGCTTAAGGCTATCATAGAAAACTTAAAACATAGGTACTTAAAATAAAACACAATTAAGTTAATTTAGTAAACCAAGATTGTACTGCCTTAGAGGCACAATTTTGTAAAATCGTCTTCCCCCGCAACAACTCTACCATCAACCAAATTGTCATTCGGTACAGGCCATGCATGTTGATGTTGTTGTGGATCGGTTTCCTTAAGCTTTTCCAAAGCCATATTACCCTTATTTTTTCAACCAGGACCCCAAGCTCTTCTCGTCTTTTTTCGGCTGCTTGTACTTGATTGCAAGCCTCAATTAAACGACCTTGCAAAAAAGATAAAGTGTGTTGCAAACCAACCATCCGACAATCGGATTTCGTAGTAGATGATGAAGAGCTACCTGGGTTTGCCATTTTAAAGGTTAATATAGCACAATTAATATTTTTAGGATTATGTTAAGAAGTTGAAGTAACTTTAAATAGAGGTTGTGAATTGCTTCACCTTACCCTTATGAGGAAGGTGCACGTCCCTTCACTGCCTTATAATTATTACTTTATTTAAAAAAAAACTACAAATACCATTATTAAATACACACCAACCTTTTACATTACCTTTTTTTTTATTTTATTTATTTTCTAACAAAAACTTTTCATATTATCCTTGAACACAGGAATTTGTAAATGTATAATTTTTTTTATTTAAAAAACAAACGGAAAATATATTGAAAAAACCACACTTTGTTGTTAAAAAGCAAAAAAAAAAATAATAATTCGAAAGGGAGAACAATGAAAGCAAGAATTCAACATACACAATACGACTACTGTATAATATTCAATGTTAACGATAGATATTAGACGCGTTAATAGTATGTGCATCATTTGATTTATTTTTTATTGTAGTATTTTACACTTTTTTAATAATCGTAGTTAAAGGATTTGGGATTTAAAAGAATCTTTTTCTTATTTAAGAAATCATTATTTAGTTAGATATATTTTCGACATATTAATCGTATAATTTTATAAAGAGGGACTTGTAATGATTATATGCATGAGCCAATTATGTCATAGAAGACTTATTTTGTCCCAATAATTGATTATACACATAACTTTTACTGAGCCATATTTTTTCGAAGCGTTTGACTAATGACTAAATCCGTTTTTATTTTGGTTATGTTTATTGTGTCAAAATTTATTTTGTAGAATAATTTTTGAATATACGGAATATGTCTATTCAACTCAAAATTATTTTAATGTAGTACTATGATCTTAAAACTGGAATACGGATTATTATTAAGGATGAAACTTGAAAAACAACAGAAAATGACTTGACAAAAGGAAAAGAAAAAAAAAACAAAAAAGGACTACTTAAACTAAGCGGCCTTTAAACTAACTAAAGAGAATGCAAACGCTTAACATCATATCATTGACATCGGCTAATTGGTGACCATCTTCAATCCTCGATAAACCAACGTCTTTCTGGCCATGTGTTGTAAACCCTACTCTTCCGCATTCCACCGTATGTGTTTTTGAGGTATCTGATCCCTCTTGATATTGCGCGTTACCTCATAGGAGTACTCTAGTTGCAAATTTCGCAATCCATTAATTCCTCAAAGCAACCGTGTTTGATCCCGCAAGTAGCTATGTTGACTCTTATAAGATCCTTGCAGCAAAATGACTCTAATTGAGTGTAGTCCACATCTTCATTGGCATTTATCCTTATACCTACAAGCTCATTGTATTTGGAGTTCAACGACATTAGATTTAGGAGGTAGAAGATTTCATAAATTTTTGGGTAGACATGGTTATAAAAATTGTTTCCCATGTACCAAATTTTTCGTGATCCGAGTAGTATGGCTCTTCTTGATTTGGAGATGTCGTGGTGTAAAAGGCAGTGCTTTAAAAAAAATATATGTATTGTGGACTTTTGGCAAGTGAAATGGATAGGTGTGGGTGATGGATGTGAAACAGCTATTTGTAGGGGGTGTCACTTTTGGAAGTTAAAAGGGTGTATTTTAAAAAAAAAAAATTATTTTATGTAAACCCCAAAATAACTTTTAAAATTATTTTAATGTAGACTTAATAAACTTTAAATTTTTAATTTGGAAACTTGAATAAATTACATTGTTAAATGGAAAGGTTGTTCGTTTTCCAATTATTATCATCCAGGAAATGTAAAAGGGTATTTATTAATGATGTTATCTAGACATGTCTTAAATTTATGTCTACGTTCAACTTCGTAATTCGTATGACTGTTAGTCTCTCAAAATTATTTTAACGTTTGTGACACTTTATAGTTCGACATGATACTGTAAAAAAAATCTAATTCTGGTGTTGTCCACAATTTGACTATGAACGGTTCTTTTTTTGTCATTAGTTAATAAATATTATTATGTTATTTTAAATTATATTAGCGAGGTGACGAAAATAAATCATTCTTATAAATGTCGAGTCCAGTAATTGTAGGTTTTACTCAATACCACCCCTTTCCTCTTACTTGCCACCTATACATAATTTTCTTTTCGTATACCATCATATTTTCTCCCTAATTCTTATGGAGGAAGAAGAACCATACTATCCAGTCCATGAGAAATTTGGTGACTGGCCCGTTATTTTTGTGAATCATATTTATATCCTAAGATTAATGAGATTTTTCATCTTATGAATTTGTTACGGCTTAATTCTGATTGGAACTTTGTAGTCGGAAAAAGGATCAATGACAACAAAGATGTCGATTGGGCGCAGCAAGAAAAATATTGTTGTCGGGATATTTATGACAGTCCTTGTAGAGGGCATGAGAACCTTTCCAACATGCAGCAATGTCAAACCTGCAATTGGACGGTGCCATGGAGAGGGGAGGCCTTTAATTCAGGTAAACGATACCTCATTCAAACATATGGTGGGATGATGAAGCGACGAGTGTTCGATGCATGGGAGTTCAAGCAATCTTTTGTGAAGAAATAATAGCCCTAAAAAAAAGAAGGGATTTCATATGATCTATTCATGCTTTTGTATGCAAAGTTATGAATTTTTACTATTATCTATCATTAAGTTCGATTTTATGAATCAATTTATATTACTGCTTTGTTTTTTTGATGTACGTGAAGTTTAAGAATGTTATGTAAGCATCATCACAATATATTAATGATTACCATTTAAAATAACATTATGCATATATAGAGGTCTGGAAAACAACTTATGTGGTACAAAACGTTATAGCCCTACACTAGCTTACCAACTTCCCCGTGTCAAGTGGCCCAATGTGGTACAAAACGTTCCTCATAAAGATTCGAAAGTTATGGCAGTCCTTCATTCTTTGCATCTCCAACTGCTCGACCTTGCTAGGGGCTGCATAATAGTGAAAAGTAGTCAGCATTATATTACTATACATAAAAGAGGGAGTGTAAACATGTGTTAAGAATGATTTGTTACCTTTGCATTGGTTACGTTTCTCCATTGAAGAAACCTCAACTAAGTACTTGAAATTTAATTAACAATGTAAACCAAGGTTTAAAATGATGAGTATTGTTAACCCTTTATGAAATTGTAGATGGATTAGTCCCTCTTTTATAAGCCTTTTTTTTCCCGCCAAGTACTGTCATAATTACAAATTTTGGCGGGAAAAATATAATGTATTTGTTCTCACCAGAATTGATTGTAAAATAAAAACGAAAATTAATAGTATCATAAAAATGTTTATTGTATCCTATCTGTTTTTATAATGGATTCAAATGTAAAAACTTATTTGTGAAATTAAAAATTCAATCAAAATATACTGGAATCAAATCGATGTTTATTGTATCGTACAATGTTTCTGATAATTACATATTCATTATGCCCTTCTAACTTAGCACGTTGGAAATAGTAATACTTCTAGGATGGATAAGGAAAATTGCCAGTACCAATGTTATTTATTACCCACATAAATATAATTTATCTTTATATTTTTTTGTTCTCATGATTTCATTGGACTTTTTAGATTATCATATATTTTATTTTTATATTTGACGATGACTTTTTGTATTATTATTCAATAGGATTATGAATATTATTAGATTGTGACATGAAATATTTTATAAAGATTAACAATGTATAATATTTGTTGTCCTCTACAAACAAATATGTAAAGTGTATAACTTCACATGTTAACATTGAATTAAAAAAATGTATAAACAATTTATTTTAAACAAAAATATATTAATAAGTTATTTTATTTTTTATTAACAACGTACTAATATTGTATACTTCTAAAATACTCTGTGGTACCAAGTTAATGATTGCGTAAATTCAGAATTGATACTGCATATGAAATCTGATTGATTAGGGAAAAACAAAATAAGGAAAAAATAATTTCTTAACATACTCAACTCTTGATGTCATATAATTTAAAATATGATAAATATAATACTTTTGCATATGATAATAATTAAAATTAGTTTACTTTAACACAAACTTAGCCTAACATAATGACATACATAAATAAATCATAACTTAACAAAACTGAAATTCAATAGCAACAACAAACTTAAACTTAAGGACATTCGTCTATTGCATTACTTATACATGATATCTAACGGAAATCGGGGAAGGGCCTTTTGATCTTTCGTTCCATAGGATCATCATGAAGCCAAGTCCATTTCCGGCGTACGGGGCTACCATTCACGTAGTACGGAATATCCCTTCCCCATTCACGACAGACTAACATGGCAACTTCTCAGACATGTGGTACCAAATTTTTTCCATCAGTACATTGTTTCCCCAAATCTGTTTCATTTTACCCTTATCGGGATACATAGGTTTAATATCCCCCCAGTCACATAGTTGAAAGTACAACTCCTTTGGTAACATAGGACCTGCCCACTTTGAATCAAGACTTTGTAGAACTCGTACACGCTGAATGCAGTCACATTTCTTTAGATATCTACAAGGGTTACTATGGCGTTTAGCCGTTCCCTGTATGTTCTCCAATCAAAATCATGACATTCATCGTGTTCTTGTGGAACATCAGGAAACTATAAGAGAATGTGCAATTAGTTTCCCATATTAAATAAGTGGTTTTTTATATAAATATATTTAAACAAATGTAAATGAAATGGAGTGCGTACCCTAAATTTTTTTTTCTGTGGAGACGATGTAGATCCCTCGTCAGTGTCATAGGGTCTTTTTCCCTTTCCATCAAAATCCTGGGAAAGCAAAAAAGAAAAACAATTGAAAAGGTATTTGTAATAACTTCATAAGTACTACTGATCGATTAATGATTCAAAAATAAAACATACTTGCACTTCTTCTATATGTTCATGTTCTTCTTCTTCTTCAATGAGTTTTATTTCCATATTTGAAATTGAAAATGTATGGTTGAGGAGGTTCAAAACTGGTGGTTATATTTGATATTGGGGGGGGGGGAATTGGAAGACTATAAAAAGGAAGAGATAGTGGGTGTAGACGTTTTTTAAAAACCCAATTATTTTCATTATTTTTTTTAATAAAAATAAATCGTGGTACCCTAGTAATTTACTTTTTACAGTTACCATGTGTTGGGTTTGTGGTTAGTGGTGTAGTGGGTGGTTACTTGGTTTTTATTTTGTTTAATTGTATAATATTTATTTATTATTTGAATTTAAAAATGAGATTGTGAAAGATGTTACTGTTTAACAATATTTTTTACTCCATATAGTAATGCTGATTTAAATAAACGTAAAATGTTTTGCCATATTTTGCTAGCGTGCAATTGAGTTATTCAGAATCGTAATGAAAATTAAAATATTATAATGGATTTAATGATAGCAATTAATCGAAGAAAGAGTTATTTTGATATTTTTAGAATCATTAGTACAATTATAATATATAATTATTTAATTGAAAAATTTGTCAAAAACAACCTTTTAAAGTGTCCACTTTATTTAAAACAACCTTTTAAATTTTTTTTTTTGCAATTTAAGACCACATTATAAATTTTTTTTTATCAAAGACAACCAAATGTTACTTTTCGACGTTGACCACGAGTGTGCGAGTCACGTGACCTCCTACATTGCTTAATACACCCCTTTTTCCTCCAATTAACTCCTATTAAAACCTCTGCTTCTCTTTCATCCCTCTTTTAGTACGAGTGAATTGGAGTGAAAATTGGTGTATTAAGCAATATACGAGTTCATGTGCGTTGCACACTAGTGGTTAACATCGGGACAAATAGAGTCAAACGCCGGAAAGTAGCATTTGGTTGTCTTTGATAAAAAAAATTTATAATGTGGTCTGAAATTGCAAAAAAAAACTTAAAAGGTTGTTTTAAATAAAGTGGACACTTTAAAAGGTTGTTTCTGACAAATTTTCCTTATTTAAAATGATATATTGTGAATAGTGATTGGTTTTAACGTTCAAAGATTGAAGTTCAATTTTAGTTCATATATCTGTTCATTTTCTGAACATTAAATGTTATTATTTATTAAATAATATAGTTGACAACTGAATTTCAATACTTTTTTTTTTTTTTTTTTTTTTTTTTTTTTTTTTGTGGAGCGAGAACAGTTGAAAGTGTAAATTTATGTGATTGATGAAAGGGAGCAGTTGCTGTAGGGTAGTTATGCTACTATGTTTTTGAAAAAAAGTGTTTCGTAAATTTTCACTTTACTTGTTTTTTTAAAATAAAAAACGAACTATAAAATGAAATAATGCATTTAAGTTAGGAAATTCAGATAGGGGTAATCTGGGGATAGTGAAATTTTACACCAGAAACATCCTATAAATGAAGACAAAGGAAATATATCATTGTGATTCTATTTTATATACTGGTATACACGAAAGGCGTGTTATCATCCTAAATACAAACTTTTAAATTTTTAGGGATGTTTGATTCATGATGTTATGTAATATCGATTACATTTTTTTTTTGTCCGAAGGATATTATGTAATATCTATATTATAATTGTAGAGTCATTTTTCCAACATTTAACCACAACACTCTAATTCTTGAATGGAGCAATTCTATGCATTCTACTTGTTTTTATTTTTTTAATTTTTTTTCTTTTTATTTTTCTAATTACTTCAACTTCCATTACTTTAACCATATCACTTCAACTTCTCTTATTTTTATTTTTTCTTGTTTAAAAAAAATCAATAACAGTATAACTTCCACATAATTCCTTTTCTTTTACATTGCATATACATACAAGTACACGACATACGTATATTTCGTGCGCTAGCACGGATACACTCTGATGCATTTAGGTTTTTCTTTTTTTGATAAATAGTACTTCGTATAATATATGTCACACATTAGCACGAGTATACAGTTCCTTTATCAACAATTCAGTATAGTACTCTAAATCCCCAACCCTTAAATTTTAAGCACATTATTAATATGATTATTAATACTCAGTACAACAGAGCTAAATAGGGTTAAAAAGAGCCGACCAGTCCCCTAAACCCTACAAATGTGGAATAGTCAATAAAAAGTTACCGGCTCGCAATGTTGTACTTTATAAGTAAACTACGTTAGATGTTCAACTTTTCACGACGATTTACATTTATACATCATTATGGACAATAGATTGATATCTACCTATTACTATACATCAGTCAATTTGTAATAACACAAATGTGATACGTATATTTTTTTACCTGTAACAACTGATTCCGAACTAAAACAAAAGTAGGCAAAAATAATTTCAATGGCTAATTTTCCTTAATGAATATAGGTAACAAATATTATAAGTACATTATTAATGGAAACTTTGTTTATAAATAAGTTATAAGAAATATATGTATCTTAAATAAAGTTCATATTACGTTTTAGTATGGAATATGTATATGTATATAAACTCATGTCATTTTTAGTAATTAGTAATTTGTATGTTAACTTTTATAATTTTTGTTTTTAAAAAAAATTTCCAATAGTAACTTTGAAAAATAAATAAATGCCATTAGTAATATTATATAAATAAAATTGTTATCAATAAAAAAAATTAAGACATTGACATGACTACTCAAGTAAAATAGATAAAAAAAAAGAATTTGTGATTTGACAAAACATATCACAACTAAATGAAAACCGTCATATTGGATCTTTTGCTTCTATGAAAAAATGGAACCGTCATTTTGAATAAACTAAAATGAATTAAAAAGTAACTACCCGCCTTCAGTATTTCCATATAAAATTTACCATTGCACTCTTTCCCACATTTTCCATAAGTACTCTTCTCTTTCCTCTGTAAGTCATCATACCCGAAGAACACAAACCCGGAGGGCGACGCCGACGCCGACGAACACTCCCTCTCCTCAACCAACTTCCCAATTTCGTACATGGGTGAACCCACCAAAAAGTAAGTACCCATAAACTAAGTTTTTGACTTACTTACTTATAATTTGAATTCCATTGATAATGTTGCTTCACATTGATATACTAATTGTTAGATCTAGTTAATTTGCGCTCATTTGCCAAGCGAACCTGTTGTTAAATTAAATGAAGAAAAAATTGAATTGTTGTTTTGGAAGTTTTTGTTTTTTTTTTATTATCCCAGAATTCTTTTTCAATTTTTAAGTTTCATTACCCTTATACTTTTTCTTGTTTTTGGGGAATTATTTCTCAATTTCGGGAATTGGTTTAAACATTTCGGATATTTCCTAGTTTTTAAGGAAGGAGCATAGATGGGTGCATTGAACATGGGTGGGGGGAGGTTATACAACTTTTGATTATTTCAACTTAACCCTAGGTTTACGTTCGGTAAGGGTTCATTCAATTTAAGAGTACTTCCCGTTCATGTAAGGTAGATATGGATAACTCCATTAAATTTTATTTATGAATTACTTAATTGAATTAAATTTTGAAAAGATATGGTGAAGTAAGACAGGGTATTTAATCAATTGTGCTATTTTCTTGTTATGGGTTTCCGATGATGGTGACCCCGCCACTAATCAATGGAATCAAGTGACAAACTTGGCCGAACAACTGCAAATGGAGATCAGGTAAACCGTAATGTTTTTAATCTTGATTTATTGTGGATGTCTGGTAGACTAAGCTATAAAGATAATCCTATTACGGACTCTGTCATTTGGAGTCATATCTAGGAGGATTACTCTGTTTTGTCCTAAATTTTTCCCATCTGACTTTTTCGATTCAAACAACTGAATGGGTGTTGAAGCACACATTCCACCCTATGGATGGTGGTCCGTATTCTAATATTTTATTATTTTTTGCATACTTGATCTGTACATTAAACACTAATGATTCTGATTAAAAAAATTTGACTCTTTTAATATAAAATGACCCTACAAAGCTTATGTTGTTTTGTAAAAGGCCAATCAAACGAACCCCCCCCCCCCCAAACAAATGTCAGTAACGTTTCTTTCAGCATGGTAGTTTTGGTCTACGTGTGTTAACTGAGATGAACACTACAAGAGGGGGGGTGAATTGTAGTTGAGTTTCTAAATAATAATTTTGCAAATATAAAACAAAACAAAATAGGAACTTGCGATGCACACAAATTTTACGAGGAAACCTTCTAGTGCCCAACTAGAAGTAAAACCTCGACCCTACCTTAGGGATTTCAAACTCAAATAATTCCACTATAATAGGGCAAACACCAAGTTACAACCTATTATAATTCAGCCTTTACTCTCAAGTTCCAGAATGAACTTGCTACAGAACAACACCTTGTTCTACCCAGTTTGAGTCCCACACTCAAACTCACTCGTACTCCCTAAGTACAGATCTTTCCCCTTCTCACCAGAAGCTCTCTCTGTATGCAATGATAAAAACACTCTTACCCTGATAAACCCGAAACCAAATACAAGAATTAACACCTAGTATATGATAGGCAAGCTGTGCATGAAACTCGAAACTAATATGACAGTATGATAAGCTTGGAAAACTTACACAACTATAGCTCTGTAAATTCTTCACGAATAAAACTCACAAAAACCTAGGCTCATATTATTCTCTACTATTTATACGAGTATTACCTGTATAAACAGTAGGTTTACATAAAGATAAATAAGTAAAACTTAACTTATCTTAAAACACGGTTTTTTAATTAAATCCTTTGAAGAAAATCTTTTCAGAAAATAAGATAGAAATATTGAATTAAAAAGCATAATATCTTTTTAACAAACTGATTTTAAAAGATAAATATTTAAAGAAAATCTTTTTCCGATTTCTATCTTTTATCTTTTCCGATTTTAATTTATTTGCCAAGCTAACTGTCACGCTTCTAATAAGTTTCATGTATATCCTTCTTAACATATTTAACAATGAATCTAGAAGATAAAATCTTAACCAAAACATTGCTGCGCTGTATTCTTGTTCTGGTAGGTTTACTTGGACTTCACGCTTACTAAGTTCCTCCAAAGATCTTAGTCAGCAATCTTCAAGTTCCTGTGAAGGAACGTTCCTGTGAGGGAACTCAGTTCCTTTTAGGGAACTCTTCTTTTATATTGAATAACTTTCTTGATAAAGAACTCCTTCAAGTCTTCTCAGCTTTAGTTACTTCTTCCATCTCCAAGATCAATTTCACCTATGCTGCACAAACACTTGAAAAGTCTTTATGAGATGAGTTTGCTGTAACTCAAGTTTCTCATCATCAAAACCTTTAAACATCAACAATTTCCCCCTTTTTGATGATGACAAACTTAAGCAAACTCTTGAGAAAGTTAAAACAAAATAAAAGGTCGTATTTTTGTATTTTAAATTTATTGACAGAAAATAACCACACAACAGAAATAAAACAAAAACGAAGAGTAAGCTAAGTAAACTAAAAGTAAACGAAACTGAGAAAGTTATGATACTTTCTCAACTGGAACCAGAAAGTTATGATACTTTCTCAACTCCAGAAAGTTAAGCTTATGATACGTTCTCAATTGAAACCAGAAAGTTAAGCCTCCATGTTTGCTTCTTCTTTTCCCCCTTTTGGCATTATAAAAAAGTCCTGTATTTTCAAGTTTATTAAACATCCACCAACAACCCCACAAGCAATTCATCGAGTGTGGGAAACTAAAGGCAGCGCTGCTAAACAACCTTAAGTAAGATCTACTCTTCAGTACAAGTGTTCAAAAGATACAAAAACACACTAGTAAAAGCAGAGTTCCAACTATTCATTCCATAAACCAAAATATTTAACATCCAGATGAACAATTTTAAAAATTTACAATTAAAATCAATTGTTCAAACATTTAAAAACGAAAATTAAATATGTTCATAACTAAGACAATAAGAGAAAAAGCTAGGCTGATTTTGAGATGGAGTAGGCTGAATTTGAGATGGGGTAGGCTAGGTTTCAAGAAACTCCAGAATCTTGTTGAAGTCCTCCTTTGTTTGCTTTGCAGAGGCCTCTAACTTTTCTTCAACCACCTTAAGCTTCACTAGGAACTCCTCCTTCTGTTCCTGTAGAGCCTTGTGAAGTTCTTTCTCCTGGAACTCCTTCTGTTCTTGAAGGTCCTTGGTCTGTTTAAGCATCATTATCTTGAGTTCCTTCAACTCCTTCCCCTGCTCCTGGACCAATTTTTTAAGTGTCAGCACATGAAGTTTTCCAGCAGAGTCCTTCATTTGACTCTCTACCCTCTCCATTCTGTCAGCCAACTCAGCAACTTACCCTTCAAGGATATTCTCCTCGACATCCAATTCCAGTGGTTGTTCCATGCTAGTTTGAGGAACACTACTGGCAAAAATCCTCCTACTCTTCCTTACAGGCTGTTCTGACATAGCCTTTTCCTTCCTCTTCCCTGTCACTTTCTCTTTCTTTTTCTCTCCTTTCTCTAATTTCTGAATTTTTCACTGTACTACTTCCATACTTAACCCAGCAAGGGTTTCCTCATTGATCACATTTTCTGGCTTCTCATTCAAAGCCCCATATTTTCCTTTTAAGATCACTCCTGCACTTTCAAAAACAGTAGACAAAATGGCTCCATACCCCACTTTTGTTCTACTTGGAACACAATGAGCTAGATGCTGATACATCAAAGAAGGAAAGTTCACCTTAATCTTCTTTGAAATGCAGAAGATTACAGCCATATCCATTAAGCATGCCTCCCCCTTCTTAGCAGTCCTAGGAAGAATAGTCTTTTTCACCAAATTAAACAGCAGCTTATTTAGAGGGCTTAGATCATTATGACTCATGACCTTCTTACCCCTCTGACCCCCTAATTCTTCAACTATATCCCCAGCCATGAAATTTCCTACATTGATACTACCCTTTCCCTTCAAGTAAGTATCATAACCTTCAGTAGGAGCTTTTAGAATTTTACCTAGAGTTTCTAGGTCCAATTCAATCTTTACATCATTCACCATGCTCGTTATTATTCCCAATTTTGCCTGAAAATTCTTGCAAAATTCATTCATAGCGGCAGGATACAAGTAATTTGATGAAACCCTAGTCAACAGAAATTCCCAACCTTGAAATTTAATTAAATCAAGAAACTCTAAAAATCTTGCTTTTCTACACCACATAGCGTCAAGACGATGACCTACTACATACCTTCCTGCCATTGATTCAAGTTCCTCTTGATCAGTTACCTCCTCTTCTTCATCTTCCTTTTCCGATTCTTCCTTTTTTGAGTTGTTCTCCTCTTCTTTTTCTTCCTCTTCTCCCTCGCTTATTTCCTCTTCTTCTCTGTTCTCCTCTGTTGTCTCTTCTGGGTTCTTCTCTTTTGCAAATCCATCAACTTCCTCAATTTGCTCTTCCAGAGACTTCACATTTTGTTTTCTTTCCTTCCACTCCTTTAATTTTTGAAGAACATTCGAGACAGAGGAGTCCCCTTGATCGATTGTACTCTCTACTTCTTTTGGTATTGGAGGAGATTTCTTAGGGTTTTCAGAAGGTGTTCGAGAGGTAGAAGATGCTTTGTAGTTTACCATGGCTAAAGGAGATGATTCTTTTTGAATTGAGTTTTCTAGACTTTGGGATTCTTCACAGGAAACAAACTCAGCAATGATCACCATTGAAGCTTAAGGAAGGGTTTTAAAGGGGTTTTCAAAGTTTTACTGAGAGGGAGTAAATTTGATGTGACAGTGAGATGAAAGAAGTGGGTGAAAATTTGCTTTTTATAATAAATGAAGCGGTGGGAGAGAATTTAGGAAGTTTTCACTGTTTAGTTATTAATTGAACAAATTCAATTAATTTTTCAAAATTTAAACACTGGATGAATCTTTCAAAGATTTTATATTTCCAAATTCAGTTAATCTTGATTGAAGTTTCTATAAAACACAATTGGAACACGCATTCAACAAGTATGCAATGTACAAATTTAATAACTTATACTGTTGAGCAATTTAATGAACTTACCTTTGGTAGTTAACAACGGTGACACTTTAGCTATGTTTATCACACCAAGTTTGTGGTAGAAGTTCTTTTTGCTCTATTTACAATATTTTTGACTTTGCCATATCTTGGAACTTCAGAGGCTAGTACTTCAGCTTGATCATTCCAAGTTCCAGTCTTAATTTCTCAAATCTTTCTCTGTTTAAGGGCTTGGTTAGAATATCTGCAATTTGATTTTCAGTTTGGCAAAATTCTAACTTAATATTCCCTTGATCCACATTATCTTTTAGAAAGTGATGCCTAATGTGGATATGTTTTACCTTTGAGTGTTGAACCGGATCTTTAGAAATACATATAGCACTTGTATTATCACAATAAATCGGTACACATTTAAAAATAATACCAAAATCTCTGACCTGTTGTTTTATCCATAGAACTTGTGAGCAACATGCTGCTGCAGCTACATACTTAGCTTCTGCTGTAGATAAAGCAACTGTGTTTTTCTTCTTGGAACCCCAAGAAACTAAACAAGGTCCTAAAAACTGTACCATACCTGAAGTGCTTTCCTGTTTACCAAATCACCTGCATAGTCAGCATCTGTAAAACTATTCAAATCAAAAGAATCACTTCTAGGATAGAAGAGACTCAAATCGTCAGTTCCTTTCAAGTATCTAAGGATTCTTTTTACTGCTGACAAGTGAGACTCCTTTGGATTTGCTTGGAACCTGGCACACAGACCCACACTAAAAGATATGTCAGATCTACTCGCTGTTAGATAAAGTAGTGAACCTATCATACCTCGATACATAGATTGATCAATGCAAGTTCCAGATGGATCTTCATCCAATCTAGTAGCAATTCCCGTAGGTGTATTGTTGGTTTTGGCATTTTCCAACTTGTATTTCTTGATCAGTTCCTTAATATATTTTTGCTGATGAATCATAATTCCCTCTTCAGTTTGCTTAATTTGCAAACCAAGAAAGAAATTTAATTCTCCAGTCATGCTCATTTCAAATTCTCCACTCATAAGGTCAGCAAAATACTTGCACGGAGATTCGTTAGTTGCACCAAATAAAATATCATCAACATAAATTTGTACAACTAAGATATCAGTTCCATTTGACTTTAAAAACAATGTTTTATCAATTTTGCCACGTTTAAAACCATTAGCCAAAAGGAACTTAGATAATCTTTCATACCATGCTCTAGGAGCTTGCTTTAACCCATAAAGAGCCTTGTCAAGCTTATAGACATGGTTTGGGAACTCTGGATTTTCAAATCCAGGAGGCTGTTCCACATAGACTTCCTCATTTAAGTATCCATTTAAGAATGCACATTTGACATCCATCTGGTACAGCCTAAAACCCATATAAGCAGCAAAAGCAATAATTAAATGTATAGCTTCTAACCTGGCTACAGGTGCAAATGTTTCTTCATAGTCAATTCCTTCTCGCTGGTTGAAACCTTATACAACTAGTCTAGCTTTGTTCCTGACAATAATACCATGTTCATCTAGTTTGTTTCTGAATACCCATTTTAGTCCAATGGACTTCTTGTCTTTAGGTCTAGGTTCCAGATGCCAAACTTTATTTCTTTCAAATTCATTTAGTTCAGCTTGCATAGCATTAATCCAGTCTGCGTCAGTTAAAGCCTCAACATAATTTTTAGGTTCCATGGAAGAAAGGAATGCATTGAATGCACAGAAGTTCCTAAGCTGAGATCTGGTTTGAGTTCCTTTTGTGATGTCACTCATGATTGTGTCAACTGGATGAGATTTCTGATATTTCCAGGGCCTTGGAGTGAAATCTTTGATTGGATACATCCTCTCTTCATTATTGTTGACTGGTTCTTCTGTAGGAACTTGATTCTGGAACTCAGGTTGAACTTCTTCAGGAGTTTCCACATTTTGGCCTTCATTAAGATTTTCAGTTTGTTCTTGAAGTGGAGTTCCTGGTGCATTCTCCAACTCTGGTTCAGCATTTGTTTCATTATTCGTTACTTCTGCAACTTCACCATGTTGCTTCTGCGATGATGCTAGTTCCTCATATGGATTTTGCTTACGCACAAGTCCAATTTCGAAATCATCATCACAATCCTGTACATCAACCAAATTTTCAGTCTCATCAAATATAATATGTACAGACTCCTCAACACACATTGTTCTTTTATTATAAACTTTATAAGCTTTACTATTTGAGGCATATCCTAGGAAAACTGCCTCATCACTACGTTCATCGAACTTTCCCAAGTTCCTTTTACCATTATTGTGAACAAAACATTTGCAACCAAAAGATCTAAAGTAAGAAATATTAGGTTTTCTCCCTTTCATAAGTTCATAAGGAGTTTTGTTGGTGATGGCTCTAACAGATATTCTCTTGAGTATATAACATGCTGTGTTCACTGCCTCAGCCCAGAAATTCCTAGGAAGCCTAGGCAGACTGCTTGATATCAACATTGTCCTTGCCATGTCTTCAAGACTCCTATTATTGCGTTCCACTACTCCATTTTGTTGCGGAGTTCTTGGGGCAGAGAAATTGTGATCCATACCATACTCAGCACAAAACATTTTTAACTCTTCCAAATCATGTTTCAATTTTTCAAAATTCGGATAATCAGTCGGTGGAGGAACTTTAGAGTTAGGAGTATCAACACTCAGTTTTAACAAAGACAATTCCACATTCAAGAGTATGTTATCTTGTTTTAAGTTCTCTAGAGTTTCTTTTAGAATTTTATTGTCATCAAACAGACTGAAGAACCTGTATTGAATGTCAAACTTCATGTTATCAACCCATTCACTGTTCTCCTTGTAAGTTATCAAAGCTTTATCACTTAGATGTTTGGATTTATGCAATTCTTTTAGATCTTCTTGGATTTCCAAAACAGTATCTATTAGATTCTCTTTAGACAGATGTTTTAATTGATTGTAAGAGAACCATACCTCAGACTCAAGATCCTTCAGTTTGGCAGCTTCATCAGTTTTTGCCATTAGACATAAATGAGCAGTTTCTTCTGATGGTTGATCCTCCTCTTATTCTGAATCTGTATCTCCCCAAGCAGCAAGCATGGCTTTCTTAACGTTGTCCTTAGTCAAGTAAGGCTTGTAGACTCTTGACTCCTTGGATTGCTCCTTGCCTTTAGTCTTTCCTTTCTCTCCATCCTAAACAGGACAATCTTTGATAAAATGATCCTTTGATCCACACTTGAAACACGTTGTGTTTCTGGAACTTGTATACTTCTTGTTCCTGTAAAACTTCCTATTGTTCATCATTTTCTTAAATTTCCTCACTAGCATAGCCATCTCTTCTTCATCAACATCTGATCCTTCTGAGTCTTCGGCCTTTAGTGCCATACCTTTATTTCTGGAACTTTCAGTGTTGGAACTCAGATGAAGTTCATGAGTCATCAATGATCCAGCTAGTTCTTCCATATTGAACTTAGTAAAGTCCTTAGCTTCCTGCATGGCAGTAACCTTGGATCTCCAGCGTTCATCTTGTGGTAGGCTTCTTAAGATCTTCCTTGCCTGTTCATCAATAGGAATTTGCCTGCCAAGGGAGTTCAGTTCATTAATAATATCATTGAATCTAGTAAACATCTCTTCTATGGTTTCTTTGGATTGCATTTCAATTCTTTCATACCTAGACATCAATAAATCTATTTTAGAACGTTTTACCTCGTTAGTACCTTCATGAGTTACCTGTAACAAATCCCAAATCTGTTTGGCAGACTTGCATCCCATGATACGATTATGTTCATAGGGTCCAAGTCCACAGTGCAGATACTTTATAGCTAAAGCGTTCATTTCAAGTTTCTGATAATCTTCTTTATCATAATCAGAAATAGATTTAGAGACTACCTCATGCTTGTCATTGGTTTGAGTTATTTCAAAATCACCAGTTTCAATTACACGCCAAACCTGGTAATTTTCTGCCTTGATGAATATCTCCATCCTGTTCTTCCAGTAGGCATAAAACTTACCGTTGAACATAGGTGGACGTTGGGTAGAATACCCTTCTTCTAGTTTCTCCTTGTAATTCATCTCTCCAGGAACTTACTCAGCAAAATTATCTGCTTGCACGTGAGAACCGTGCTCTGATACAAATTGTTAACTGAGAGAGATGAACACTACAAGAGGGAGGGGGGTTGAATTGTAGTTGAGTTCCTAAATAATAATTTTGCAAATATAAAACAGAACAAAATAGGAACTTGCGATGCACACAAATTTTACGAGGAAACCTTCTAGTGCCCAACTAGAAGTAAAACCTCGACCCTACCTTAGGGATTTCAAACTCAAATAATTCCACTATAATAGGGAAAACACCAAGTTACAACCTATTATAATTCAGCCTCTACTCTCAAGTTCCAGAATGAACTTGCTACAAAACAACACCTTGTTCTACCCAGTTTAAGTCCCACACTCAAACTCACTCGTACTCCCTAAGTACAGATCTTTCCCCTTCTCACCAGAAGCTCTCTCTGTATGCAATGATAAAAACACTCTTACCCTGATAAACCCGAAACCAAATACAAGAATTAACACCTAGTATATGATAGGCAAGCTATGCATGAAACTCGAAACTAATATGACAGTATGATAAGCTTGGCAAACTTACGCAACTATAGCTCTGTAAATTCTTCACTCATAAAACTCACAAAAACCTTGGCTCATATTATTCTCTACTATTTATACGAGTATTACCTATATAAAAAGTAGGTTTACATAAAGATAAATAAGTAAAATTTAACTTATCTTAAAACACGGTTTTTTAATTAAATCCTTTGAAGAAAATCTTTTCAGAAAATAAGATAGAAATATTGAATTAAAAAGCATAATATCTTTTTAACAAATTGATTTTAAAAGATAAATATTTAAAGAAAATCTTTTTCCGATTTCTATCTTTTATCTTTTCCGATTTTAATTTATTTGTCAAGCTAACTGTCACGCTTCTAATAAGTTTCATGTATATCCTTCTTAACATATTTAACAATGAATCTAGAAGATAAAATCTTAACCAAAACATTGCTGCGCTGTATTCTTGTTCTGGTAGGTTTACTTGGACTTCACGCTTACTAAGTTCCTCCAAAGATCTTAGTCATCAATCTTCAAGTTCCTGTGAAGGAACGTTCCTGTGAAGGAACGTTCCTGTGAGGGAACGTTCCTGTGAAGGAACGTTCCTGTGAGGGAACTTTCCTGTGAGGGAACTCAGTTCCTGTTAGGGAACTCTTCTTTTATATTGAATAACTTTCTTGATAAAGAACTCCTTCAAGTCTTCTCAGCTTTAGTTACTTCTTCCATCTCCAAGATCAATTTCACCTAGGCTGCACAAACACTTGAAAAGTCTTTATGAGATGAGTTTGCTGTAACTCAAGTTTCTCATCATCAAAACCTTTAAACATCAACAACGTACTTGACTTGGAAAAAGATACAATGACTATACTTAAAGGAAAATGACCCTATAAATAACTCAACAAATACCTGATGAATCTAGTCATTTGTCTAGTGGTGATAATAGTGAAGTTGGAAAACCACCATCTGCAAAAGTAACAGAGGCAACAGGGTCTCATGAACAACCAGATCAACATAGAGTTCATGCAAGAAACAAGGTACTACTTTCCAAATTATTTGATTCTAGATTTTGGATTTTGATGGAATGAATAAAAATATGATGCTATAAAATTATATGTGATTGATATATGCTTTTGTATTGAACAGCCTACAGAGGCGCAGGACATTGTTTCAATAGTGCCTCAAAATGTCCCATAATAGCCTTCAGTGTACATGAAACAAATCAGCCCAGCTCTACAGAACCACCCTTGGTGAATCAAGAGCCTGAAGTTCATGTAGCTGCTCCTGGTGTAAGTACTGCATTAGCTATAAAAATATGTCATTTAAATTATATGATTCATGAAACTAAAATATGATCTTTAGAAACATATAATGATGCTATAAATTTATATTTGATTGATATATGCTTTTTTATTGAACAGACTACAGAGGCTCAGTCCATTGATTCAGTAGTGCCTCAAAATGTCCCACAACAGCCTTCAGTACATGTAACAAATCAGCCCAGATCTGCAGAACCACCCTTGGTGAATCAAGAGCCTGAAGTTCATGTCACTACTCCTGGTGTAAGTACTGCACTAGCTATAATTATATGTCATCTAAAGCATATGATTCATGAAACTAAAATATAATCTTTAGAAACATATAATGATGTTATAAATTTACATTTGATTGATATATGTTTATGCATTGAACAGCCTGGAGAGGTTCATGGTGAAAAGCTGACAGAACCTCCAAAAGACAAACATCAGCCTATAGTGGATGAAACAAATAAGGGCAGCTCTTCATCTCAACCTATAGTAAGTCTAGAGGCTAATGTTCCAGTAACTGTTCCTTATGTAACTACTATATTATCTAAAAATGTTTTGTCTTTTAAAGAATATGATTCATGAAACTAAAACCTGATATTTTGAAACATATAATGATGCTATAAATTTCTATATGATTGATATATGTGTATGTATTCAACAGTCTGCAGAGGGTCATGGTGGAAAGCTGATTGAACATCCACAAGGCACACAGCAGCCTTAAGTACATGAAGCAAATGAGGGCAGCTCTACAAATCAACCCTTAGTAAATCCAGAGGCTAATGTTCCAGAAGCTACTTCTGCTGTAAGTAAACCACTAGCTACTAAGATATAAAGTCATTTTAAGCTTATGATTCATGAAACAAAAATATGATGTTAAGAAAATAAAAATGATGTTATAAAAAATTTATGTGTGATATAAGTTGATGTGGTGAACAACCTGGAGAGGATCAGGATAATGAGTCAAGAGAAGCACCAAAAGACTCACAGCACCCTTTAGTGGATAAAGCAAATAAGGGCAGCTCTTCAGCTCAACCATTAGTAAATCCAGAGGCTAATGTTCCAGTAGCTACTTCTGTTGTAAGTAAACCACTAGCTACTAAGATATAAAGTCATTTTAAGCTTATGATTCATGAAACAAAAATATGATCTTAAGAAAATGAAAATGATGCTATAAAATATTTATGTGTGATATAAGTTGATGTGGTGAACAGTCTGGAGAGGATCAGAATAATGAGTCAAGAGAAGCACCAAAAGACTCACAACACCCTTTAGTGGATAAAGCAAATAAGGGCAGCTCTTCAGCTCAACCCTTAGTAAACCCAGAGGCAAATCCTCATAATACTACACCTGCGGTAAGAAATCAATTACCTACAAATATATTAAGTCCTTAACAACTTATGATTTACTAAAACTACATTTGATAAATGTGCGTTATTGTATTGAACAGTCAGCTAATCCTCAGCCAACGGCTACTTCAGAGAAGCAACACCAGCATACAGTGCAGGACACTAATCAGGGCAATGCATCACATAACTAGGAATGGCAACGGATCGGATTTGGGTCGGATGTAGCTAAATCCGAATCCGATCCGTTTAGTAAATGGACCCTGGACTCGGATATGAATCCGAGTCCGAATCCTAAACATCCGAGTCCGAATCCGATCTGACTCGTAATTTTCAGATCTAAATCCGCTCCGTTTATACGGACCTCCGAAATGATCCAAATATTTTTTTTTGTAATGTCATATACCTATAATTGTTTGTATTGTCATACCAAGTAAAGTATAAACATAACATATTTAAATTAAGAACTTAGTTACATAACAAAATTTTGCTACAAAACAAGCAAACAATTGTCCCAAGTTATAAAGTATATGCGCATACTCTCGGATTTGGACTCGGATCGAACTCCATCGAACTTTGCGTAGGGTCCAAGTCCGATCCGCCTCTTATTCGGATTCGGTTCTATTTTATCGGATTCGGATTCGGACTAATATTAAACTGATTTGGATCGGATTTTTTCTTTCGGATCGGATTGGATTCGAATCAAACTCGGATTAAATTGCCATCCCTACACATAACCCCTTGGCTAATCCCGAGGCTAATCCAACTGTGGAATCCCATGCAGCTGAAAAAATGGTACATTTAATTTTTAAAAATTTATGATTCTGTAAAATCATTTATGATGCTAAAATAATATATATGATTTAATTTTATGAAATATGATTTATATTATTAACTCAAACATGTCACATACCCCCAAAAAACCAAACTCTGCCTTACGTAAAGTTGCCAGAGTACGATTAACCTCTGGATTTGAAATCACTGCTTATATATTCAGACCTCACAAGCTCAGCCCACTGTAGAAAGTAAGAAGCGGCAGGGTGGAAGAAAAAAGAAAGCACCTTCCGGTGACAAACTTAATAAAGAGAAGGTTCCACCATCTAAAGAAACAACTAAGAAGCGTGGAAGGTAAAAAAAATAACACTTCAGGTGACGGCCCTGAAGAAGCAGAGGTCTCAAAAAGGAAAGAAACATCGAAGAAGCGTGGAAGGTCTACGAAGGACCCGACAAATGAGGAAACTAATGAAGAAGAGGGTGGAAAACCGAATAAGAAAAGAGTAGCAAAGGCTGGGGTGAAGCTAGGAAGGCCTGCACTTCCTGATTGGAAGAAAGAAAAACCTGTAAGAAGCATTAGAATTCTGATTTTAGTGGTGTACTATGTCAATTTGCTTAACATGCTTGCTAACAGTTATTAACAATGGTTGGTTTTCATTTTCTGGTTCTAGTACCCAGTCATGAGGATATATCCAGACACGGTATTCAACATAGTGAATGAGTTGGACAAAGAAAAGGCATGGGTCAACATGGCAGGTTTTCAGTCCTTCCTTGATTTGCAGTTCACATCTGTTGACAATTACTTTTTGTCATGGCTGGTAGGGAGGTGGGATCCCAAGACCCAACTGTTGTGTATTAGGGATGATTATGAGATTAAGATAACAGATGAGATAGTGGGGTGGGTATATGGCTTGCCATTTGGGGATTTCACATTGAGAATTGAAGAGCCAAACTCACGTGAGTCTTTATCAAATAAATGGCATTTTTTATTTTTTTACATGATTAAAAAAGTTTTATCATCCTTGTATTATCAAATAGTTTTTTAGTTAGTCAATTATATACTATTTAGCATCCGTAACCTTTTAAAAGTATCTGTCAGCTATTTGCAGCACAAATGTTTTATTTTAAGCATAACAAAATTATTTGCAGCAGATCAGAACATTATTTACAGTAGTAGTTCATCAGACATCACATTTTTTGGTTTTAGCATATTTCTATTCACTCTTGATGATAAAAAATGGATGTAGGTGACAAGGAGTACAAGAAATTGAAAAAGTCATACTCAAACCAAGGTGGCATTGGTTATGGGACAGTAGAGCAAGATTTAAAGGATAACATGCTCGACAAAGACCGGTTCATGCAGTCGTTCATTTTTCATGTATTTGGTAATATGATTTGTACGACGTTGAACAATTGGATTAGTCCTACTCTCTGTTGGTTATTGAAAAACCGCTACATAAAAGAGGCAAGAAAGTGGAACTGGGCACAGTACGTACTTGATTGGATGATCCACACAGTTGGTGAAGCAGAAGCGGAGAAGGGTGGAGTGAAAGGATCTCCAATAGTGCTCATGGTAATAAATAACTGTGTTTACTCGCTAAGTTTAACACGATGTTGATGATGTGTTGATTAATAGCTATGTTGCATAGATTGCGTACCTTGAAAGGCTTTAACATCGATGGAAAGGGTCATCGATGGGACGTAAACGTTCCAAGGCTAGGGTTGTGGCAGCAGCGAGACATCGAAAGAGCTATTGCAGCGGACACTGGAGATGATGGGACGTACGGTGTGGCAGAGGTTTGTGTTTTTTCTGTAGTATACCTATGTAATTCTTTTTTTACTTGTAGAGTACTTACATAGCTACCTAAACTCGTTTATTTGAAGGTTGTCAGAGATGTTGTTTATGGTAAGGCTTACCCTATTGGCGCGTTTGGTGATCGTCCCGTGTGGATGCAAGTTCCAGTTGGAACATCAGCCGATGCATTTCAAACTACGGTGAAGCTGAAAAAAGTTACCACTACAACAAAACCTAAAGTCAGAGAGTTGAAAGGGTACAAAGGAATTCACCAAGTAATCTCAAGCGATGAGGTAATTGATTTTATTTACATTTTATTCATTGCGTTACTGAAACCTATACCATGTCTTTGTTTTGCATTTTTGAAAATACAAGGATGATGATGAACCTCAGCCGTCAACAAAAGATGTCAAAGATAAAAGGGGGGATGTTGTCTCTCAAACACTGGTTTCAACAAGGACAAGATCTAAGTCAACAGCAGCACCCGTCGACAAGATGCCAAAAGAGGTAATCAACCCTCAATTGTTTTACTACATAAATATATGCCTCATAGCGTCATTGTAGAGTTAACACAATGATTATAATATTAATAGCATCATTACTGACTTTACAAAATCATAAACTTTCTATTTTCAGGAATTAGTCATTTACAATCAAAATTTATTAATTATTTAAAATATTTGTTTAGAGTTTACAGAATCATAACTTGGTTATAGTAAGAATCATTGTTGAATTTAGAGAATCAGAACACTTATTAACAATAATAATTATTCATGATTACAGAATCAATTTATACCATCATACATTGAAATGTTTATGTACTTAAAAAATTTATAGGTCAGTTATGCTTTATATTTTCTTTTCTAATAGAATTTGAATCTATTATTTTTTTTATTTACATAACAATGTAATATTCCACTTACCCACCTCATTTCTTAATTTAGGTTTCAATTCCCAAAAAAAGGAAAAGAAAGGAGGATGAGGATGAATCAACTGAAGAAGATGCATCCAACAGTGGAGATGAATCAACTGAAGATGATGCTGATGAAGAGTATTCCTCTGACGGGGATAGCAGTAGTGACGGAGAGGACGATGATAGTGGTCCTCACAAAGGTGGTGATGGTGGGAACGGTGGTAGTGGGGCACCAGTCTACACTTCAGCTTCTGCCCCTAAGAGTGCCAAGGAGGATTCAACCTCCGTTTCTGGAAAAGCCCCTAAGGGTGGTAAGGGGGCTTCACAGTCCGCTCCTGCGGGGAAGGATATGAAGGGTAGCAAAGGGGCGGCTGTTTCACATCCAACTGTTGATACTCAGACACAGAAGAAGAAGGCAGAACCTCCCAAAAAGGACAAAGATAATAATGTTGCTGAGTGTACATATAGTGACATAGAAGAGGGATTTAATTCCGATGTCAAAGCCCCGCCTGTCATTACACCTCATGCAAACAAGAGGCTTACAATAACAGCTCAACACAAGTCATGGGGAACAGAGTAAACAATTTGGGCACTCTGATGTTTGTCATACTTAGGAATATTACATTTTTGACAAGTAGCAAAATAATGTTTGCATTCAAACAGGTTCAGGGATCAGGTATTGTATAGATATTTGGACTCTGAAGTGATCCGGCAAACCTTCCACAATGCATTAAAGAGGAAAACACAAATACCAGTAGAGGTAAATAGTTGATGTGAAACTTATCATGCCTAATTACAATATACAAATAAGTCCTAACCCTCGTGTTCAATTCAATTTCAGCTCATGAATGCCTATGCGGCGGACACCAACTATCAAGCTTCTAGGGGAACAAAAACTGGGGACTTATTTGGGATCTACGTTTTAAGACCATCATTTTTGGTAATTTAAAATGCCTAACTTCTAATGTACAAATTAAGGTGTGGTAATAATAAAATAACCTTCTTTGAGATTGGATTGTAGTGCACGCTACTGGAGGAGGAAATGAAGGGAGAACCTGTGGAAGAGTTAGTCAAGGATGAAGTTAAGTTCATCAACGACTTCTTCTTGAAGAGAGATACAAGCTTGCAGATAAACTTAAGGTATTTTATCTTTATTACTTATTATATTTACAGGATCATACTCTTGTTTGGAGGCTTTAAATTTGAGTTTAAAGAATCATTATTTTCTTTAAAAATCCTATCTTTACATTAAATATAAGATTGTTGATAATGGCCACTAACACTGCATATGTGTTGATCATGATGACATCTAGCTGTACATGCCTGTCTACGTTGATCATGGGTGGTTCATCTATGTCTTCCATATGGAACATAAGAAAGTGTTCATAGTGGATTTCGATGAGAATATTAAAGAAGGTGATGAGGAGGAGGAAACTGCAAGGCATTTGAAAAGGGTTAAGATTTTGGTATGTAACTCGTATCTGCACATAGTGTAGACACCCCATACTGAATTTTTTAAACACAAAAATGTCCTAAAATCTGTTTATTCTATGCCTCAGATGAAGTACAGTGCACAGATTCTACGTACGACAGAAGAACCACTCCAACATCCAGATGTTGAAACATATGAGATTTGTAAGTGTTCTGACATCCCAAAGTCAAAAGCAATAGGGGACACTGGCATGCTATGCATTTTGTTCCTGATAAATATTTTGGAGGCAGCCATGTCGAGCCTACAGGTGATGATTAATACATAACCTTTGTTCATTTCGCGAAAAATTGGTTTCATGTTGTGCCTATTGCTGAAAAGATTTTCGATTTGCAGCTGTATGGGAAGGGAACAAATGACTTTCTTTTCAAGAAGTACGTGGTTTGGAAGTTACTGACGTCAAAAAGCAATCAAGAGAAGAAGGATATTAATTCGAAATTGGGTGTGTGATGCACCAGTTGTGTCAAACTATCTATTTGTGTTACTTTAGTTGTTTATTTTAGGTGCGTTTAGAACATATCAAGAAGTATCCTTATTTATGTAATCATTATGACATTTATGGAATCATATTAATGTTAAGGAGTTCAAGTATGGCGTCAGAAAACATCTGATGTAGTTTACTTATTTATGTAATCATTATGACAATTCTGGAATCAAATTAGTAGTAATAGAGTTATAGCATCCTAATGAGATTGATAATATCATTTTATTTATAAATGTTACAACTTAAATTGAAAATAACTTACATCCTCAATAACGTAAATATAATCACCAAAATACTTAAAAGAATAGATGTTGCCAACCCCATCCTAGATAGTTTCATGTTGGTCTCTTCACACTTGTACAACTTTAGTCGTAGTAATTCACTATATACCTTCATTTCCGATATTTTGTCACGGAGAAGGTTATTTTCAACTTTTAGATTAATCGCCTCGCAGTTCATCGCCATGCACTGCTCCTTCCATTGTCCGACTAGATCCCTCAGGCTTTGGGTTTCATGTTGGTTTGCTTCTTCTTCCCAGCAAAAGAATCCACAGTTATCATCCTATCAAATAATTTAAAATCCTATCAAATAATTTAAAATAATGGGGAATATCATACTCCAAAGCATTCCTAAAACCGAAATTAAGGGTATATTAAAGGCACACCGGATATTACCTTCCAATTCAAACATGAATAAAACTTGCGCCCTGCATTTCCATTTTTTTTGCAAACTTGTACTTTGGCTGGTAGACTATGATTGCATACAACAACATTATTTTCACCAATGTTCATGTTCCAAGAAGAGGATGAACTTGATTCATTTTTTTTATTATTTCCCTCTATGACTGTCATCTTCACTCACAATACGAAACTATTGGCATTTGCTCCCTACTAATTTATAGGTTGGAAACTACGACTATTTGGATTTTGAAATGAAGGCAATAAATAAAGTTACCGTTGGGTATATCATGAAATTATCACTTTTACAAACTACAAATATATCATGTAACATAATGTAGCTAACAGGATCATATTAGTTTTTACAGACTAATTAAAAATTGTTTTGTTAGAGTCTGAAAAATAATAGTATAAGGTCCTTAGTGCACCAGTTGATATAATATTAATTAGTGCATTAAATACGGTAACCGTTGGTAAGCGTTGAGTGCGTATTTCAAAATAGTTACCGTTAGTGAAGTATAAATTACTTGTAATACCAAATACCTATTTATAGTATCGGATCACAAATTGTAGGATCAATTTCTTGTTTGTAATATCCAGAACATATTCATAATAGAAACAACAAATTTAACTACTTATGGTCATACAATACTTATCAATTACATGAAGCTTCTAAGTTGTTGTGCACAAAACAACTTATGATATACATTTACTTTTAACTTAGGTCACGCGTTTCCTCGGATGAATTGACTGGATATGCGCTCCCATAAACAACACCATTGATAGCCTGATGTATCAAATACGGACGTCAGTCAGTTAAATAGTTGAAAACTGAAAATACTTTTATTACTATGTAATTAGGAATAAACCTTAGCTTTGCCGTAAACACCGTTGTGTTGAGAGTCCGATTGTATTGCCACAGAAACATTGTCCTCATTCCATGAACAAATTCTGCAACCATTAACTTTCCACTCCACCTTGCTTGCATGACTTATCCTGTCTAAGTATATAAGCTACACCAAACAGGTTATTTATATCATCTATTTACTGCATAAACAATGACCAACAAATAAACGTCAAGTAAACAAACCACGATTAGAAGTATTCCGCATCCTTCAGCTATCACTGTACACGGTAAGCCAGTCCAACATATACTTGCCCCAGTTATACTTATATGCCATGTTTGCGTACTGCAGAACATAAACATGAGCAGAACTTATCAAGCTACCTTTCATCATTGGGCAAAGCAACACACCTAGTGTGTACAGTAGAAAATGTTGCTTGAACATGGCCTTATTATACTTCTCAGCACATATGTCAGCATACACTTTTGACTCTTTGATAGCACCGCGAGAGGAATGACCCTTGTACGTTTTTTTTCAAATACTTGAATGTTTCAGCAGAAGCTTTTTCGGGGTAAAACAAGAAATCCGAACCAGGAACTCCGAGGACCCATCCAACCATCTCACAATCAACAACAACATTGAAGTTCTCCCTAATATTAAGGGTGCGTGAAATGGGATCAAACGTTGAAACAATCCGACTTATAAAGGATGGGTCTATGCTTGTAATGGACAAATGGAGCAGGTTGACAAATCCCATTTCATTAACCCGACCTCTTTGAGTAGGATTCAACTTCCCAACGAGTTCAACAAACCGCGCTAGATTTTTTGTGCAATTTGAATACTGTAACACAATTTTTTAAACAAATAAATTGATAAACATACACCCACCAGTATAACAACTAACTTATTTCTTTTAAAAGATCATAACTTACTTCACGAAATCATAATAAAGTTGATGAAACAATAAGGGTTACTATACAGGACAAATAATTTGCTTTTTACACAGTCTCACTAGTAGATTAAAGAAAGCATATGATAGTTAATATACACTAGGAGAAATAACTTTTTTCGTTACCATCATTTGAATTATTTTACTTAATATAATTGTGCATCAGAATTTATTTATTTTACAGAATCATTTGACCCTAACTAAGTGTTAACAATAACTAATTTATTTCTTTTATAGTTTCATAAGCAACATAGTTTTACAAACTTATATTAATTTCCATAAAATAAACTGCAATAGTTAAATAAAACTAGAGGTTTACAAAACCATTGAAGTTGGAATTGAATTTTGAATTAACATGCAATGTGGTTACGAATTTAAACGATAAATCAAATTTATAATTGAAATGCTTCAATTCAAACATACCTTCATATTTGGTTTCTGGACCGTAATATGCTTTTCAGATTTTAGTACTCTATCCCCCTTCAATTTCTGGTTATGTTAGATTAATATGTCCACAGATCTATTTGACAATGCAACCCTTCTCAAGTTGATGAATTCTTCATCATCCATGACATCACATAATTCACTCATCGAACAATCAAACGAAGGAATATAACTTACATTATAATGTTCATACCCAAGCCCTTCAATTATGGCAGTCAGTTTGTCTAGTTCGAATTCATTGTCGGAGATGTTAACAACAAGGTGTTCTCCATCTTTGTACTTCAACTTAGGATAATATACAAGCCTCCCACCATGCCAGACTGTACACCTTATGGAATTTGAACATGCCATTTTGAACTTTAAAATGCATGTACTAAAAATGGATCTAAGAAAGAGAAAAAAAATATGTAATAGGGAAAAAAGGGCAAAGTGGATTGGGAGGTGATGGCGGTTGGAAGTCTGGTCCACATATTCCACAATACATACCATTAGTTTTATTATTTCATTTCAATCTATAGTGTGTACTATAATTTTAAACATGTTGTACGGAGATCTCATAGTGACACGTTTATTAAACAAGATTTTATAAAAATAAGAATGATTCTTTAAAATTAAAAATGTTTTCAGGGGACAAAAAAAATGATTTTTTCATGGTCGCAAGGTTCGAACACTGAATGCATTTGAATAATACAACATTTTGATAATTTCTACACCATAGAACTAGGGGGGTACCAGCACATTCACTGGATTACATATTAATATATATTATTAATTGAATAGTTTCTCTTTTTATATTTATCAAATTTGTAAAAATTTTAACTTATTAACATACTTTTTGTTTTTAATAAAATAGTTTTTTTTGAAATACTAATAAAATAGTTATTAAATATAAATAATTTATATCTAAACGTATAACATTGTTTCCTTCACTAACATAAAATAATTAAAAACTAAATAAAAATATGTTTTTGTTATTCTGATATTTTAAAATTAGATATGATTCTGTAAAGTTGAAAATAATTAAAATCAGAAAAAAAAATACAATTTATGCCGTCACAGTGTTCGAACAGTGGTTTGATGTATGCACATGTAGCTTTTAAACTTAACCATTGGACTAAGGGGTATCAACACGTTCATTATGTTTGAAAAAACTATTTATTACAATGTTTGTATGAGCGTCCCAACGAATCGTTTTTTTGGAGTCGATTAAAATTCCGGATCGTTTTTTTATTCCGGATCGTTTTTTTGGGTGAGTTGTAAAACATAATCTTTAACCAATTTTGCAGCTAATAATTCTAATTTTTTTTTTTTTCACACCTCCACCAAACTTTCATTCAAATTAGTTTATTCTTCAAATATATAATCACTACAATTCATTTTAATAATTGTAAGCCACACCGCGACGGGCTGGAATCTACATGAACATTACAAAAAATTCACCGACGCCGGTAGGATGTTCACCGGATGACAAATCTAGAATTTTCACCGACACCCTATCGACCGCCCTCAATCTGTTTAATGCTGAAATTCATAAAATCAAATTTGTATATTGTTCTTCATTCGTTATTTACACAGATATATTAGAGCCTTAGAGGGGAAACATTAGGAGAGAGAAAAAAAATTAGGAGAGAGAGAAAAAATGAGGTGAAAAAATCTGACTTTTTTTTGGGGATTATATACTATATTAATTTGGGTAGGTGAAAGGTTTGATATTTGAAATTCAAAAGTTGAAATTTAAAAAACAAGTTTGAAATTCAAATGAAAATGAAGGTGGCCCACAAAAAAAAGAATATTCCCAATCAACCAATGGGAAGCTAGTGTACAAGATTCCTTTTGTACACTAAGTGTACCTTAAATTGCTTCCCTCATAAGTAGATAACCTTCGCCAAAACATAGCTTGAAAACAAATATGATTGGCTAAAAGTCTTAAACCACTAATATTATTTTTTTGTGTAATACCAAACTTCAAAGTAGATATTTTGACTAGAATTTCCCTAATTAGGTTTGGATATAATAACTAGATAAAACCAGTGATTACAAATAAATGCTTTTTTTTCATTTGACTAATTTTATCTATCCTATTTTCTTATCAAGACAGGCAAATGATATGCATTGGAGAGTGATAACTACACTTCAAAATTATTGAAAATTTTGCTTTCCAAAGATTTAATTATTTTGTTAGAATATATAGATTTACTTTTATTTTTTGATGGGGTTTATAATTTTACTTTGTTTACACATAAAATATATCTGTGTGTTTCACATTTTTATATGATTTAATTACCCACTATGTTTGGTTGACATAAAATAAACATGGGGAGTGAGACTTCCTAGGAATAGGGGTGGTAATCGGATCAAGTCGGGTCGGATTCGTGTTTGGGTCAGCTACCTTTGACCTAAACCTGATCCATTAAACAAATTAGGTTGAAAACCTCAGCCTAAACCTGATTATTTCGGGTTCAGGTCAACCTGAAAATGACTTTATTTGACCTGAATTTTTGTTTGGGGTTAAATAAGGTTATTTCAACCGGAAAAAAACCTGAAATTAACCTAAAAATGACCTGAAACTACCCTAAACAAGTGAACAACAAAAAATTTCAAAGTTGTAAATCACCTATGATTTTCAAACCCTCAAATTTTCAATCAAACAAGAGCAAAGGATTAAACATTCATTACTCAAACCTAACAAATAGGCCAACATAAAACAGCATAGTTGTAACACCCCAATAATTCTCTCTTAAAACCTGTAAATACCCTGAACAAAATCCAAGAGATCGAATTACTGGAGTGCTACCGCCACGTGTTCAAACGTTAAGGCTTTATCAGAAAATAATAGCGGAAAAACTAACTCAGTTATAAATAAGTTTCAAAACCAATAAACAAAACCAAATTAAATCTTACATTTTGGAACCATTAAGGCCCTTATTTAAAACCCAAAATAATAAAAATGATAGGTAAATGAAACTGAGTCTAAATTAATTCAAAAGAAAGAAATAAAGTAAACTGTGAATAGTAATCAACATTCCACTCAAAATCCCACTACCTTGATGCAAGTTCTAAACATGTAAAAACCTGTGGTTAATCTGCTCCCCAATATTACAAGTGTAAAAATTGGATCGTCACAGGTCATTGAAAGGCGAAGGCCATGACCAAAGAAAGACACACAAAGCACGCAATCAGCAAAGCTGAGTACATACAAGCTACAAAACATAAAAGAAATCCCTAACATGCTACTAATAATCAATCATCACGCATCATTAGTTTATAGACTCGACACATGACTTGACTATTTATATTACTAAGACTCCATTAATTAATAATAGGTAAATCATTATTTTTATTCATTGGATTACGCAATAGATAAGGTTGTCCAACCCATGCTCCATTTGGAACATCAATAAAAGAAAAACCCCATGCCTCCTTTCGGAAACATCAATAAACATCCAACGACCACGGGCGCGACTCCGTGACCGTAGTTAGTATGAGATCTCACCTAACTCCTAGTTTTAAAAAAATATATTTGAAATAAGAAACTCGTAGATCAGACGACCTCTAGAAAAGTACACGGCTAATACCCCATCTACCCCAACCCCTGATTGTCATTACTCCAGATGTGCACCAATCCAGAGTTTTATTGCTCATCCATCTTGCACTTTACGTGATTTACAGGTTTAGGTTTAGACTTAGTGTGACTCATATGCATAACAATACAAACATTCCAAACACAATTCAATCAAACAAGGCAAGTTTCCAATTTCAATTCTTGATTTATTAGTGACAAACAACATTTATTATTTATTCTTTTACTACCTCGGTGTATAAACACCTTGAGTGCATAAGGCACCCCAAAACCTTAACCTCGTCTTGTAAGACTTGAATTCTTCCTTTACTCATCCTGTTTGCATAATCATTAATGAGTAATAAATTAATCTTTACACCAATCATATACCTTTGCCTCTAAGCGCACCTTGCATAATTAGAGCACAAATAATACTTGCAATGTAAAATAGTGCGCATTATATGAAATTCACAATGTATAACCAAACAATTTAACCCAGTCATCCCTATACATGATACTAAGTTCTCGATCTGTCTTTAACCATGCACCTAAAAGCAAGGTTTCGTAACTTGTACGTACCTTGAATAAACGAATTAGTATGCCACTTTACTATCTAGATATAACCTTCAATAAACTCCTCTCCTAAACCAAACAATAACATGTCAATCAATACCCAATCAATCAAATTTACAGCAATAATAACTTACTTTAAAACCTTCAAAATCTAAATCAAACAAGACTTTAAAACCTTCCCTTTAGTTAAAATTAAAGTTCTTTAAATTTTCTTCATAAAAACCTTAAAATACACTCTTATACATGAAATTACAGCAAGTTTAAAGTTTAATAAAAATCTAAAAATTATTTTAAAACCCCTAATAATCTCCCTTTTTAATGGGTGATTAAACCCTCTTTATAAAACATCAAAAGTAGTACTTAGAAACTATTTCCAGCACTTTAGATTAATTAAAAACCCTTCAAAACTTTATCAATACATCACTTTAATACTCAATTAAAAGTAGCTCCTAGGAAATAATCACTTCATAAAAAACAACCAATAATTAATATTACTAACCCAAGTAATTTCCAAAAATATAATATGATGAAAAGCCTCTTAAAACTTCAATAAAAACATATAACTATGCTTAATTAACTTAAAACATAATTAATTTTATTAATCAAACTCAAGAATAAAATTTTAAGCATAAAAAACTTCGTTAAAATCAAAAACTGCCCGAAAATCATATTTAGAGGCTGAATTTGGCCACAAGAAGGTGGTGCTCACTACAAAAGGTAGTGAGTCCTTCTTAAAACGTTGTTTTCACATGGAAAGCACTACTTTTTTTTTTTTTTTTTTTTTATCAAAATCGGATGAGTTCAGAACTTGATCGTGATTAAAACGGGATTAATATTAAAGAACGGAAATTACAAAATTAAAACACGAATTTAAGTGTTCAAAATAATCTGGAATTAAGTTAAACTAATCATTAGTTATACTCACCATAATTTCAAAACATCATTACTATAAAACCCCTAAATCAATTGTTCATAAAAAACCCTAAAATCATGATTTTCAATAATTAAAGACCCTAGGTTATAAAATTTACAAAATCTAAAAATTATGGCATTCATAAAATCTGAAATTATAAATTTTAATCATCAAAATACAATTTGATACTAATTAAATTAATTTCAAACAATAAAATCAAAACCCATAAATCAATAACTATAATTACACAAATTAATAAAATAAAAGAGAAAGAAAAAAAGACTAACTTTTTTTGCGTGGGAAATTTTTGGGGATTCATGGGGTATTTATAGGAGATAATTGTAGGGTAAATAGGAAGATTGGGCCTCATTAAAATAATGGGTCAATTAAGTAAACAAATGGGTTAGGCTTATTTGATTGGACATAAATTGTAGAATAAAGGTGCATAAAATAATTTTTTCAAATTATTTTCGAGCCAGATTAATAATTTGAAACTTTTGAAATTAAATTCCGGAAAATAACAAATAAATATTATAAATAAAATAAAATTTCATTTATAAAATATTTAAAAAATACGCGGGATTACAATAGTCTAAGTACGACACCTAATTATCAATTACTCCCACTGTTTTTAAATATTTCCTCCATTTCTCTATGCACAGAGTTTTAGGGAAAGTTAGGTAAAGTAATAAAATCAGGTAATGGGGTAGGTGGAAGAATAAAAAATTATAAAAAGCAAAAGTAGTGGAGAGAATTAGAGGAGAGAGAATATGAAGTTAATTAAATATGATTTATGGTGAGTCCACTAGGTGAGAGAAAATAGTTAAATATTATAAAAGCTTTCCAAATAGGGAAATGGAGCTAGTATTTAAAAAATGCAGGTAAAGGAAAGTGGAGCAAGTATTTAAAAACGGAGGGAGTACAAACCAAGGGTATACTAACAAATTACAAACCAAACAAATTCAAATATTCAAGTTCTCAAATCATATTAAAGGATGCATGCAATAGAGCTTTCTAGTGCTTCAAAATCAGGTGATGTACGTGGCATATCATTGTTGTTCTCCACCTCGAGCTTCATAATTAATCCACAAAGAATTTCCAATTGAGGATCCTTAGAGTCTAAAAAACACACACACAAAAAAAAAAAAAAAAAAAAACAAAAAACAAGTTGCCATCAATAATACATAACATCTCTGATGCACGGAAACGTGAAAATTCATTAACGTATCATTTTCGAAATGTTTTATGTTTCGAAACGCGTTTCGAAACGCATTTGAAAGTTTATTGGCTTTGCAGAACGTCTCACACCATTTAAAAGTTTGGAAATCTTGGGAAAACTTAATTAGGGGTATAAAAAAAGTGTTTCCCCTTTTAAAAAGCAATTAAACCTTGGTGATTTGGGATTTATTTTTGTTTTAATTTGAGAAAAAAAAATAATCTTACATCACCGTTCATCTGCGTGACTCCTGTATGGCCGTATGTAGAAGATTAAGAGTTGGAGGAAAAGCCTAAACTACTTTGTCTTATTATGATGAACAATTTTAGTTTTTATTCGCAAGTGATGATCTTGAATTGTCTGCATATATATTCTTATTGCTTGAGAAGAATAGAAAGACGAATGAAGGTAAGGACATTGAATTATAAAAAAGAAAAAGTTTGGTCCTTAATTAATTGGTATTATATTTTGATCTAAAGTAAATATCTTTATTTATTTTTATTTTTTTGTTTCTCCGTTTCTCATAATTTAATAATTTCCATTTCCCCGATTCCCCGTTTCTTCATTTTTGTTTCCCGTTCTGTGCAACCTAGCATAACATAATACATAAAATCAGATTACATTATATATAACATCATTTACTACCTTCCCCAAAGGCCCAATCCCTCAAGTAATATCCTCCACCGTTTCTGGCTTCAATGAACTTCTATAACAATCAAGAAAGTTGTTGAACATGGATGGACATAATTACTTCCTGCCAATAGTCACAAATTTGCACATAATTGTAGGGATTTAGATACTCTAAGCCCAATTTCATGAATCATATTCCTTAGCATCTAATAACCAAGATCAATGCACAACACATACAGAATAAGTAATTATACCTTTGAAGCGTGATTCCACATATGATCGAGCAAGAACAAGGGAGACAAAGAACCTCAAGTGTGATTCCTCTACTTGGTCCACGAGCACGGATTAAACCTCCACTAATGCTAGTTAGTTGCAATTGAACCCTTCAATTGACCTTCTATGGAGAAGAGAGAACAACAAACCAACGACAAACCACCACTAACCACCACACAAGCCACAACGAGGGGCGGCCGTACGGAGAAGGGAGGAGAGAGAGAGGGTCGTGAGTGAGAGAGAGAGAGGATTAGGGTTTTTGGGACTTGGTTGCTTGAATTAATTACAATTAACTGATTTGTCAATCCTTATTTCAATCTAAGTCATGGATCTTATTTATAGATCACATCGCTAAATAAGAGTCCATGTCAAGCCCAAACTCCTAATACTAATCAACCTACTCTAGCCCAACACTCTATATGGTTTGTCATAATCTCATGAGGCCCATTTATGGGCCTCTAACTTGTTTGACCCAATACTTTTGATGTGTGACCTCAAAGGATCCATTCCAAAGGGCTTTCGACTATTTGACTAGCTCATAGATCATTTTTCATAATATAGCAATAGACAATGACGACCCAAAAGAACGAACTTATTATCTCCATAATAGTGACCCTTCTTTCTTTTGGCACCTCCGTCCACACTTGCGTGCAACAATCTTGTTGCACGTTTTTATCCTGTCATTTTCCTACCTTCTCTCTTACGAAATGTGTAATAGTGCATTTGACAAGTCTTGCGTGCGTTGAATTATTATTTTACTAGAGCGGTCAAGCTTGGACCTTAAGCGAGCCTTTCTCGGGAAGTAACCCGTGCTTTAGATTAGATTTTCATTTGCTTTTTAGAATATATTTTCTCTCATGTAAATGTTTGTGTGCCTTTTTCTAGGTACATGACATGATATACTTTGGTGCTTCGATTTAGATCAAGAATCAAGGAAGGTTGACTCTTATTTTTGCTAGCTTATGGAAACAACGTTCAATTCTTGGGAAATTAGCTTTGAAAGGTTTTATTGGGTCATTTGCGGGTATTTACACCCACCTAATATCCGGTAATATCCTTCCTTGCTCTTTTTCAAGTGGATGATGACTTGTTTGATATATGTTGGTTTTTTGGATTGTTCTCCTTGTTTCTCCCCCCCCCCCCCATGGTTTATATGATTTATGCTTGAGTGTATTGTCTCATTCAAGCTTGGGGGAGGGTATTCTATCATGTTTGATGGGATGTTGATTCACATATGCTATTCACCTTTGTATATGCTTTTCCATGTTCTTATATCTTGAAAAACTCCAAAAAGATTTTTGTTTTTATCAAGGCAAATTTGCAATGTATCTTTGTTTTGTTCTTGCTTTGGACATAATACTTTTAGACTTGTATAGTTGAATGATTTTCTTCTTAAATGGTAACGGTGTGCATGGTTTGAGAGTACGCTTGGTTGATTCTAGGATAAAGCATGCTAAGGTAGTTGGTTAGAACTAGTGGGATTATGTAACCGGATTCTACTCGTTTGTGGCATGTTGGTAGTTGCTTCCTGTAGTCGAATTGACACCAATAGTGAGTGTTTGCTACATCCATGTGAGGTTCATTATTTTTCAAGCCTTTAACATATATTTTCATGAGCGGAATGGATCCTTGACTATTGTGGACTTAATCTAGAATCTTGACTCATAATTCTCAAACTCGAGACCGAGCCATCTAGGGAGGACAAAGGCATCTTTTCGGGGTAGTAATTTTTCTTTTCTAGGTTTATTTTTTTTCTTTTTAGTTCATTGGGTTTACATTTTCCTTCTTGCTAACCATTTGAGCCTTTTCCCTTCTTTTCAAGCCACATCCTTAGATCTTGAGCCTTTTGTTTCATTTTCGTTTTCGTTCTTGGTTTTTGTGAAGCAATTGATCATTATTGTTGGAGTTTGTGGTGAAGGAGTTTGGATATTTGGTTCTCTTGAAAGCAAGTTTATGTTGTGACATTTGTGTGAATAATGGAAAATAAATAAATGAAAAAAAAGTAGCCGTCCAAAGTAAAAAAGGCAAGGACAAAGGAAATGCAAAATTGTAAAAGCCATCCTAAGATAAAAGAGGCATGGACAATTTCTTTGAAAGAAATGAAAATACAAAAAAAAAAGGTGAAAATAATAAAAATACAAAAATATTTTGATGTGATTCTTTTCCCCTTTTCAAGCATTGAGGACAATGCTTCCTTTAAGCTTGGGGGAGAAGCGTTTACGCATTTTGTATATATGATTAGGGTAATAGCTTTGAATAAGCTTGGGGGAGTTAGATTGTTTTAGTTTGGCGATTGCTTGGTTATGAGGAGAAGGTTTGATCACCCTTTGCTTCACTAATTAGGAATACTGCCAAATTTTCAAATTTTAAGCCTACCCTCACCTTTTTTTTCCCTTTCGTTACAACCTTTGGGAAATTCCTTTTGACCTAGTGGTTGAGTCACATACCAAGGGAGGGCATTATGAGTTAAAGCCAAAGGAAAGGGGATGCATTGTCAAGACGTCGAGTAGCCCAAAATTATCTCTTTTTCCGGTTCCTTCGTGAAATTTTTGAGATGCTCACTAGGGGAAGATATGAGACTAGTAGGGAAAACGCGGTAAGACCGTTTGGGATGAAAGTGGATTGCGTTTATCTAGTTCCTATGCTTAGCGTATTTATGTTTCAATCAACCTCGGGTATCTTGAAACGTGCACTCCCTTACTTGTTTAGAAAGATTTGCATTCATTTGTGCTTGTACATTTGGAAAATTCCTTTCATGAACATGTGTTTGCTCTTCTTTTCTTTTGATTTCCTTCTCATGCCTTGCCTTGTTTGTATTATTACGAGAGTTATAGGTTAATCTCTTAGGAAACCTTTACGAGAACATCACTCGTCCTCTAGGGCGATCTAGGGGTTTAAATGGCTTGTCTTTAGTTGCTAAAATTGACCGTGATTCCTACGAAAGTGAGTTAGTGTATATTCTTGTCTCTTCTCTTTTTTTTGTTTGTTTGAATAAGCTCATCATTTCTCCCTTGGTTTTGTTTTGCTCGAGGACAAGCAAAAGGTAAGCTTGGGGGTATTTGATGGGTGTCATAAATAGCACCCATTTGATGAACATTTAGGTTTTTTTCACCTTCTTTTCATGGCTTTCATGCTTAATAAATTCTTATTTTTATGCTTTTGGTCTTAGTCTTACCTTTCCTCTCTTATTTTGTAGCTTTTTGTGCATTTCTATGGTTTTTCTAGTCTTTTCTCCTTTATTTGCTCTATTTTTGTGGTTGTAGGTATTGTACGAGGTTCGGGTCTTGATATTGGTGATTTAATAAGGAGAGGAAGCTTTTGGAGCAAGCTCATGACAATTGGAAAGCTCAAGATGCAAGGAAGTGGATTCTCCAAGTTCTAGCTCTTGCGCTCTCAAGACATGCTCTCGTGAATATGGGGTGTTGAACCCACAATCATGTGCTTTTGGGACTGCCTCACTTAGTGTTCATCATATCATCATGATTGTGCATTCATTCGAAGAACTTAGCGAACACACAAAGCCGTAAGAAGATCGGATGAAACCTAGAAGAGCGCGGGCGCGCTGCCCTGCTGCGCGGGCTCTAAGGCTTGCTGCGCGGGCGCTCCTTTGCGGGTTCAGGCTTCGCTCTTCTTCATTTTGTGCCTCTTATAAATACCCTTTTGAACCCAATTTTTAGAATAAGCTTCATTTCACATTTTAGATCATATTCTTAGCTTAGTTGAGAGCTTCTCTCTCTAGTTTTAGGGTTAGTTTAGGAGTAGATTTTAGAGAGAGAAAGTGAGGAATTTCAATGGTGATTGGGAAATTGAAGATTCAATAGTGACAATTGTGTTGGAGATCTTCTCTATTATCAATGAGCATTCTTAACTCTATCTCATTTTATTGCTTTGTTTAATATTCAAGTTTGTTTGATTTGATTTTGATGTTTGATTTTTGATTAGTGTAATTGTTCTTCATATATTGTTCATTCTTGATTTCTTTAGTTGTTTGTTGATTAGATGATGATGTTAGTGTAGTTGTTTGCTAGCTAGGGATTGGGTGAAACTTGTATGGTTGATTAATTGTGCTTAATTTGGGGATTGTGTTGATTAATTGTTGAGATTAAAGTGATTAATGGAAGTTTGCATGAGTGTAATTCGATTAGGCCTTGAGAATTATGCTAGATTGCATTGTAGTTTCTAATGATACGGACAATTGATTTAGGAATTGCAATTGTCGATTGAGCTTGATTAGTGATGCTCCTAGTTAGAGTCTCTCGTAGTTGGCGCTAGTTTGACCTCTAGGAGATAGCTTGTTGATTCTTTTGATTGAGCTTGCCATTAGTCTTCACAACCATTGATTTGCATATTGTTTCCGAGTTGTTACAATTGTCATGATTGCTTGTTGATCCCGTTCCTAGTGCTTTATTTGTTTGGTTTCTTTGTTTGTTAGTTGTTAGTGTTTTCTCTTTATCTTTGTCTTCAACCTAGCTTAGGCACATAATTGAGAGCGCTTGAACATTACCGTTCCTTTGCGTTCGACCCTTGACTTGCCTCTATAATTGTATATAGGTTTGTTAAGTGTTTATAAATTTAGTTTGACCGAAGAAGGATTAGTTTCAACAACCTAGTTCACCCCTCGTTAATATCGAATTGCACTCCTTCTAGATTAGGTGTAAGAGCAAGATGTGGAAAATCTATCAGGGATGGCTACAAATAATCGCTAAGCTTGCGAACAAGTGGAGGTGGTGGTGGTGCAGTCATCTCTGAATCTTGATTTGTACTAAACAAATAAATATGAGAAACTGTCCCTAAGAACTTACGTTCTATGACACGAAAAATAAATAAATAAATAAATAATAATAATAATAATAATAATAATAATAATAATAATAATCTAGACTAAAAAATTAATCAGAAATAAAAATAAAACTGTTTCCCCGGCAACGGCGCCAAATTTTGACAGGCTAAAGTCGTATCACCTAATAAAAAGTAATTCCTAAATCCTCTAAATGTAGATAGGGAAGTAGGGTCGAATCCACAGGGAAACTAGTCTTCCTATTCCTAATTATTTATTATAATCTAAATTATTAAGTAACCAAATTATTATGGTAAAAGGTATCTAAACTAAGGAGAGTAAAGAAGGGAAGAATAAAAGTAAGGAAGAATAAAAGTAAGGAGAAATCAATAAATAAAAAAACCTAGGGGTCATAGGTTCACCAATAATTAATATTCCGGGATGGAAGACAACACTCAATTATTAATGCATAAATTAACCAGATTATAAAGGGCTTTCGCTACGTATTATAATCACATAATTAATCTATCGGTATTAAATCGCATCTCTCAAATCTTGACTTAACCATTTATAGATTAACCTTCCTATTGACACTAAGCCTAAACATTAATTCTCATCTCTTGAATCTTGAATCAATATTGCGTAACTCATACAATTAAACCAATCAATAGGAAATTAACCCAAAACATCAACAATTAGCAATAATAAATCATCCGTTCATATTATTTATGGATCCCCACAGACCCTAGAATTAAACTACGTACATAATTAAAACTAAACTAATCAAAGCGATTAAATTGAGCATGATTAAAAGCAATAATGAAAACTCAAAGAAAGCAATATTAAAGAAAACTAAGAAAGGAAACTGGAATAAAACTAAGTAAAAGCATTAATTAATACTAATAAAAACGGAATTAAAGAAAACTACCGAATTATGAAAGTAACAAAACGAAGACCGAAATCACCTAACTAATGAAAACTATAATTATAAAACTAGAGTGCATAAGAGTAAAAATAAAAGTCAACTTAACTTTCTAAGCAAAACACTAAAAAACTAATACGAAGTATAAAGTTGCAGAACAAAAACTAAAGACTAAGGGTTCGTTTGGCATTGTTGTGGTTTTCTGTTTTTTGGTTTTTTGTTGTATAAAAATATATAATATATGTCACATATTGAATAAAAAATTATTTAAACTTATTAAAATCATAATAATTTTGAAAATTGGCAACAAAAAAGTGGAAACACTTTTTTCTTGTTTCCTGTTTTTGGTTTTTAGTTTTAAAAAAAACAGAAAACTAAAAACCAAAAATGATGCCAAACAAACCCTAAAAGAATTAATTTATCCTCCTAATCACATACTACTACTCCCTCCTATATACTTCTAATTCACCGACAAAACAAATATATGTGGGCCTAAACAATAAAGCCCACTATAATGAATCAAAATAGCTTGCAGCAACAAGCTCGCCCAACAGGGCCAGCTATTGGTCGATCGGGCCCGGTCACAGAGCAGCGAGCTGGGCTGTTCGATCTTGGACCTTTGTATCTTGGGCTTTGTACTTGGGCCTTCTTGACTTGAGTTCAAGTTATTTATTAGTTTGGTCCGTATTGCTTGTGAGAACTTTGGACCCTTCTCTTCTCTAATTGAGGCCTTAATCACCGAACTATATTTATTAAGTACGATCTTGAGCTTTAAATACACAGTTATAAAATACAATCCGACTCTAATATCTTTGTAGTGGCTCAATAAGCTCGGAAATGATTATAAATCTGCAAATTCCTACAAAATAATACCAACTCTACAAAAAAACTAGAAAATGTATATTAGTAATAAAAATAGCTCCACAGAGCTCAAATAAGCACAAATATATGACCGTGGGACGGAGAATAAAAATATATATATAATAGACTCATCAATAACGAAGCATATGTTTAATCCCATTCCAATGCCTTCGAGTTGGACATGAACTAAACCTTGCTAATAAATTAACTGAAAATGATATGTCGGGTCGTGTATGACTTGAAAGGTACATTAGTGCTCCAACTGCACTAATGTATGGTACTTTAGGATCAAGAATTTCTTCATCATTTTTTCGAGGTCGGAACAAATCTTTCTCTACATCAAGTGATCTTACAACCATAGGGCTGCTCAATGGATGTACTGTATCCATAAAAAATCTTTTAAGAACGTTTTCTATGTATGTTGATTGATGCACAAGGATTCCATTCTCTAGGTGCTCTATTTGTAACCCCAAGCAAAATTTTATATTTCTAAGATCTTTCATTTCAAACTCTTTCTTTAAACAATTGATAGTCACCAAAATCTCTTCAGAAGTTCCAATGATATTCAAATCATCAACATACACTGCAATTATAATAAATCCTGATCCAAATTTCTTTATAAAAATACATGGGCTGCTATGTTCATTCTTATAACCTTCTTTTAACAAATACTCACTTAGACGGTTATACCACATACGCTCATATTGTTTCAATCCATAAAGAGATTTGTTCAATTTAATACATAATTGTTCTCGAGAACTAGATTTTGCTGCTTTTGGGAGCTTCATGTAAATGTCATTATCCAGTGGGCCATATAAATAATCTGTGACTACATCCATCAAACGTAAGTCAAGTCCTTCTCTTATTGTCAGACTAATCAGAAATCTAAAAGTAGTTGCATCCACCACAGGAGAGTATGCCTCCTCATAATCAATATCAGGTCTTTGTGAGAATCCTTGTGTAACTAATCGTGCCTTATATCGTACAACTTCATCCTTTTCATTTCTCTTTCGCACAAAGACCCATTTATATTCCATTGCTTTACAGCTTTAGGTGTACGGACTATAGGTCTGAATACTTCTCTTTTTCAAAGAGATTTTAATTCTGCTTCAATTGATTCTTTCCATTTTGGCCAATCATTTCTCTGTCTACATTCTTCAATGGATTTTGGTTCATGATCTTCATTATTATCCTTAACATCTAATGCTATATTGCATGCAAAAACATCATCGACGCCGATTTGATTTCGATTCCATGTAATTTCCAGACATGATATAATTTGTTGAAATTTCTTCATTATTAGGTACCTAAATTTCTTCATGTATCATGTCTAAATTCTCTTTTAGAGATTGTAGGGAATATTTCAAGCATTACCCCAAATTTGAACCCCACTGTGATCATACACTTAAGCATGGGTGGCGTCCAAAGGGAAAGAATCTAGAGCAAAAGAATCGCCAACAAGTTTTAGGAACTTGTAAACCGTTCACAGGGTGAAGGTTACACCCCTTAACGATATAGGAGATTGTTAACTCCAATAGGTCTGGAACCATGACTAGTGTCCGGGGATGAGGGTACGAAGCCAATCTAAAAGAGAAAGAACCCGCTCTATAATAGGCTTCTACATTATTATTCTCGTATTCATGTGCGCTTTCTGACTAACATGCAATCATTAGGTTTACCCTAAACCTTTTTATTCTATGTTGGTTGAATATTAATGCACAAATAAAACTATTATTGGCGATCACTTGAATTATAATCATATTAACCCTAAATAAGATTATCAATTATCTTATTAAGCGTGATTACAAGTATAAATTCCCTTTAAACCTGCATAACAGGCGTGATCAAGCAATAACAATAACAAGCATCAAGCAACATAATAATAATAATAATAATAACAATCATAATAATAATAAAAATAATCATGTTAAATCATAATATTATTAGCAATATCCTAGGCATGATACTAACAGGATTAATAACAAACCCTAGCATGTTACTAAACATTAAAGATCTAAGCTTTAGCCCTAACATGATACTAACATGATATTAGGAAAGAAAATAGGAAGCATCATAGAAATCATAATTGATATAAAAAACTTAATCATTACCTTAAACATGATACTAGGAAGCATTCTTTTAATCACACTTGATATTAAAATTACCCTAAACATGATACTAGGAATCAAAATAACAATCTAAGCATGGTTTCTATATCAAAATATCAATTAAACAATTAAAGTACTTACTTCGATGCCCCGTATCTCTTTTTAATAACAAAATACACACGTTAGTAACTTCAAGGAAAATATAAAATTAAAACAATTAAATTTAATAATTAATATAGAGATTTGGGACCAAACCCTCAGAAATACCAAACCTTTCACGTCTAGGGCGAAGACAACTTTGAACTTGGCTAGGTGTGTTTCTAGAGCTACTGTATGAGGAATGGTGTTTGTAAAAGGCTAGGCTAGAAAGATGGAGAGAGAGAATAAGCTTTAGCTTAGAAAGAGAGAAATTAGAGAATTCTGGTTATTGAAAAAACGGAGGTCCAGGGACCCTATTTATAAGAAAATAGTCTGGAATCGATAAAAACGAATCAGAGTTCGAAAAGGAATAAAACACGCTTCTGTCGCCAACGACAGGGCTTGTTGCTAAGCGACGATTTTGTCGCCAGGCGATAGGCTTTGTAGCAAGGCGACAACCTGTCGTTTGGCGATGCAGAAGGTTTTCCACGCGCTTTCAACGCGAAATATACTTTTTGATAAAATTAAGTCGTAAAATCCGTACAAAGGGTAAAATCGTAATTTCATTCAAAACACCTCTTTTGTTCCAAATAAAACTCATAAAACATAATTATCAACCCTAATCCCATTAGGATTCAAAAGAACCTTCTAGAAAATTCTAGAAGAGTATAATCAATCCTAATTGCATTAGGAATGATAATTCATAATAGGTCCTCCTCTAGATCATTGGGCCGCATATAAGAACCAAATCGAACCCAATTTAGTATTTTGGCCATAACTTCCTCATTATTCATCGGAATTGGGCTTATAATATATTGTTGGAAAGCTCTTTTTGAACCGAATCCAACTACACCATTATTAGACCCTTGTTATTGACCAAACTAAACTATATTGGCTATTTTCATAAAATAGAGTAGTTTTTCGAAAACAGAAAGAAAGATTTTTATTAAAAACTAACCACAACATTAGACTTTTTAGACCTTCACTTCATTTGATTATGATTCTACGCAAAAGGTATTCATCATCGGGTTTGGTTTTGGGGAGACATAAATGGGTGTTTTCAGAAGCCCCCACTTTGACTGAGTTTGGAGAAACGCAAGTTTTGAAAACAAAAGTCAAAGTAGCAATAGGGACAAAGAGTGATTCAAAACGTCCTGAAATCCTAAATCATTCTTGTAATGCCGATAACTGCAAACTAGCATTAGTTAAAAAGATAAGAGAGTTAAAAAAACGCGTATCTTGCACCGTCGAGCACACGTCTCTGAAGGTAACCGATTTGTTGTGTCAATCTTCCTCAAGCTAGGGGATACCGCTTAAAGACTGCTACACTTGTAAATGCCCCCGATTTCCGTTGTGATAGTCTTTTGCAAGCCAGAGAACACTATCAAAGACTGCTTTGCTTGAAACGATCTTCATTTTCCCTGTGACCATCTTCCGCAAGCCAGGGAACATGATCGAAGATAACTTCGCTTAAAATCACCTCCAGTTGTTTGTGACAACCCTCCACAAGCTAGGGAACGCTGTCGAAGATATCTTCGCTTGAAGTCATCCTCATTTGATGCGATAATATTCTGAAGAAAATTACCAAAGACCAACGCTTGTCGATCTTTAAAAGTTTGCTTGAACTTTGCTGCTGCGATTTTTGCTGAAATTGTTGTTGTGCCAGTAAGTCGGCGCTTTTTGTTGCTTGTGAACCATTATGTCGGTGCCTCTGCTGTTTATGAACCATTATGTTGGTGCCTTTGCAATGAGCCAATGTTTATGCGCTTTAAGCTAAGTGAGACGATCATTTATCAAGTCGATCACTTAATGTGATTGTAATCGAGCAGATTAATAAATCATGTCAAGTTGCTTAGAGGGGCTAAGTGGCGTACCAAGGAACCCAAATTGATGCAGGAGGTCCACATAACCATATTATAGGGCCACACACTCTGTCTCCGCACCAACACCTGCTGGAAGACCTTGTCGCCGCATATTTTGCTTGTCACCAGATGACAGGCTTGTCGCCAGGCAACAATTTTGTCGTCTGGCGCAGCACTCGGGATTATCGAATAAATCCCCTTTCCTTATAATGCTGCTATTCATTGCCCGGTTTCACTACGAACCTTTAACTTGGTTGTTTCCTTTTAACCAAATCTGCTTAAATTAAAGCTCTTCATCTCTAATTTGTAAGTTTTGCTTAACCTCCTCCTATCCTTAGAAGAATCTCATGCATTTATATTTGCGGTTTTTTCGAAAAAATCCGGGAATATTCTTACTAGTTTGCTCTTTGGACTGTACCTGTATTTATGTTTTTTACTATAGGACTTTGCTCATCTTTGCAATTATCTTTAAGACTTAATGTATTTTTAACACACATGACTCGTCACGACTCAACTCAAAGTGTTTTGACACACATGACTTAAGGTGTAACCTGTCTAAATCATGACTCACTACGTGTGACTAGTGTGTGCAAAGTGCTGACCCACGACTCAATGTGTAAAACAAAAATTTCCGCCATTTTTGTGGGAGGGTACCGACTTTCTCCCGAAAAAGAAAGACGCGAAAAAGAATCAAAGTGTTTGAGGGTGCATGTTAAATGAGCTTAGTCAAATATATGCGTTTGATGTTGTTTCTTAAGATGCAAGGAACAATTCATCTTAGGCTATCCTAGTTGAAATAATGAAAGCATGTAGGTAACTTAGGCACGGAGGCTAAGCACTTCACACTTCGTGATGCGATAACGATTACAAGTGAAGAGTTATTTTGATATGACAAGACATGCTTCAACATTGTGTTAAGATTTCATGACAAAGGGTTCCTAAGGGGAAGACTATTTGGTCATGTATCTGTGCAGTGTGTGAAAGTGACACTAAAGTTAGGCTCGGTAGGCTAATGATGTAGGGATCAAGCCCCCAAGTCTAGATCTAATTGAAAAGGGATGAGCATTGGAAATTCCTAGATATGATCAATTATGAACGTATACATGAATGCATTTTTTATTACGGCCGCACCCCTTGGTGAGGTTGCCTACGTATCCGTTAGGAATAAGGCTGAACGTAGCTCTAGTCGAACCTTGCACAAGTGTGTATACCTCAAAAAGGTCTTTTGAAGGGTTGCAATGTGGTTAGGCTAAAGGTTGAAGAAGAAGGGGATAAAGGCTCAAGACCCTAGATAAGCCCCCCAAGGTGTGCAACCTTGCTTTTGAATCTTTGTATTTTTATGCTTGAGGTTTCTCACTTTTGAGCTCTTTTTTTTTTAGCTCTCTCTTTCTTTTTTCGCTTTTGCATTTTTTTTTTATTTTTAACCTTTTTCAATAAGTGTGGGCAATCCCGATCATGTGGTCTATCACTCACTTCGCATTCATGTTTCTCAGGCACGGTACTGAGCAATCGTTAAGAGACACAATTTGAGACGTGTTCATATCAAAGACATGTTTATGTCAAAGACATGTTTATGTCAAAGACATTGGAACACTTTCCCTTTTATACACTTTTTTTATTTTTATTAATTTTAATCTTTTGAAATCACTCAAGCTTTGGTTCTTTGAAGATTGCATAAGTTACACACCATCCCAACCCAAGGTTAAGTAGATGTGGGTTGAAGAAAGAAAGGTCTATCGTTAGACGAGGCTCAAAGTGGTTTATCAAAAAAGGATTGTGTATTTGAAAGGGTGAAGATAATATGATAAGCTACAAGGGGTGCCTCTAATCATGGGTATTCCTTGTGCTTAGTTTGACAATTTTTTTTTATGCAATGCAATGATCATATGCAAGAAATAAAATGCTCATCTTATTTGATAAACCACTTTGAAATAAAGTGTAAAGGGTAAAGAAAAACCTATGAAATAAATCTAAGGCAGACAAAGGGTGCCTATGCTAGAATTATTGGGGAAGGGTTTGAAAAAAGAAGAAGAAATCATGAAATCTTGGTGAGAAGCTTGCCTTATGCATTTGTTTCATCATTACTTTTTTTTGTTTGTCAATCACATGACTCAGACTCAATTCAACATGCATGGATGGGAAAAGAGTGTAATGAGGTGAATGATGTATGAAGGAAGTATGTAAGATGAAGGAATGTGAATGTAGAAAGTGTTTAAGAAGGAAAGTGTGAGATATGTATGGAAAGGTGATGTAGATGGAGAGATATGGAAAAAAAAAACTAGGAATAGAGTGGACCCCCAACTCAAATGACTAAAAAACGACTCATGCATGAACCTAAGACATGGTCATGGTGAAACGTATACAAAGTGTGTGCTAAGACTAGTGAGTGTAGGTGACATGTTTTGACTCTTGTGTATGACCATGAGACTAAGTGCTTGGACTCAATTAAGGACTAAATAAGGCTAATGCCATTAACAAAATGATCAAACTGATTAATAAATTGTTTAATTAGACTCGCCGTGATGACTCAAACAAAAAAGTGAACTGTCGCCAAAGCAACAGGACTGTCACCGCACCCTGCAATGCAGCGCCAGACGACAGGATTGTCGCACGGCGTTGCACAGCAGCGTTTGGCGATGCAGCCCAGATTTTTGCGCCATTACTAGATCATTAATCTGGGACTGCTTTCAGTATTTTTACTCTACAGGTACTGGCCTAAAGTTGTACTAAGTCAGTTTGATTAATTTATTAGACTTTAATTACACAAATCAATTAACTAAATAATTAGGCAAAGTACTTTTAGTCATTAATTTATTTATACTTAATCACAAGTCAAACAAACGGTTAGGAAAAATACATAGAGTATGCACAAGAAAAGAATGCACAAGTAGGCATAATATGATGCAATGAGTTTGCAACCTAACCATGGCTCTAGTTCTCTAAAGTTCGGGATATGGGTTAGTCAAAGAGGGTCCATGGTTATGAGTCCGGATGCACCGTGCGGAAGCCTTACCTTTGGAAGGGTTGGCTCATGTAGATGGGACCCCGCGAGTTAAACTCGCTTCTATGGTTTGGTGAATTTAACATTCTCGGATGTACATACCCATTGTTGCTCAGAGCGTTCAATCGGGTTGATGGAGCATGAATTTCCAGAGGCTTATGTCCATATGTAAAACCCATATGGGTTTCGAAAAAGAGAGAAAAACTCAATCAGGAAGTAGAATTGAGCCAACAGTGCTAGAACTAGTCAAAACAAGAAGGCATATTTCTAGCTCGGTATTGGAAGAACACAGCGCCAGACAATAGAGTTTGTTGCCAGAGAAATAGCTCTGTCACCAGGCGAATGTAGACACCTAAAATGACTCCCCAAAACCAAACCCGATGATAAACAGTCTTTCACCACCATTATTGGTCGGGTTCAGTATTTAATCCCGAGAGTTCTTTAAAAATCGTATTTAATTAAATTCAATTTTTGAATAGTCCATGGACTAGTCTTGGTGTTTAGTTAAAGCATAATTTATTTTTAATTTCAGCCCAAGCTTTATTTTATTTTATTTATTATTTTGTCCCAATTAATAATAATAAATCAGAAATGGCCCAAAATTATCAATTGACACTTAAAAATGCTGAGCCAAATTAGGGTAAAAAAATGAATATAGACGGAAAAACGGACTACAAGTTCCTCGCGTCACGGCAGTGAGCACCGTGTCACAGGATCCAGTGTCGCGGTGGAATTCTCCGTGACACGGTGCCTGTGCTGTGACAGGGGGCAATTCTGTGTCCTTTCCGCGCAAACCCTTCACGCCTTTTATTCCCCGTACCCTAAATATTTCCCGCGTCACATAGCTGTCCACCGTGTCACGGGTATTTTCCCCGTCTGACGGTGCCATGCACCATGTCACTGTGCCCTTTGCCGTGTCGCGGTGCCAATTTTTTAGGGTTTTTATCTTTTTAGGGTTTCGTGTGTTCCCTCAGCACATTTTTTCTATAAATACCCCCTCATTTTTTATGTACGGGGCATCAATTAATTCTCTTTTTCCCTCTTCTATGCTCTAGCCTAAACACTAGCCTACCCTTCTTCTTTCAAAATTTCCTTTTCAAGCACTTTAAGGAGTCCATACTTTACTCGTGGTTGTATCCTTAAACCAAGCCGTGAAAGGTAGAACTGTTTGAGGGTTTGGCCCCAAATCAACTTAATTTAATTTAAATAATTATTGTTTTATTATTATTCCTTGAAGTTACTAATTCATTTATTATTTTATAGTTGCAAGCAAACAGAATCAAAGTAAGAACTATGTTCCGTTTATTTCTATTATTTTTCTAACGATTTTATTTTATTGGATTTATTGTTGAATTGCTTCCAATATTAATGTTAATTTTATTATTTATTATGATCACCATATTGCATGTTTAAAGGTGTAGGCGTCGTTTGAAGTGCGCCTACGTTAAAAGCATGTGTGAATATGTTTGGCACTCATAGGAAGTGGGAATTGACAATACGATTAGGGACAACGATTAGGGACAAAGCAAAGTAGGGAGCCGCCAACAAGTTTTTAAGGAACTTGTAAACCGTTCACGGATCATAAAAGACAACCACGATAAAGGGACAACGATAGGCAACAACGATTGACCCGTGAAGGTTACACCCCATTCATAATCCATGAGATTACTAACTCCATATGGTTCGGAACCACGAAAGGATCGGAGGATCGGGGATGATGGTACGAAGTGAATCATGGAGTCACATTCGCCCATATTGGCCTTTACTCGATTCTTATAGTGAAAAGTGATTCCTACGATCTCAAAGGCATACAAACAAAGATTCAATTTGCTCCAAACTATTATTAAGATAAATTAGTTTAATATTAATTCAACATATAATTCTTAAATATTGTGATCACTTCATTTAATAACAAGATTAAAAAGAACCTAAACCGGTTGTCCAAATTATCTTATTAGGCGTGATTTTCAATTACATATTCCCTTTAAACATGCAGTATGGTGATCAATAAATATAATAAAATAAACATTAATATTGGAAGCAATTCAAAAATAATAGCGTTAGTTAAATCAAATATAAAATAACCCTAATCATGATACTAGCAATATTAAAATAAAATAAGAGTAATTAAATTGACTAATTACTCACATTCTACGCGTTCCTTTAAATTGCTACATCATGAATAAACTGTTAGTAACTTCAATAAAAATATAAATCAAATGGAAATTAAATTAAATTAGAGTTGATTTGGTCCAAACCCTCAATTAATTCTACCTTTCACTCTTTGGTTTAAGTATAGAACTTTGGGTATTGTATGAACTCCTTGGAGCGCTTAGGGGAAGTATTATGAGAGAATAAGGTGGCTAGTGTTTAGGTTAAAGAGGGAGAAGAAAATTATTTGATGATAAAAATTGTTGATTATTGAAAAATGGGTGATATGACCTCTATTTATAGGAAAAAAATAGGGTCGAAGAATCAAGAAAAGATCGAGTTCGAATCGGATTAAAACTCTTGCGATAGACAGCAGTTTTTGCGGTTATTGTTTTTATCATATCTTTTGATCCAGAAATTGGAATAAGATGAATAATATATATTTGGAAAGATTTTGAAGTCTACTTTCTAACTCAATTGGAATAAGTTTAAAATATTTTATAGAATAAAATATATGGCCGAAATAGTGAGATGATGTCAGTTTTGGATAGAGTTTGACATTTTATTCATATCTTTTCCATTATAGCTCGGAATTGATATTATAATATATCATTGGAAAGATAATTTCAAGGGCTATCCAACCATATAAAATTTGGATAAAAAATATGAGGCACGAAAATAATATATATCTATCTTTGAACGTCTTTCAATTCGAATAGAATTAGGACTTTCAAAAAGAAAAAGTTTTATTCAATTTCAAACTTTTTAATATTATCTTTTCAAAAGGGATAATTAAGATCTTTTACAAACTTATAGAAGATTCTAATTAATCCGAATTGGTTTAGGAATGAGATTAAATAATTTGGACCCTCCACATGATCATTGGGTCGTAGGTAAGGTGGGCTTAGGTTTGGTTTGGGCTAGTTTAATATTTTGGCCATAACTTGTTCCTTAAAAACTTGTTGGCGGCTCCCTACTTTGCTTTTTCCCTAATCGTATTATGTCAATTCCCACTTCCTATGAGTGCCAAACGTATTCACACATGCTTTAACGTAGGCGCACTTCGAACGACGCCTACAATTTGGTGACTCCACTGGGGAGGATTCTTGGTTATTTATCGATTTGAGTGATCGGTATTTAACTAAGATGAGTGGATGAGACTTGAAAGATTCTTGAAAAATATTCTTGTGATTAATTTGGCATTTTTGCATAAGCATAGACGTTTTAATGTCGCATTTAGGTCTGTCCCGTAGGAAAAATTGAATAACTTGATTGCGTACGAAGGAAAACAGGGCATCAGTCGGATTTTCTGACTGCCGCGCCACGGAAGAATTTTCCGTGTCACGGTGCAGTACACCGTCTGACGGTGTGCAGCGTTGTGACACGGTGCTCTCTGTCGTGTCACGGTAGTCCTAAAATCAGTCCGTTGGCTTGTTTTCTGTTCTCACTGTCAACTTTCTTCGATTTTACTGAAAAAACGTGTGTTTTCTACATGTGTCTTAGCCTCGGGAGATTTAAGCTCTATCAACCCAAAAATGCTCATAGCAATAAGGGTTCATCCGAGTTATTAAATCCACCCAAACCATGGAGTCGAGTTCGATTTCATCACGAACTCGCTGAGCCGCCCGTTGGCATACACCCTCAAGGGAGGCTGCCTTGCCAACACGTCCAAACTCTTAACCATGGTACCCTTTTTGACACCCAAAGCTTGACCAATAGTTGAACATAGATATTGACTTTAGGTTGCGAACTCTTTTTACATCATCGTGACTAAATGCTACATGGTTTATTTGGTGTTGACCTTCATGTGTTTGCTCTTTTTGTTTAACCTATGACCGAGGGTTTTTATTTCCACATAGTAATTAGTGCGGACTTAAAATTGATTAAAATCTGGAAATTACGCTAATTTAGGCCTGGAATTGCGCACTGTGTCACTGCAGGTCTGCCGCGCCACGGTGTGCAATGCCATGACACGGTGCTTTGCACCGTCTGACGGTGCACTGTACCATGTCACGACAGTCAGCACCGTGACACGGTGCCTAGGAGGTTTGTCCAGTCAGTCTATTTTGGTCTTTGTGCATGCTTATGTTGTTCGTATGTCTGGTTTGGTGTTCTGTCTAGTTGTACGGTCATAACATGTGTCCATAACCTTCACTTAATCACTCACATGTTGTGTTCACACACTTTTCTGTTAGTCGTGCACCATTTCATGACCGTACTTTAGGTCTCGTGTCTTTTTTTTTTCGTTTTTTTTCGGAGTAAGTCGAATGGTATCCTCCCACACCTCATACCTTTTTTTACAAAAAAAAAACAACAAATCTTTTATTTTTTCTTTTCCGGATGGGTCAAGGTTAAGTTTGGTCATTAAATGTGTGTTTGTTTCGGTGTCACAACACTTGGTCAAGAAGCAGGGGTAGATTGTTACGGTTCGAGTCAATACCTCAACAACCTCTTATACCAAAGAGGCGTACAAGGAAACCACCACAATCATCTCCAAAAAGTCCGTCTCCAGTTTACTTTCAACCAATGGATACTAAGGAGGATATCGAGAACATCAACAAGACCATTGAGATGTTGTCCAACATGATGCAAACACTCACCACCAAAGTCAACACAGTAGAGCAAGACAATCAAAACAGTGTCACTGCCGCTGCAATGGACAAGATCAGAGAAAATATGAGTAAGATCTCTGAAGAGTTCACTTATGTGGAACAACCTGTCACCTCTTCGTCCATAAGGGACAAACTTCTTGAGAAGTTTTCCACTGCTGACATTCCCAAGTTTAAGCCTACTTATAATCCGCTGTTTCACTTGAAGGCTTTTTCTACGACCATGGCTCTTAAGGGATTAGATGTGACACTCTTACCTACTGTGTTCCCTTTTTCCTTAGAGCATGTCTGTCAACAGTGGTTCTATTCTTTAGAAATCCACGCATGTTGCGACCTGGGAGGATGTTACTGAAATCTTCATGAACCGCTACAAGTGTTACATCCAAGCTAAGACTTCTGAATGTGAACTCTCCATTCTCAAATAGAAGGAGAATTAAGGCTTCACTACTTATCTAAGTAGGTGGAGAGAAACAGCTGCACTCTTGGTGGATCCTTCGATCCCAAGGAGAAAGAGATGGTTCGCCTGTTTATTGCAAATCTGACTCAAAAGTATAAGCAACACTTGAAGTTTCTGCCTTTGAATACCTTCAAAGCTGTGTACGATATTGGAATCAATATTAAAGATGAACTGATGAATACTGTTGGTAGCAACAATAATAACAACAGCACTTAGAAAAACAAGAAGAACGACACTCCTTCTTCTTCGTCTTCCAAGTCCAATAATGCTACCAAAAAAGTCAATGTCAATGATATGCTAGCTCTTAATGCTCCCCCTCAGAGATTCCAAAGGAAAAGGAGGGTTTACACGCCTTTGGGAATGACTTATGATGCTGATTTTAATCACTTGCATAGTCAAGGACTAATTATGCCAATTGGACCTTTTCCAGAACCTTGACCAGAGAACAGAACTGCTAGCTATGACCCTAATGCTCATTGAAATTTTCATCAAGGCAAAATTCATACTACTGAGAAGTGTTGGAGGTTGAAGGATGCGATCCAAGACCTGATTGATGCTAATCAAATTCCTGTCCCTCCAGGGAGCAAGAAGCCTAATATTCAAACAGGTCTCCTTTCTGATGCTTTGGCTATCATGGGAGATGAAGTCTCCTTTGATCCGTCAATACTCATTCAACCTATGAATGAACCTCTGCCGGAAATTGTATTCGTTTCAAACTGTGAAGAAGTGAATGGAATTTGGGATAGTGACGATGAAGACGTTTATCTCAAAGATATAGCCTGTTTGTCTCTTGGCACAAGTGAAGATGTTTGGGGAGACCTTGAGGTCGAGGTTCTCAATAGAAGTGGTCGGTTGCAACATCCTAGTCCACCTCCACCGCAATCACAACCAATAGTTGATCCCATCGACTTTGTGAACAACGATGTGGCTAAACAATTACAAAAGACCAAGGTGGAAATGAATGTATGGAAGCTTTTGGCCACATCTCACGAGCATCGAAAGGCTGTGATGAATGCTCTGGTGAAAATAGGAGTTGATAATGGTATGACTCCTCAAGGACTGGTCAACTTTATCACCACTGAATTGCCAAGTACCAGCAATCTGGTTTCCTTCTCTGACAAGGGTCTGCCCCCGGAAGGGGACCAACATAACAAGGCCTTACATCTCACTGTGGTGTGTAGGCAGATGAATGTTCCTATGAGCCTGGTTGATAATGGCTCTACAATCAATGTATGCCCACTTCGCAGTGCAAAGAAGTTAGGCATAAAAAATAAAGAATTGAGTCCCTCTACTCAAGGGATTCGTGCTTACGATAATACTCGCCGTCAAGCCGTGGATACTATCATGCTAAACATAACTACTGGAGCCATTGAACGTCGCACCAAGTTTCAGGTGGTGGACATTAAGGCTTCTTTCAATCTGCTCTTAGGTCGTCCTTGGCTTCATGAGCTAAAGGCGATCCCATCGTCGTTGCACTAAAAAGTGAAAGTTATTGTTGGAGGGGTTCCAATTACCATTGATGCCTCCCCCTTGCGCATTCAAGTTATCGATACTCCCATCGTCCATGTCAAACATGACGAGGAAGATGAAGATATCTAGGGGTTTTCTCTAGATGATGTTCTCATGATCGAAGAACAGGAGAAGTGTAACCTCGACTTTTATCCTTATTCAAATATCAATGTTAATTCCATTATGAAGAAGCAAGGGAATTTCCCTGGAATGGCCCTCGAACTCAAAAAGAAAATGGCTGAACTTTGGGGCCATCCTGGTGCACTTAAGAAGGATACCTTTGGCTTGGGATTCAAGCCAGAAAAAGAAGATGTGAAACAAGCTCTCATGAAAATGAAGGCTCGTTATAATGCTCGAATCATGAAGACGGAAATGGCCATGGACCCATATCCATTCACTCCCAATAGCCAGTATATCAAAGAAGGGGAAAACATCACATGCGATGAATTCCCTGAGCCTTTCGTCCACAATGGGAAGCGTGAGCCAGGGTTCGAGATGTTCCTTGATTGTGACTTCCTCGATGAAGGCGATGAGCTCTTCACAACTGAGAAACCAGCTAGTCCAAGCCCTGATGATATGAACATTAATCTTCTTTTTGGACTAGAAAATAATAAACCCAAGCCTGACTGCAATGATGATTCCGAGCTCATTGAAGTTGTCATATCAAGAAAAGATTTGGACCCCTCTAAATTAGTCATCCCGGCTGATAATGTGTCAAAGGAATGGCGCAAGACAGTGAAGATCACTACGCCAAGTGGAGAGAAGTTGGAAGTGACCGCTGGCGAAGGTCCTATGTTTGATGAATCTGAGTTGTCTGGATCCGATTCCGAGTCTGAGTCTAAGTCTATAGACGAGTCTTTAGGATCTGAGGCCGACCCCCTTTCTGCTATAGAGTCTAATGTAGTTCCCCTTAATGTTGAGTCTCTTGTTGAGTCTCCTTTTTCTATCCCAAATAATTTCGGCGAGGTCGCAGCTGACCTTGCCCTCCTTGATATAATGACTAATGAATTTAATGAAATGAGTACCTTTGCTTACGATGCGTGTCATTCCCCTAACCCTGATCAATATTGCTTTGCTAATGATAAAAATGACAAAGAAATAATAAAAGCAATGGAAGAACACGAAAATAAAACAACAATCATTGAAGATACAGAAACAGTTAATATTTCCAATTATACGACTATCAAAGAAGTAAAAAATTGGATTAGCACTAAGTCAAGACGAACGCAAAGAGCTAATTAACTTGCTTAGTGAATTTTTTGATGTATTTGCTTGGTCATACCAAGATATGCTAGGAATTGACAGGGATATAGCTCAGCATACAATACCGCTCATTCCAGGTAAGAAGCCTGTCAAACAAAAGTTGCGTTGTATGAAATCGGATGTGGCTCTTAAAATCAAGGAAGAAATCAGAAAGCAATTGGCTGCAGGTTTCATCAAAGTATCTAAATATCCAGAATGGATAGCAAATGTGGTTCCAGTTCCGAAGAAGGATGGAAGGGTCATAATGTGTGCTGATTACAAGGACCTCAATAAGGCAAGCCCGAAAGATGGGTTCCCTCTACCGCACGTTGACATTCTGGTTGATAACACAACAAACCATGCACTCCTATCATTCATGGACGGCTACGCCGGATATAATCAAGTATTAATGGCCGAGGAAGACATGGAGAAAACCACATTCATCACACAATGGGGTACATATTGCTATACGATAATGCCATTCGGGTTGAAAAACGCGGGTGCCACCTACCAAAGAGCAGCCACAGCATTGTTACATGATAAGATGCACAAAGAGGTGGAGGTATATTTATGTTGATGATATGATTGTCAAGTCAAAGGATCGCCCAGGCCACATCATTGCACTTCGCAAGTTCTTTGAAAGACTCCGCAAGTACAACATGAGATTAAATCCAGCAAAGTGTGCATTTGGAGTCACGTCAGGCAAACTACTAGGATATGTGATCAGTTCTCGAGGGATTGAAATAGATCCCACAAAAGTCAAAGCAATCATGGCCATGCCACCACCCAAGATTGAGAAAGAAATTCGAGGCTTCATTGGAAGACTGCAATATATAAGTAAGTTCATATCAAAACTCACAGCGATATGTGAACCTATATTCAAGAAGCTTAAGAAAAATGTTCCAGTCAGATGGGATAATTATTTCCAAAAAGCTTTCGATAAAATCAAAGAGTACCTGGCAAACCCACTCGTGCTAGCGCTAGCAATGCCTGACTTTCCTCTTCGACTCTACCTTATGGTCACAAGAGAAACGATGGGGGCAATGCTAGCACAAGAGATCGAAATTAAGGAGAATGCAATTTACTATTTGAGCAAGAAGCTTCAAGGATATGAGACGCGATACACACCACTCAAAAAATTGTGTCTCGCACTCGTGTGGGCCGCACAGAAGTTAAGACATTACATTCTCACTCATACAGTGCATGTTGTGTCCAAGATGGATCCTCTTAAGTACTTGTTTGAAAAAGCAACACTGAATGGCGGATTATCAAGGTGGATAGTCAACCTTGCTCAGTTTGACTTGAAATTTGTACCACAAAAAGCCATCAAAGGTTTTGCGGTTTCTGACTTTTTAGCAGATTTTCCGCTAGAAGAAGTTGAGAAAGAAGAAAATGAGTATGTTTTCCCTGATGAAGATTTACTCATGACCGAAGATGATAGCTCGACGCTCTATTTTGACGGAGCTTCAAACCAAAAAGGTGGTGGTGTAGGAGTCTTGCTTGTATCACCAAATGAAGAGCATATCCCAATTTCTATGAAGCTCGACTTTGATGTCACCAACAATGCCGCAGAGTACGAGGCATGCATCTTGGGATTAGAATCGGCTGTGGCCTTGGGAATTAAGAACTTAGAATCTACGGTGATTCGTCACTAATCATTAACCAGATCTCCAAGAGATGGAAGGTGAGAAGTGAAAGTCTCGCTACGTATCAAGCTCATTTGGAAACTCTCACGGAGCAACTAGATGAAGTAGAATAGACGTACTTTCCTAGAGAAGAAAACCAGTTTGCCGATGCACTGGCTAGGTTAGCATCAATGGTGAGAATTCCAACGGACACAATCAGAATGTCGTTGACCATAGAAAGAAGATACGAGCCGGCTTATGTTCACGCACTTGATGATGAAAAAGAAGCACAAGAAGAAGATGAAGAACCATGGTATACAAATATCCTTAATTAAGTGACAAAGGGAGAATACCCTCCTAATACTGATTAAAGGGCACGCCGTGCTTTCAGGCTCCTGGCCTCACAGTATGTGCTCATCAGGGGAGAACTCCGCAAGAAGACTGCACTAGGGAGAAATCTCTTATGCATAGCCAAGAAAGAAGCACACAAAACCATGGAAAACCTTCATGCCGGCATATGTGGAACGCATATGAATGCTAAGATGTTAGTCCAAAAGATTCAACGACAAGGTCATATGCCGTTATGGGGTGCCTCATGAGATGATCAGTAATAATGGGACGCATTTCCAAGCCGAGTGCGCAGAACTATTAAAGAAATATCACATCAAGCATCACACATCATCACCCTACAGACCACAAACAAACTGTGCGGTCGAATCGACCAACAAAAATGTGAAAACTATCATCGAAAAGATGACGGAAAATTACAAAGATTGGCCAAGTAAGCTACATTTCTTCCTTTAGGGTTATCGAACCTCTGTTCGTACATCAACAGGGGCTACCCCTTTCTCTTTGGTCTATGGAGTTGGAGCTGTACAACCAATAGAGCTCGAAATCCCTTCTCTCCGAATCGCTTTGGAAAGCCAACTAGATGAAGTCGACTGGATTAGAGCAAGATATGATGAACTAGTCTTATTTGACGAAAAACGCTTGACAGCTTTGCATCATGTCCAAACCTACCAACAGCGTATGGTGCGACATTTCAATAAAAAAAAGTCAAGACCAGGAACATCAAGGAAGGTGACTTGGTGCTTAAGGCACTTCGCAAAAATGTGTTGGATCCAAGAGGAAAATTTAGACCAAATTGGTCAGGTCCGTACATTGATAAATCCATTTTGTCTGGCGGAGCGGCACAATTGGTAGACATGGACGGTAACGGTTTCCACAATTTAACCAACTTGGATCAACTCAAGAAATTTTATGCCTAGTTGCATGGGTTCATGACCCGATAGAGCTACGTTTGGCCTGATTCCTTTTTAAGGATACGTAGGCAACCCCTCAAGGGGGCCCGACCACTTAAAAAATTGAATCCTTCCTCCGTCGATCAAGTACATGCCAGCTCAGCATTACGCCACGACAAAATGGAGCTAAAATCAAGAAAATCAGTCATTGCGCTAGTTCAGCATCCACCGCGCCATGTTAGCATACACTGTCGCGCGACACTTTCTACCGTGGCACGGTGAAATTCCAGCAAAAAAAAATTTTGCCGTGCCACGGGAAGGTTCACCGTGTCACAACAGTTTCCACCGTGGCACGGTGGAATTCCAGCAAAAAATTAAAAAAAAATTTGCCGTATATATATATATATATATATATATATATATATATATATATATATATATATATATATATATATATATATATGTGTGTGTATATACATATATATATATATGTGTATATACATATATATATATATATACATATATATACATATGTATATATATATATACATATATATACACATGTATATATATATATACATATATATACATGTGTATATATATGTATATATATATACACATGTATATACATATATATACACATGTATATATATATATATATATATATATATATATATATATATATATATATATATATATATATATATATATATATATAACGTGTATATATATATATATATGTATGTACGGGCGAATGTGATTCCATGACTCACTTCGTACGATCATCCCCGATCCTCCTTTCATGGTTCCGAACCATATGGAGTTAGTAATCTCATGGATTATAAATAGGGTGTAACCTTCACGGGTCAATCGTTGTTGCCTTCGTTGTCCCTTTATCGTGGTTGCCTTTTATGATCCGTGAACGGTTTACAAGTTCCTTAAAAACTTGTTGGTGGATCCCTACTTTTCTTTGTCCCTAATCGTATTATGTCAATTCCCACTTCCTATGAGTGCCAAGCATATTCACACATGCTTTAACGTAGGCGCACTTTGAACGACGCCTACAGCGACGAAGCCATTTTTCAGGCGACGAACGTTGTTTTCTAGACGCTGGTTCCTACTTGCCTCAGCAGCTTTCTGTGTTCTTAGAATTTTCCAGTTTTTGCAGTATTATATGATTCGAGTTGTGAAAGATATTTCTCAAATTTCCTACGTGTAAAAATCCTATTTTTTTTACTCATTACGGATGGTATTTCCAATGAGAACCTTTTTTTATGCATATGACAATAATGTTAATCAAAATTACACACATCAAATACTAGAACTTTTTGAGTCTCATCAACTCATTCTAAATAATTGCCAAAATAGATTTTAGGAATTAAAATAGAAATCCTCCCCAGTGGAGTCGCCAAAAACTGTATGGAATATTTCAAGCATTACCCCAAACTTCAACCCCACTGTGATCATAAACTTAAGCATGGTGGGGTCCAAAGGGAAAGAAGCTAGAGCAAAAGAGTCGCCAACAAGTTTTAGGAATTTGTAAACTGTTCATAGGGTGAAGGTTACACCCCTTAACGATCCAGGAGATCGGTAACTCCAATACGTCTGGAACCATGACTGGTGTTCGGGGATGAGGGTACGAATCCAATCTAAAAGAGAAAGAACCCGCCCTATAATAGGCCTCTACTTTATTCTTCTCATATTCATGCGCGCTTTCTGACTAACATGCAATCATTTGGTTTACCCTAAACCTGTTTAATCTATGTTGGTTGAATATTAATGCACAAATAAAACTATTATTGGCGATCACTTGAATTATAATCATAGTAACCCTAAACAAGATTATTAATTATCTTATTAAGCGTGATTACAAGTACAAATTCCCTTTAAACATGCATAAAAAGGCGTGATCAAGAAATAACAATAACAAGAATCAAGCAACATAATAATATATAATAATAAAAATAATCATGTTAAAGCATAATATTATTAGCAAGATCCTATGCATGATACTAATAGGATTAATAACAAACCCTAGCATGTTACTAAACATCAAAGATCAAAGCTTTAGCCCTAACATGATACTAACATGATATTAGGAAAGAAAATAGGAAGCATCATAGAAATCATAATTTATATAAGAAACTTAATCATTACCCAAACATGATACTAGGAAACATTATTTTAATCATACTTGATATTAGAAATTACCCTAAACATGATACTAGGATTCAAAATAACAATCTAAGCATGATTTCTATATCAAAATATCAATTAAACAATTAAAGTACTTGCTTCGATGCCTCGTATCTCTTTCTAATAACAAAATGCACACGTTAGTAACTTCAAGGAAAATATAATATAAAATTAAAACAATTAAATTTAATAATTGATATAGAGATTTAGGACCAAACCCTCAGAAATACCAAACCTTTCACGTCTAGGACGAAGGCAACTTCGAACTTGGCAAGGTGTGTCTAGGCCCCTGATCTTTCGGCAGCATCGTTGCTGCCTGCCTCCTCCCCTGATCCATGAGAGGAGGCGGCCTCTTCACCGCCTACCTCCCTCACGCTTGAACTATCTGAGTATGAGGGAGCCTCATCATCGAAACCACTCCTCTCCACCGATTCCTCTTGTTCCCCATCCGGAACAGCCTCATCCGCGGGCACTTCCCTAGCGCACCGGCTTCTTGGCTTAATAGGTGTTTGCTTAACTCTAGCCATTGTGTCCTGCACACACACAGAGAGGGAGGAATTCGGGGATGAGCACAGCAGTTCTGACAGTCCAGAAAAGTCACCCCCTGTTCTCGATTCAGCCGTATCGGGAGACCGGCTAAATGTCCTAGACAGTGCCGAGTGTGTGGATTGAGATTTCATTTTTATTTTTAAAGACTATGTATACTGACGGAACAATAATGTATACAAATGAAAAAGAAGAAAACGTTGAAAGAGGGTACATGATGAGTCTATTTATATGTATTTTTATTCCCCGTCCCACGGTCATATTTGTGCTTATTTGAGCTCTGCGGAGCTATTTTTATTACTAATATACGTTTTCTAGTGTTTTTGTAGAGTTGGTATTATTTTATAGGAATTTGCAGATTTGTGATAATTCCAGAGCTTATTAAACCACTACAAAGATATTGGAGTTTGATCGTATTTTTTGACCGTATATTTGAAGCTCAAGACCGAATTAAAGGAATTTAGTTCGGTGATTAAAGACTCGATTCGTTTGGAGTACTAATTTTATTTCTAATCCAATACTTGGATATCAAGGAGAAGGTTATTGGGCCAATTTATATAAAAGCACAAGTTACAAATCCAAGATCAAAGAAGCCCATCTCGCTACCCAACTGACCGGGCCCGATCGGGCGGTAGTTGGCCTGATCGGGCGAGCTTGTTTACAATGGTGTTCCGCTTCGTAGTGGGATTCATTGATAGGGCCCACTTGATTTGTTTGTTATGGCGGTGAATTTTTTATTTAAGGGAGGTAGTAGTTTTAAGGAGTCAGCTTTAATTTTTTTTTTTGAGTCTTAGTTAGATTTCCGTAATTGGTTCAATTATAAGGATTTTCATATTGTTTGTTCTAGGGGTGGGACTTCGGTCTGGCAGTTCGGTTTGACCTCAGTTTGAAACGGTTTCGGTTTGAAACGGTTCGGGTTAAAACGGTTTCATTTAGACGGCGGGTCGGTTCAGTTCGGTTTTGATTAGTCACAGGTCGGTTCGGTTTCGGTTTATTTTTGTACGATTTAAATTCGGTTCGGGTCATAAACGGTTCGGTCTATAAACAGTTCGGGTCATAATCAGATCGGTTAGAAACGGGTCGCTTCAGGGGCGGATTTACTCGGGTCAATGCCGGTTCGGTTTTTAAACGGTTCGGTTAATAATCGGGTCGGTTTGAAACAGGTCGGTTCAGGGGCGGGTTTACCCGGGTCAATGCCCGTTCGGTTTATAAACGGTTCAGGTCATGATCGAACCGGTTTGAAACGGATCGGTTCAGGGGCGGTTTTATCGGGTCAACGTCGGTCCGGGTTCATATCGGTTCGGGTCATGAACGAATTATTTTGAAATGGGTCGGTTCAGGGGCGGGTTTACCCGGGTTAATGCTAGTTCGATTCATATCGGTTCGGTTTATACTCGGTTTGGTGCTAAAATCGTTCGGGTTAGTTTGGTAATCGGTTAAATTGGATCGGGTTGAAATCGAGTTCTAAAAAGTGCTTTTGACCATTTAGCGCGTTTTGTTTTATATCAATTTGGGACTAGTATTTCCATTTCATTAGCGGGTCGGCATAGGTTGGTGAAAAAAATAATGGATCGAGTAGAAATTGGGTTTTAAGAGATTTTTGACCGGTTAGCTATTTTCGTTTTATATAAAGTTGGGACTTCGTCACTTTATTTTCAGACATCGGATTATATACAATTACACAAATCTTCATTTATTCAATTATTCTATATCATGTTAATATGTTATGTTTCAAGTTTGGTTATACTCTTGTTGTTGTTTATTCGATATTATCATATTAGTCTATTACAAATTTATAATGTATTAATGTATTATTGTTTCATTATTAAATATATATTATTAGGTTATCAACTTCTTGTTGGATTGTTTTAGATATCGTGTCATGACCATGTTTTGATGAGTTGCTACTTTGAATACGATAAATCGATTCAGATATCAGATTATATAGAATTACAGAAATTCTCATTCATTCTATATCATGTTAATGTGTTATGTTTCAAATTTGGTTATAGTCTTGTTGTTGTTTATTAAATATTAGTCTATTACAAATTTATAAGGTATTAATGTATTATTGTTTCATTATCAAATATTATCAGGCTATCAGCTTCTTGTTTTAATTGTTTTAAAGATCGCGTCATAACCATGATTTAATGAATTGGTACTTTGAATACGATAAATCGATAATTGATATTGTAATAAACTAATAATTTAATGTTACGGAACTATATTTGGATGTTTAATTAAAATCACGATTATTCAATTTCCCATTAGTATAATAAAGTAATAATTGACAATTGTTTGTAACTATTCCATAATTTTGGTGTTAAAGTTATATTGCTGAATTACTTTGTTGTCTTACCCTCTCTAATCACCTTTTAAGATTACGTGCCTACAAGGCTGCAACATATATATGTTGCAACTTGCAAGTTAAAGAAAACGGGTGGGGAAGTAGAAGTATTCAATTAGATCGATCATCAACTGCTTTAAGTTTTAATAATCAGATACATTTATCGATTATCTATACATACCAATGATAGTATGATACCAATCGTACCATACATTATTATTTATTACATATACTGATATACATATAACTAATATACATTAAATATGTCATATTGAATCAATTCCAATTTCCAAACATTTGTGTTTCTTACAATTTATAAGTTACATAAAGTTAAGACTACAGTAGTGTTTTTATTAGTACGTAGCTATGAATAAAAAAAACATACTATCCAAATCCATTATCCCATGATCCGTGTCACCGTCTTATATTAAATATCAGCCATTGATTTGCATGTCATCTAACGGCCTATCATCGCACACATTCCAATTCACGATCCGTGTGTTTTCTTTTCCACCAATCAGATCACTCTTACCATCGTCTCTTTAGTACTCTTTTTGATTTTTCTCTCGTTTTCTTAATCCTCTTCTGTAATATTATCAATTTTTTGAAGCCATGGCTGCTAATATGCTCACTACTCTCTCGTTTTCTCTCTCATCTCCTCCTCCTTCTTTCTTTCTTCTTCTTCCTTCTTCTCCCTTCTTCCGTCTATGTTCTCCTTTCTTCCATCTCGTTTCTCCGTCTCCGTCCACCGGCACAATGCACGACGGTTTTTATGGTCAAATTCGACCACGAAACTCTAGATCTAGTTGTTTCATGATCGAATTTGGCCTTTTAAAACCAAATTCGAGGCCAAATTCAGGATTAATATATAAGGTGTTTTCGTTCTTCCTTTTTTTTTTTATTTTGTTTTTCTTTTTAATTTTTTTCCATGTTGTGGGCAACGGAGGGGGCCGAGTTAGGGTGGGTGCGGCAGCGGTTAGACTGGGTTCAGGCGGGTGTGTGGGGAGGGAGGATTTTTTGAGGGAGGGAGGTAGTTTTATGGTGGTTGAGCAATTAGAGTGAGTTGGGGGGTTTCGAGGATGATGGGTTTCGTGGGGGTAGGTGGGGTGGGGTTACGATGGGTTTGGGTTTTTTTCGATTTTTTTGTATGGGGTGGGGTGGGGTGTGTTACGGTGACGGTGGTGGGTGTGGTTGGGGTTGGGTTTGGTTTTTTTTTTTTTTTTTTTTTTTTTTTACAGTGACGGTGGTGGGTGAGGTGGGGTGGGGTTTGTTAAGGGGGTGGGGTGGGGTACGTTACGGTGATGGTGGGGTGGGGTATGGGTCTGGGTTTTTATTATTTACGGTGACGGTGGTGGATGGGGTGGGGTAAGGTTTGGGTCTGGGTTTTTTTATTTACGGTGGGTGGTGGGGTGGGGTGGGTTACGGTGATTATGGTGGGTGCGGGGGTGGTGTTAGGGTGGGTCTGGGTTAACGTTGGTGGGTGGGGGTGGGTTACGGTAACGGTGGTGGGGTGGGGGTGGGTTACGGTAACGGTGGTGGGTCGGGGGTAGTGTTAGGGTGGGTCTGGGGTGACGGCGGGGGTGGTGCTAGGGTGGGTTACGATGGTGGGTGGGTGGAGGGTGGTTGGATTGGGTGGGTGGCCAAATTTTTTCATTTTTTTATTTAATTTATAACTCCTAATTTAGTTATACAAGAATATAATTTTAATTTTATATTAGGAAAAAAATTTACAAATTTAAATCAATAATTATATGTAAAAAAAAATTGTACTGTTAAATTACATTAAACATCAAATATATTTCATGGAATTCTAACAAATTGTTAAAGGCTGTAAATAGTTCAATTTGAATGGAACGGGTTGTAAACGGTTCGGTTTAAATAGTTTGTAATCGGATCGGTTTAAACGGGTTGCGGTTTGAAAATAGTTCGGTTTAAACGGTTTAATGGGTTATAACAGTTCGGTTTAAACGGTTAGCGGGTTGTAAATGGTTCGATTTAAACGGTTTTTTCCTACGGTTTAAACGGTTTCGGTTTATAAACGGTTCGGTTTAAACAGTTAGCGGGTTAACATTAATCGGTTCAAACGGTTTCGGTTTATAAACGGTTTGGTTTGTTATTGGTTTACGGTTCGTAACGGGTTAACATTAATTGGTTCGGTTCGGTTTCGGTTTGAAATTATATGGTTCAGTTCGCTTTTCGGTTTAAAATTAGCGGGTTATAAACGGTTCGGTCCGTGATGGTTCGGTTCGGTAACGGACGGTTTCACGGTTCGGTTTGAAAAGTCCCACCCCTAGTTTGTTCGCTTTGCGTCAATTTCGTTTTCATGCAAGAGTATAAGTTGACTTCTTTAGTTTAATTATTTTAATGTTTCCCTCAAGTTCTTTTATCTTTATTTTCTTAATCTCATATTTTTGTTTCTTATATGCTTACTTTAATAGTTTTATTTATCAGTAAAATAAATAATAGTTTTATTTAATTGTTTTATATATTTGCTTATTGATTTTAATTATGCTTTGTTCAATTGATTTGATTAGTTTAATTTAAATTATGCGTGAGTAGTTTCTTTCTCGGGTTGTGGGGATCCATAATTAATATGAAGGGGTAATTTATTGTTGTTGATTGTCAATGCTAGATTAATTTTCTATTGATTGATTTAATGTTCTGCAACTAGATTAGCACTGATCTTTTATGTATGAGTTTAGCAATATTGATTCGAGATTCGAGAGATGAGAATTGAAATTTAGGCTTAGTTTCAATAGGCAGGTTAGTTTATAAATGGTTAAGTCGAGATTCGAGAGATGAAATTTAATACCGGTAGATTAATTTTGTGATTGTAATACGTAGCGAAAGCCCTTTATGATCTGGTTAATTGATGTATTTATGATTGATTATTACGTTTTACCCTGCAATAGTATTTATTGGTGAGCATATGCCCTAGGTTTTTTATTCATTGATTTTCTCTATTCTTACTCTTTCCTACTTTTACTCTTCGTAGTTTAGTTTCCCTTCGATTATAATATTTTGATTACTTAATAATTTAGATTATGATAATTAATTAGGAATAGAAAGACTTGTTTCCCTGTGGATTCGACCCTACTTCCCTATCTACTTTAGTTAGAGGACTTAGGTAATACTTTTGATTAGGTGATACGACTTTACCTGTCAAAATTTGGCGCCGTTGCCGGGGAAACGATTATATATTTTTATTTCTGAATAATTTTTTAGTCTAGATTATTATTTTTTTTAATATTTTTTTTTTTCGTCTCATAGAACGTAAGTTTTTTGGGACAAATTCTCATATTTATTTGTTTAGTACAAATCAAGAATCAGAGATGACTGCACCACCACCACCTCCTCCTGTTCGCAAACTTAGCAATTATTCGTAGCCATCCCTGACAGATTTTCCACATCTTTCTCCCACACCTAATCTCGAAGGAGTGCAATTTGAGATTAAGCCCCAGTTTATCACGATTATCGAAAGAAAGCAATTCAATGGAGCTAAGGGTGAAGACCCTAATCTTCACATTGCAGATTTCTGTCCGTATTGCAATACTATTTGACAAGATGGGGTCACACAAGACCAAATCAGAGAGTTTCTTTTTCATTTTTCTTTATGTGGTAAAGCTAAATTGTGGTATAATGGATTGAATAGAACTGCATTTAGTATTACTAACTGGGAAACTCTTTCTTTGAATTTCTTTAATAAATATTACCCTGTAGAGAGGACAACTTTGTTAAGGAGTGCAATCCAAAATTTTGCCCAAGAAGCTAATGAAAGTTTATATGAAGCTTGGGAAAGATTTAAGGATTTGCAGAGAGAATGTCCCCATCATAAACTAGCACAGTGGCATATAATCCAAGCCTTCTTCAACGGGCTTGGATATAATTCAAGGATGATTTTGGACTCTGCAGCTAACGGAAGATTTATGAATTTGGATGAGAATATAGCAAGCTATGTTGTCGAAGAGATGACTATTCATAATTCCCAATATGGAAATCCTAGAGGGTTTGCAAGCAAGGGAATACACCAAGTCGATTCTATATCCTTTTTGCAGACACAATTGACTTCTATTAGACAGAAACTAGACAGTATTAATAATTCTAATTCATCTTCAGTTGCTAATGTTTCTGCTATTGGTGCTAACTCTACAATATTTTGTGAAAATTGTGGTCTTGTAGGTCATTGGGCACATGACTGTAGGAGTTCTATTGAGAAGATTAATGCTTTTTAAACCTATAAGCAAATTAGTCCATACTCTAACACCTACAATACGGGGTTGAAAAATAACCAAAATATGTCGTACAATAGTACGAATGTGCTTAACCCTCCACCACAAGTACAACAACCACAACAGAGGTACTACCAACCTCCACATCAGAGACCACAACAGGTTGTTACTCCTCCATTTAATTCTGGCCTTTTAGAAATCAAAACGATGTTAGCCAATATGCAGAAGCAGATGTAGAGTAGAGATGCGCAAATTGACTCATTAATAGCACATAATAAAATAATAGATACTCAGATTGCGCAACTTTTCTCTACTCTGCAAACTCGCCAGCAGGGAGCCCTACCATCACAGCTAGTTAAAGCAACAGAATATGAAAATGCAATTACTCTAAGGAGTGGTTCACACTATGATGGGCCTCCTATGCCCAAAGATAATGAACCTGTTACAACAAAAATTGCTAATCTTGATTCTGTTAAACCAAACAATGTTGTTACTAGCCCTGCAGGGCTACAGGGTAAAACTAACTTTTCTGATAATTCCTTGCAGGTAAACCCCAGGATTGATTTAATGCTCTGCAACTAGATTAGAACTGGTCTTTTATGTATGATTTTAGAAATATTGATTCGAGATTCGAGAGATGAGAATTGAAATTTAGGCTTAGTTTCAATAGGCAGGTTAGTTTATAAATGGTTAAGTCGAGATTCGAGAGATGAGATTTAATACCGGTAGGTTAATTCTGTGATTGTAATACGTAGCGAAAGCCCTTTATGATCTGGTTAATTGATGTATTGATGATTGATTATTATGTTTTACCCTTAGTATTTATTGGTGAACCTATGCCCTAGGTTTTTTATTCATTGATTTTCTATATTCTTACTCTTCCCTACTTAAACTCTTCGTAGTTTAGTTTCCCTTTGATTATAATATTTTGATTACTTAATAATTTAGATTATGATAATTAATTAGGAATAGAAATGCTTATTTCCCTGTGGATTCGACCCTACTTCCATATCTACTTTAGTTAGAGGACTTAGGTAATACTTTTGATTAGTTGATATGACTTTAGCCTGTCAGTACAGGCGGTTACCTTACTTTGATTCCGAATTTTCTGAAAACTACAACAGACGATGACCAGGTGTTGTAAGTGAGCACTCGGAAATCTTGAAAAATCTGACGCAGATGTTATCAGAGTATCTCTCTCTAAGAATCTCTCTTTCTCTCTCTAGAAAATCAAAATGATTGAAATAGTGAGAGGAGAAAGGGGGGGAGGGGTAAAACTCTATTTATTGAGGGGTGAAACGGAGGTATCCCTGTCTCACTCAGAAGGTGAATAGTCGTAAATACTGTTCACCACTCACGGGGGTACGTGGCTCGCCACATCACCCCTGTAAGGGGCAGATGTTTAGGGTAAAAATACCCTAGACACGTGGACCAATGAGAGAGGCTCACATGTCAAGCTCTGGGAGGCAACCATAGGCCACTCACCAGCTGACAAGTGGTAACCTCAGAGAATAATCAGAATTGCGGCCTTCAAGGGCCTAATTCTCGAGGAATCCGCACTTTGCGGCGCAGCCCATAAAATCTAGGTCAGGGTTGTTGAGGATAAAAATACCCCGTATACGTGGACCAATCCTATAGTGACACGTGGCCCAGTTATAGGGTGACACGTGTCACTATGGGAAGATGCCACGCGTCCAGCTTAAGAGCACTCAAAGGTTCAGGCTAATCTCGTAGCGACACGTGGCCTAGTTAGAGGGTGACACGTGTCGTTACAGGAAGATGCCACGTGTTTAGGGCATGTATTCCCCTGAAATCAGCATGCAAAAGAGGCCTAATAACGTCAGGTCCCAAATCCCGAGAGATATCATTGAAACTAGACAGTATTAATAATTCTAATTCATCTTCAGTTGCTAATGTTTCTACTATTGGTGACACGTGTCACCCAGTTATAGGGTGACACGTGTCACTATGGGAAGATGACACGCGTCCAGCTTAAGAGCACTCAAAGGTTCAGGCTAATCTCGTAGCGACACGTGGCCTAGTTAGAGGGTGACACATGTCGTTACAGGAAGATGCCACGTGTTTAGGGCATGTATTCCCCTGAAATCAGCATGCAAAAGAGGCCTAATAACGTCAGGTCCCAAATCCCGAGAGATATCATTGAAACTAGACAGTATTAATAATTCTAATTCATCTTCAGTTGCTAATGTTTCTGCTATTGGTGACGCGTGTCACCCAGTTATAGGGTGACACGTGTCACTATGGGAAGATGCCACACGTCCAGCTTAAGAGCACTCAAAGGTTCAGGCTAATCTCGTAGCGACACGTGGCCTAGTTAGAGGGTGACAAGTGTCGTTACAGGAAGATGCCACGTGTTTAGGGCATGTATTCCCCTGAAATCAGCATGCAAAAGAGGCCTAATAACGTCAGGTCCCAAATCCCGAGAGATATCATTAAAACTAGACAGTATTAAGAATTCTAATTCATCTTCAGTTGCTAATGTTTCTGCTATTGGTGACACGTGTCACCCAGTTATAGGGTGACACGTGTCACTATGGGAAGATGCCACGCGTCCAGCATAAGAGCACTCAAAGGTTCAGGCTAATCTCGTAGCGACACGTGGCCTAGTTAGAGGGTGACACGTGTCATTAAAGGAAGATGCCACGTGTTTAGGGCATGTATTCCCCTGAAATCAGCATGCAAAAGAGGCCTAATAACGTCAGGTCCCAAATCCCGAGAGATATCATTGAAACTAGACAGTATTAATAATTCTAATTCATCTTCAGTTGCTAATGTTTCTTCTATTGGTGCTAACTCTACAATATTTTGTGAAAATTGTGGTCTTGTAGGTCATTGGGCACATGACTGTAGGAGTTCCATTGAGAAGATTAATGCTTTTCAAACCTATAAGCAAATTAGTCCATACTCTAACACCTACAATACGGGGTTGAAAAATAACCGAAATATGTCGTACAATAGTACGAATGTGCTTAACCCACCACCACAAGTACAACAACCACAACAGAGGTACTACCAACCTCCACATCAGAGACCACAACAGGTTGTTACTCCTCCATTTAATTCTGGCCTTTTAGAAATCAAAACGATGTTAGCCAATATGCAGAAGCAGATGTAGAGTAGAGATGCGCAAATTGACTCATTAATAGCACATAATAAAATAATAGATACTCAGATTGCGCAACTTTTCTCTACTCTGCAAACTCGCCAGCAGGGAGCCCTACCATCACAGCTAGTTAAAGCAACAGAATATGAAAATGCAATTACTCTAAGGAGTGGTTCACACTATGATGGGCCTCCTATTCCCAAAGATAATGAACCTGTTACAACAAAAATTGCTAATCTTGATTCTGTTAAACCAAACAATGTTGTTACTAGCCCTGCAGGGCTACAGGGTAAAACTAACTTTTCTGTTAATTCCTTGCAGGTAAACCCCAGGATTGATTTAATGCTCTGCAACTAGATTAGAACTGGTCTTTTATGTATGATTTTAGAAATATTGATTCGAGATTCGAGAGATGAGAATTGAAATTTAGGCTTAGTCTCAATAGGCAGGTTAGTTTATAAATGGTTAAGTCGAGATTCGAGAGATGAGATTTAATACCGGTAGGTTAATTCTGTGATTGTAATACGTAGCGAAAGCCCTTTATGATCTGGTTAATTGATGTATTGATGATTGATTATTATGTTTTACCCTTAATATTTATTGGTGAACCTATGCCCTAGGTTTTTTATTCATTGATTTTCTATATTCTTACTCTTCCCTACTTAAACTATTCGTAGTTTAGTTTCCCTTTGATTATAATATTTTGATTACTTAATAATTTAGATTATGATAATTAATTAGGAATAGAAATGCTTATTTCCCTGTGGATTCGACCCTACTTCCACATCTACTTTAGTTAGAGGACTTAGGTAATACTTTTGATTAGTTGATATGACTTTAGTCTGTCAGTACACGCGGTTACCTTACTTTGATTCCGAATTTTCTGAAAACTACAACAGACGATGACCAGGTGTTGTAAGTGAGCACTCGGAAATCTTGAAAAATCTGACGCAGATGGAATCAGAGTATCTCTCTCTAAGAATCTCTCTTTCTCTCTCTAGAAAATCAAAATGATTGAAATAGTGTGAGGAGAAAGGGGGGGGGGTAAAACTCTATTTATGGAGGGGTGAAACGGAGGTATCCCTGTCTCACTCAGAAGGTGAATAGTCGTAAATACTGTTCACCACTCACGGGGGTACGTGGCTCGCCACATCACCCCTGTAAGGGGCAGATGTTTAGGGTAAAAATACCCTAGACACGTGGACCAATGAGAGAGGCTCACATGTCAAGCTCTGGGAGGCAACCATAGGCCACTCACCAGCTGACACGTGGTAACCTCAGAGAATAATCAGAATTGCGGCCTTCAAGGGCCTAATTCTCGAGGAATCCGCACTTTGCGGCGCAGCCCATAAAATCTAGGTCAGGGTTGTTGAGGATAAAAATACCCCGTATACGTGGACCAATCCTATAGTGACACGTGGCCCAGTTATAGGGTGACACGTGTCACTATGGGAAGATGCCACGCGTCCAGCTTAAGAGCACTCAAAGGTTCAGGCTAATCTCGTAGCGATACGTGGCCTAGTTAGAGGGTGACAAGTGTCGTTACAGGAAGATGCCACGTGTTTAGGGCATGTATTCCCCTGAAATCAGCATGCAAAAGAGGCCTAATAACGTCAGGTCCCAAATCCCGAGAGATATCATTAAAACTAGACAGTATTAAGAATTCTAATTCATCTTCAGTTGCTAATGTTTCTGCTATTGGTGACACGTGTCACCCAGTTATAGGGTGACACGTGTCACTATGGGAAGATGCCACGCGTCCAGCTTAAGAGCACTCAAAGGTTCAGGCTAATCTCGTAGCGACACGTGGCCTAGTTAGAGGGTGACACGTGTCATTAAAGGAAGATGCCACGTGTTTAGGGCATGTATTCCCCTGAAATCAGCATGCAAAAGAGGCCTAATAACGTCAGGTCCCAAATCCCGAGAGATATCATTGAAACTAGACAGTATTAATAATTCTAATTCATCTTCAGTTGCTAATGTTTCTTCTATTGGTGCTAACTCTACAATATTTTGTGAAAATTGTGGTCTTGTAGGTCATTGGGCACATGACTGTAGGAGTTCCATTGAGAAGATTAATGCTTTTCAAACCTATAAGCAAATTAGTCCATACTCTAACACCTACAATACGGGGTTGAAAAATAACCGAAATATGTCGTACAATAGTACGAATGTGCTTAACCCTCCACCACAAGTACAACAACCACAACAGAGGTACTACCAACCTCCACATCAGAGACCACAACAGGTTGTTACTCCTCCATTTAATTCTGGCCTTTTAGAAATCAAAACGATGTTAGCCAATATGCAGAAGCAGATGTAGAGTAGAGATGCGCAAATTGACTCATTAATAGCACATAATAAAATAATAGATACTCAGATTGCGCAACTTTTCTCTACTCTGCAAACTCGCCAGCAGGGAGCCCTACCATCACAGCTAGTTAAAGCAACAGAATATGAAAATGCAATTACTCTAAGGAGTGGTTCACACTATGATGGGCCTCCTATTCCCAAAGATAATGAACCTGTTACAACAAAAATTGCTAATCTTGATTCTGTTAAACCAAACAATGTTGTTACTAGCCCTGCAGGGCTACAGGGTAAAACTAACTTTTCTGTTAATTCCTTGCAGGTAAACCCCAGGATTGATTTAATGCTCTGCAACTAGATTAGAACTGGTCTTTTATGTATGATTTTAGAAATATTGATTCGAGATTCGAGAGATGAGAATTGAAATTTAGGCTTAGTCTCAATAGGCAGGTTAGTTTATAAATGGTTAAGTCGAGATTCGAGAGATGAGATTTAATACCGGTAGGTTAATTCTGTGATTGTAATACGTAGCGAAAGCCCTTTATGATCTGGTTAATTGATGTATTGATGATTGATTATTATGTTTTACCCTTAATATTTATTGGTGAACCTATGCCCTAGGTTTTTTATTCATTGATTTTCTATATTCTTACTCTTCCCTACTTAAACTATTCGTAGTTTAGTTTCCCTTTGATTATAATATTTTGATTACTTAATAATTTAGATTATGATAATTAATTAGGAATAGAAATGCTTATTTCCCTGTGGATTCGACCCTACTTCCACATCTACTTTAGTTAGAGGACTTAGGTAATACTTTTGATTAGTTGATATGACTTTAGTCTGTCAGTACACGCGGTTACCTTACTTTGATTCCGAATTTTCTGAAAACTACAACAGACGATGACCAGGTGTTGTAAGTGAGCACTCGGAAATCTTGAAAAATCTGACGCAGATGGAATCAGAGTATCTCTCTCTAAGAATCTCTCTTTCTCTCTCTAGAAAATCAAAATGATTGAAATAGTGTGAGGAGAAAGGGGGGGGGGTAAAACTCTATTTATGGAGGGGTGAAACGGAGGTATCCCTGTCTCACTCAGAAGGTGAATAGTCGTAAATACTGTTCACCACTCACGGGGGTACGTGGCTCGCCACATCACCCCTGTAAGGGGCAGATGTTTAGGGTAAAAATACCCTAGACACGTGGACCAATGAGAGAGGCTCACATGTCAAGCTCTGGGAGGCAACCATAGGCCACTCACCAGCTGACACGTGGTAACCTCAGAGAATAATCAGAATTGCGGCCTTCAAGGGCCTAATTCTCGAGGAATCCGCACTTTGCGGCGCAGCCCATAAAATCTAGGTCAGGGTTGTTGAGGATAAAAATACCCCGTATACGTGGACCAATCCTATAGTGACACTTGGCCCAGTTATAGGGTGACACGTGTCACTATGGGAAGATGCCACGCGTCCAGCTTAAGAGCACTCAAAGGTTCAGGCTAATCTCGTAGCGATACGTGGCCTAGTTAGAGGGTGACACGTGTCGTTACAGGAAGATGCCACGTGTTTAGGGCATGTATTCCCCTGAAATCAGCATGCAAAAGAGGCCTAATAACGTCAGGTCCCAAATCCCGAGAGATATCATTGAAACTAGACAGTATTAATAATTCTAATTCATCTTCAGTTGCTAATGTTTCTACTATTGGTGACACGTGTCACCCAGTTATAGGGTGACACGTGTCACTATGGGAAGATGACACGCGTCCAGCTTAAGAGCACTCAAAGGTTCAGGCTAATCTCGTAGCGACACGTGGCCTTGTTAGAGGGTGACACGTGTCGTTACAGGAAGATGCCACGTGTTTAGGGCATGTATTCCCCTGAAATCAGCATGCAAAAGAGGCCTAATAACGTCAGGTCCCAAATCCCGAGAGATATCATTGAAACTAGACAGTATTAATAATTCTAATTCATCTTCAGTTGCTAATGTTTCTGCTATTGGTGACGCGTGTCACCCAGTTATAGGGTGACACGTGTCACTATGGGAAGATGCCACACGTCCAGCTTAAGAGCACTCAAAGGTTCAGGCTAATCTCGTAGCGACACGTGGCCTAGTTAGAGGGTGACAAGTGTCGTTACAGGAAGATGCCACGTGTTTAGGGCATGTATTCCCCTGAAATCAGCATGCAAAAGAGGCCTAATAACGTCAGGTCCCAAATCCCGAGAGATATCATTAAAACTAGACAGTATTAAGAATTCTAATTCATCTTCAGTTGCTAATGTTTCTGCTATTGGTGACACGTGTCACCCAGTTATAGGGTGACACGTGTCACTATGGGAAGATGCCACGCGTCCAGCTTAAGAGCACTCAAAGGTTCAGGCTAATCTCGTAGCGACACGTGGCCTAGTTAGAGGGTGACACGTGTCATTAAAGGAAGATGCCACGTGTTTAGGGCATGTATTCCCCTGAAATCAGCATGCAAAAGAGGCCTAATAACGTCAGGTCCCAAATCCCGAGAGATATCATTGAAACTAGACAGTATTAATAATTCTAATTCATCTTCAGTTGTTAATGTTTCTACTATTGGTGCTAACTCTACAATATTTTGTGAAAATTGTGGTCTTGTAGGTCATTGGGCACATGACTGTAGGAGTTCCATTGAGAAGATTAATGCTTTTCAAACCTATAAGGAAATTAGTCCATACTCTAACACCTACAATACGGAGTTGAAAAATAACCAAAATATGTCGTACAATAGTACGAATGTGCTTAACCCTCCACCACAAGTACAACAACCACAATAGAGGTACTACCAACCTCCACATCAGAGACCACAACAGGTTGTTACTCCTCCATTTAATTCTGGCCTTTTAGAAATCAAAACGATGTTAGCCAATATGCAGAAGCAGATGTAGAGTAGAGATGCGCAAAGTGACTCATTAATAGCACATAATAAAATAATAGATACTCAGATTGCGCAACTTTTCTCTACTCTGCAAACTCGCCAGCAGGGAGCCCTACCATCACAGCTAGTTAAAGCAACAGAATATGAAAATGCAATTACTCTAAGGAGTGGTTCACACTATGATGGGCCTCCTATGCCCAAAGATAATGAACCTGTTACAACAAAAATTGCTAATCTTGATTCTGTTAAACCAAACAATGTTGTTACTAGCCCTGCAGGGCTACAGGGTAAAACTAACTTTTCTGATAATTCCTTGCAGGTAAACCCCAGGATTGATTTAATGCTCTGCAACTAGATTAGAACTGGTCTTTTATGTATGATTTTAGAAATATTGATTCGAGATTCGAGAGATGAGAATTGAAGATTAGGCTTAGTTTCAATAGGCAGGTTAGTTTATAAATGGTTAAGTCGAGATTCGAGAGATGAGATTTAATACCGGTAGGTTAATTCTGTGATTGTAATACGTAGCGAAAGCCCTTTATGATCTGGTTAATTGATGTATTGATGATTGATTATTATGTTTTACCCTTAGTATTTATTGGTGAACCTATGCCCTAGGTTTTTTATTCATTGATTTTCTATATTCTTACTCTTCCCTACTTAAACTCTTCGTAGTTTAGTTTCCCTTTGATTATAATATTTTGATTACTTAATAATTTAGATTATGATAATTAATTAGGAATAAAAATGCTTATTTCCTTGTGGATTCGACCCTACTTCCATATCTACTTTAGTTAGAGGACTTAGGTAATACTTTTGATTAGTTGATATGACTTTAGCCTGTCAGTACACGCAGTTACCTTACTTTGATTCCGAATTTTCTGAAAACTACAAAAGACGATGACCAGGTGTTGTAAGTGAGCACTCGGAAATCTTAAAAAGTCTGACGCAGATGGAATCAGAGTATCTCTCTCTAAGAATCTCTCTTTCTCTCTCTAGAAAATCAAAATGATTGAAATAGTGAGAGGAGAAAGGGGGGGGGGTAAAACTCTATTTATGGAGGGGTGAAACGGAGGTATCCCTGTCTCACTCAGAAGGTGAATAGTCGTAAATATTGTTCACCACTCACGGGGGTACGTGGCTCGCCACATCACCCCTGTAAGAGGCAGATGTTTAGGGTAAAAATACCCTAGACACGTGGACCAATGAGAGAGGCTCACATGTCAAGCTCTGGGAGGCAACCATAGGCCACTCACCAGCTGACACGTGGTAACCTCAGAGAATAATCAGAATTGCGGCCTTCAAGGGCCTAATTCTCGAGGAATCCGCACTTTGCGGCGCAGCCCATAAAATCTAGGTCAGGGTTGTTGAGGATAAAAATACCCTGTATATGTGGACCAGTCCTATAGTGACACGTGGCCCAGTTATAGGGTGACACGTGTCACTATGGGAAGATGCCACGCGTCCAGCTTAAGAGCACTCAAAGGTTCAGGCTAATCTCGTAGCGACACGTGGCCTAGTTAGAGGGTGACACGTGTCGTTACAGGAAGATGCCACGTGTTTAGGGCATGTATTCCCCTGAAATCAGCATGCAAAAGAGGCCTAATAACGTCAGGTCCCAAATCCCGAGAGATATCATTGAAACTAGACAGTATTAATAATTCTAATTCATCTTCAGTTGCTAATGTTTCTACTATTGGTGACACGTGTCACCCAGTTATAGGGTGACACGTGTCACTATGGGAAGATGACACGCGTCCAGCTTAAGAGCACTCAAAGGTTCAGGCTAATCTCGTAGCGACACGTGGCCTTGTTAGAGGGTGACACGTGTCGTTACAGGAAGATGCCACGTGTTTAGGGCATGTATTCCCCTGAAATCAGCATGCAAAAGAGGCCTAATAACGTCAGGTCCCAAATCCCGAGAGATATCATTGAAACTAGACAGTATTAATAATTCTAATTCATCTTCAGTTGCTAATGTTTCTGCTATTGGTGACACGTGTCACCTAGTTATAGGGGGACACGTGTCACTATGGGAAGATGCCACGCGTCCAGCTTAAGAGCACTCAAAGGTTCAGGCTAATCTCGTAGCGACACGTGGCCTAGTTAGAGGGTGACACGTGTCGTTGCAGGAAGATGCCACGTGTTTAGGGCATGTATTCTCCTGAAATCAGCATGCAAAAGAGGCCTAATAACGTCAGGTCCCAAATCCCGAGAGATATCATTGAAACTAGACAGTATTAAGAATTCTAATTCATCTTCAGTTGCTAATGTTTCTGCTATTGGTGACACGTGTCACCTAGTTATAGGGTGACACGTGTCACTATGGGAAGGTGCCACGCGTCCAGCTTAAGAGCACTCAAAGGTTCAGGCTAATCTCGTAGCGACACGTGGCCTAGTTAGAGGGTGACACGTGTCGTTACAGGAAGATGCCACGTGTTTAGGGCATGTATTCCCCTGAAATCAGCATGCAAAAGAGGCCTAATAACGTCAGGTCCCAAATCCCGAGAGATATCATTGAAACTAGACAGTATTAATAATTCCAATTCATCTTCAGTTGCTAATGTTTCTGCTATTGGTGCTAACTCTATAATATTTTGTGAAAATTGTGGTCTTGTAGGTCATTGGGCACATGACTGTAGGAGTTCCATTGAGAAGATTAATGCTTTTCAAACCTATAAGCAAATTAGTCCATACTCTAACACCTACAATACGGAGTTGAAAAATAACCAAAATATGTCTTACAATAGTACGAATGTGCTTAACCCTCCACCACAAGTACAACAACCACAACAGAGGTACTACCAACCTCCACATCAGAGACCACAACAGGTTGTTACTCCTCCATTTAATTCTGGCCTTTTAGAAATCAAAACGATGTTAGCCAATATGCAGAAGCAGATGTAGAGTAGAGATGCGCAAATTGACTCATTAATAGCACTTAATAAAATAATAGATACTCAGATTGCGCAACTTTTCTCTACTCTGCAAACTCGCCAGCAGGGAGCCCTACCATCACAGCTAGTTAAAGCAACAGAATATGAAAATGCAATTACTCTAAGGAGTGGTTCACACTATGATGGGCCTCCTATGCCCAAAGATAATGAACCTGTTACAACAAAAATTGCTAATCTTGATTCTGTTAAACCAAACAATGTTGTTACTAGCCCTGCAGGGCTACAGGGTAAAACTAACTTTTCTGATAATTCCTTGCAGGTAAACCCCAGGATTGATTTAATGCTCTTCAACTAGATTAGAACTGGTCTTTTATGTATGATTTTAGAAATATTGATTCGAGATTCGAGAGATGAGAATTGAAATTTAGGCTTAGTTTCAATAGGCAGGTTAGTTTATAAATGGTTAAATCGAGATTCGAGAGATGAGATTTAATACCGGTAGGTTAATTCTGTGATTGTAATACGTAGCGAAAGCCCTTTATGATCTGGTTAATTGATGTATTGATGATTGATTATTATGTTTTACCCTTAGTATTTATTGGTGAACCTATGCCCTAGGTTTTTTATTCATTGATTTTCTATATTCTTACTCTTCCCTACTTAAACTCTTCGTAGTTTAGTTTCCCTTTGATTATAATATTTTGATTACTTAATAATTTAGATTATGATAATTAATTAGGAAAAGAAATGCTTATTTCCCTGTGGATTCGACCCTACTTCCATATCTACTTTAGTTAGAGGACTTAGGTAATACTTTTGATTAGTTGATATGACTTTAGTCTGTCAGTACACGCGGTTACCTTACTTTGATTCCGAATTTTCTGAAAACTACAACAGACGATGACCAGGTGCTGTAAGTGAGCACTCGGAAATCTTGAAAAATCTGACGCAGATGGAATCAGAGTATCTCTCTCTAAGAATCTCTCTTTCTCTCTCTAGAAAATCAAAATGATTGAAATAGTGAGAGGAGAAAGGGGGGGGGGTAAAACTCTATTTATGGAGGGGTGAAACGGAGGTATCCCTGTCTCACTCAGAAGGTGAATAGTCGTAAATATTGTTCACCACTCACGGGGGTACGTGGCTCGCCACATCACCCCTGTAAGGGGCAGATGTTTAGGGTAAAAATACCCTAGACACGTGGACCAATGAGAGAGGCTCACATGTCAAGCTCTGGGAGGCAACCATAGGCCACTCACCAGCTTACAAGTGGTAACCTCAGAGAATAATCAGAATTGCGGCCTTCAAGGGCCTAATTCTCGAGGAATCCGCACTTTGCGGCGCAGCCAATAAAATCTAGGTCAGGGTTGTTGAGGATAAAAATACCCCGTATACGTGGACCAGTACTATAGTGACACGTGGCCCAGTTATAGGGTGACACGTGTCACTATGGGAAGATGCCACGCGTCCAGCTTAAGAGCACTCAAAGGTTCAGGCTAATCTCGTAGCGACACGTGGCCTAGTTAGAGGGTGACACGTGTCTTTACAGGAAGATGCCACGTGTTTAGGGCATGTATTCCCCTGAAATCAACATGCAAAAGAGGCCTAATAACGTCAGGTCCCAAATCCCGAGAGATATCATTGAAACTAGACAGTATTAATAATTCTAATTCATCTTCAGTTTATAATTTTTCTGCTATTGGTGACACGTGTCACCCAGTTATAGGGTGACACGTGTCACTATGGGAAGATGCCACGCGTCCAGCTTAAGAGCACTCAGAGGTTCAGGCTAATCTCGTAGCGACACGTGGCCTAGTTAGAGGGTGACACGTGTCGTTACAGGAAGATGCCACGTGTTTAGGGCATGTATTCCCCTGAAATCAGCATGCAAAAGAGGCCTAATAACGTCAGGTCCCAAATCCCGAGAGATATCATTGAAACTAGACAGTATTAATAATTCTAATTCATCTTCAGTTGCTAATGTTTCTGCTATTGGTGACACGTGGCCCAGTTATAGGGTGACACGTGTCACTACGGGAAGATGCCTCGCGTCCATCTTAAGAGCACTCAAAGGTTCAGGCTAATCTCGTAGCGACACGTGGCCTAGTTAGAGGGTGACACGTGTCGTTACAGGAAGATGCCACGTGTTTAGGGCATGTATTCCCCTGAAATCAGCATGCAAAAGAGGCCTAATAACGTCAGGTCCCAAATCCCGAGAGATATCATTGAAACTAGACAGTATTAATAATTCTAATTCATCTTCAGTTGCTAATGTTTCTACTATTGGTGACACGTGTCACCCAGTTATAGGGTGACACGTGTCACTATGGGAAGATGACACGCGTCCAGCTTAAGAGCACTCAAAGGTTCAGGCTAATCTCGTAGCGACACGTGGCCTTGTTAGAGGGTGACACGTGTCGTTACAGGAAGATGCCACGTGTTTAGGGCATGTATTCCCCTGAAATCAGCATGCAAAAGAGGCCTAATAACGTCAGGTCCCAAATCCCGAGAGATATCATTGAAACTAGACAGTATTAATAATTCTAATTCATCTTCAGTTGCTAATGTTTCTGCTATTGGTGACACGTGTCACCCAGTTATAGGGTGACACGTGTCACTATGGGAAGATGACACGCGTCCAGCTTAAGAGCACTCAAAGGTTCAGGCTAATCTCGTAGCTACACGTGGCCTTGTTAGAGGGTGACACGTGTCGTTACAGGAAGATGCCACGTGTTTAGGGCATGTATTCCCCTGAAATCAGCATGCAAAAGAGGCCTAATAACGTCAGGTCCCAAATCCCGAGAGATATCATTGTAACTAGACAGTATTAATAATTCTAATTCATCTTCAGTTGCTAATGTTTCTGCTATTGGTGCTAACTCTACAATATTTTGTGAAAATTGTGGTCTTGTAGGTCATTGGGCACATGACTGTAGGAGTTCCATTGAGAAGATTAATGCTTTTCAAACCTATAAGCAAATTAGTCCATACTCTAACACCTACAATACGGGGTTGAAAAATAACCAAAATATGTCGTACAATAGTACGAATGTGCTTAACCCTCCACCACAAGTACAACAACCACAATAGAGGTACTACCAACCTCCACATCAGAGACCACAACAGGTTGTTACTCCTCCATTTAATTCTGGCCTATTAGAAATCAAAACGATGTTAGCCAATATGCAGAAGCAGATGTAGAGTAGAGATGCGCAAATTGACTCATCAATAGTACATAATAAAATAATAGATACTCAGATTGCGCAACTTTTCTCTACTCTGCAAACTCGCCAGCAGTGAGCCCTACCATCACAGCTAGTTAAAGCAACAGAATATGAAAATGCAATTACTCTAAGGAGTGGTTCACACTATGATGGGCCTCCTATGCCCAAAGATAATGAACCTGTTATAACAAAAATTGCTAATCTTGATTCTGTTAAACCAAACAATGTTGTTACTAGCCCTGCAGGGCTACAGGGTAAAACTAACTTTTCTGATAATTCCTTGCAGGTAAACCCCAGGATTGATTTAATGCTCTGCAACTAGATTAGAACTGGTCTTTTATGTATGATTTTAGAAATATTGATTCGAGATTCGAGAGATGAGAATTGAAATTTAGGCTTAGCTTCAATAGGCAAGTTAGTTTATAAATGGTTAAGTCGAGATTCGAGAGATGAGATTTAATACCGGTAGGTTAATTCTTTGATTGTAATACGTAGCGAAAGCCCTTTATTATATGGTTAATTGATGTATTGATGATTGATTATTATGTTTTACCCTTAGTATTTATTGGTGAACCTATGCCCTAGGTTTTTTATTCATTGATTTTCTATATTCTTACTCTTCCCTACTTAAACTCTTCGTAGTTTAGTTTCCCTTTGATTATAATATTTTGATTACTTAATAATTTAGATTATGATAATTAATTAGGAATAGAAATTCTTATTTCCCTGTGGATTCGACCCTACTTCCCTATCTACTTTAGTTAGAGGACTTAGGTAATACTTTTGATTAGTTGATATGACTTTAGCCTGTCAGTACACGCGGTTACCTTACTTTGATTCCGAATTTTCTGAAAACTACAACAGACGATGACCAGGTGTTGTAAGTGAGCACTCGGAAATCTTGAAAAATCTGACGCAGATGGAAGCAGAGTATCTCTCTCTAAGAATCTCTCTTTCTCTCTCTAGAAAATCAAAATGATTGAAATAGTGAGAGGAGAAAGGGGGGGGGGGGTAAAACTCTATTTATGGAGGGGTGAAACGGAGGTATCCCTGTCTCACTCAGAAGGTGAATAGTCGTAAATACTGTTCACCACTCACGGAGGTACGTGGCTCGCCACATCACCCCTGTAAGGGGCAGATGTTTAGGGTAAAAATACCCTAGACACGTGGACCTATGAGAGAGGCTCACATGTCAAGCTCTGGGAGGCAACCATAGGCCACTCACCAGCTGACACGTGGTAACCTCAGAGAATAATCAGAATTGCGGCCTTCAAGGGCCTAATTCTCGAGGAATCCGCACTTTGCGGCGCAGCCCATAAAATCTAGGTCAGGTTTGTTGAGGATAAAAATACCCCGTATACGTGGACCAGTCCTATAGTGACACGTGGCCCAGTTATAAGGTGACACGTGTCACTATGGGAAGATGCCACGCGTCCAGCTTAAGAGCACTCAAAGGTTCAGGCTAATCTCGGAGCGACACGTGGCCTAGTTAGAGGGTGACACGTGTCGTTACAGGAAGATGTCACGTGTTTAGGGCATGTATTCCCCTGAAATCAGCATGCAAAAGAGGCCTAATAACGTCAGGTCCCAAATCCCGAGAGATATCATTGAAACTAGACAGTATTAATAATTCTAATTCATCTTCAGTTGCTAATGTTTCTGCTATTGGTGACACGTGTCACCCAGTTATAGGGTGACACGTGTCACTATGGGAAGATGCCACGCGTCCAGCTTAAGAGCACTCAAAGGTTCAGGCTAATCTCGTAGCGACACGTGGCCTAGTTAGAGGGTGACACGTGTCGTTACAGGAAGATTCCACGTGTTTAGGGCATGTATTCCCCTGAAATCAGCATGCAAAAGAGGCCTAATAACGTCAGGTCCCAAATCCCGAGAGATATCATTGAAACTAGACAGTATTAATAATTCTAATTCATCTTCAGTTCCTAATGTTTCTACTATTGGTGACACGTGTCACCCAGTTATAGGGTGACACGTGTCACTATGGGAAGATGACACGCGTCCAGCTTAAGAGCACTCAAAGGTTCAGGCTAATCTCGTAGCTACACGTGGCCTAGTTAGAGGGTGACACGTGTCGTTACAGGAAGATGCCACGTGTTTAGGGCATGTATTCCCCTGAAATCAGCATGCAAAAGAGGCCTAATAACGACAGGTCCCAAATCCCGAGAGATATCATTGAAACTAGACAGTATTAATAATTCTAGTTCATCTTCAGTTGCTAATGTTTCTTCTATTGTTGCTAACTCTACAATATCTTGTGAAAATTGTGGTCTTGTAGGTCATTGGGCACATGACTGTAGGAGTTCCATTGAGAAGATTAATGCTTTTCAAACCTATAAGCAAATTAGTCCATACTCTAACACCTACAATACAGGGTTGAAAAATAACCAAAATATGTCGTACAATAGTACGAATGTGCTTAACCCTCCACCACAAGTACAACAACCACAACAGAGGTACTACCAACCTCCACATCAGAGACCACAACAGGTTGTTACTCCTCCATTTAATTCTGGCCTTTTAGAAATCAAAACGATGTTAGCCAATATGCAGAAGCAGATGTAGAGTAGAGATGCGCAAATTGACTCATTAATAGCACATAATAAAATAATAGATACTCAGATTGCGCAACTTTTCTCTACTCTGCAAACTCGCCAGCAGGGAGCCCTACCATCACAGCTAGTTAAAGCAACAGAATATGAAAATGCTATTACTCTAAGGAGTGGTTCACACTATGATGGGCCTCCTATGCCCAAAGATAATGAACCTGTTACAACAAAAATTGCTAATCTTGATTCTGTCAAACCAAACAATGTTGTTACTAGCCCTGCAGGGCTACAGGGTAAAACTAACTTTTCTGATAATTCCTTGCAGGTAAACCCCAGGATTTATTTAATGCTCTGCAACTAGATTAGAACTGGTCTTTTATGTATGATTTTAGAAATATTGATTCGAGATTCGAGAGATGAGAATTGAAATTTAGGCTTAGTTTCAATAGGCAGGTTAGTTTATAAATGGTTAAGTCGAGATTCGAGAGATGAGATTTAATACCGGTAGGTTAATTCTGTGATTGTAATACGTAGCGAAAGCCCTTTATGATCTGGTTAATTGATGTATTGATGATTGATTATTATGTTTTACCCTTAGTATTTATTGGTGAACCTATGCCCTAGGTTTTTTATTCATTGATTTTCTATATTCTTACTCTTCCCTACTTAAACTCTTCTTAGTTTAGTTTCCCTTTGATTATAATATTTTGATTACTTAATAATTTAGATTATGATAATTAATTAGGAATAGAAATGCTTATTTCCCTGTGGGTTCGACCCTACTTCCCTATCTACTTTAGTTAGAGGACTTAGGTAATACTTTTGATTAGTTGATATGACTTTAGCCTGTCAGTACAGGCGGTTACCTTACTTTGATTCCGAATTTTCTGAAAACTACAACAGATGATGACCAGGTGTTGTAAGTGAGCACTCGGAAATCTTGAAAAATCTGACGCAGATGGAATCAGAGTATCTCTCTCTAAGAATCTCTCTTTCTCTCTCTAGAAAATCAAAATGATTGAAATAGTGAGAGGAGAAAGGGGGGGGGGGGGGGTAAAACTCTATTTATGGAGGGGTGAAACGGAGGTATCCCTGTCACACTCAGAAGGTGAATAGTCGTAAATACTGTTCACCACTCACGGGGGTACGTGGCTCGCCACATCACCCCTGTGAGGGGTAGATGTTTAGGGTAAAAATACCCTAGACACGTGGACCAATGAGAGAGGCTCACATGTCAAGCTCATGGAGGCAACCATAGGCCACTCACCAGCTGACACGTGGTAACCTCAGAGAATAATCAGAATTGCGGCCTTCAAGGGCCTAATTCTCGAGGAATCCGCACTTTGCGGCGCAGCCCATAAAATCTAGGTCAGGGTTGTTGAGGATAAAAATACCCCGTATACGTGGACCAATCCTATAGTGTGGCCCAGTTATAGGGTGACACGTGTCACTATGGGAAGATGCCACGCGTCCAGCATAAGGGCACTCAAAGGTTCAGGCTAATCTCGTAGCGACACGTGGCCTAGTTAGAGGGTGACACGTGTCGTTACAGGAAGATGCCACGTGTTTAGGGAATGTATTCCCCTGAAATCAGCATGCAAAAGAGGCCTAATAACGTCAGGTCCCAAATCCCGAGAGATATCATTGAAAGCTGCAAAGCAGCGCCCCTAAAGTAACACGTGGCGTTCACTAATTGCGCAACCAATCACGTCACGCAATTCTAGGGTACATACCCTAGAATGGGGCACGAGTCCCACCCCTATAAATACCCCAATCATTTATGATGGGAGGGGTGGATCAAGACATTACAACAAAAAGAGTATTAATAGCTCCAACTTCTCTCTTCTTTCTCTCTTTAGCCTTTTCCGCTTCCGATCACTAACTTGGTCGTTGGAGGCGAATATTACGACAACCGGAATATTCGTTGTTTTGCAGGTCAGACCGTCTCGTTGCCAAGAGAGCGTGACCAGTATCCGAGGAAATCTAAAAAACACCCGAAACATTTGGCGCCGTCTGTGGGGAAACTGGTACGTTATGGCGATAGACGGTCAAAAACCTAATCCAGGCGAGGACGGACATGTAAGAGGATATAATCCCTACAATCCATATCACCGATCCGCTGATAGCCACATTTCAAGAAGGTGATGACCCTCCTGTTATCGCAGCCTCTCTGAAGGCCACGCTTAACAAGCTCAGGAAAGAGTTTGAGAGCAATGAAGCCTCTACCTCTAGGCAGCCGCCCAGGAGAGAGGAATATAGGGCTCCAAAGAAAACACACAACAAAGCAGTCCATGCAACGGACGCTAGAAACACTCCCTTTCGAAGGCCGACTGAAAGGTCCCCAAGGGTACCACGGACAAATTTCTCTTATTTGTTGGCAAAAACACAGTCGGCTAGGGGGAGGGGTAGGCAGCCTCGAAGAGAGGAGCCTGAGCCGTCTAGAGGATGGAAGGACGCAAGGGATTACCTTCGGCATAAGCAGCGGGAACGTGCCGCCTACTTGGACCGGCCTCAACCCCAACTATACCGGATGATTTTTCAAACCATTCTCTCTCCCAACATACCAACACGACCATCTCCAGTAGAATTCAGGCGGTCTGCACCCCAACTCCTATTCTAGTTGTCCACACTCCAACTCCTATTCCAGCCCAATCACTTCAATATCAACCTCCTCATGGGTTCAATGGCTTGATGCAGCCCCCCAAGCCTTCAGATAATATGGGCCTTACGGACAGGCGTACGGACAGGCTCCCTACCTGGCTGGACCGTCCGTGCAGCCACAACCCATCGATTGGCAAATGTGCCTACTCACTCTGGGAGATAAGCCGCCTCCGTTTTCACAAGATATTTTAACTACCCCTCAGCCGCCAAAGGTGAAGAGTGTACTTGTGGGAGCCTATGATGGTATGGGCAACCCAGAAGAACACATCACCTCATACAGAAACCTGATGTACTTGCAAAGTGTAGATGATGCTACTTGGTGCAAATGCTTTCCGGCCACTTTGAAAGGTGTGGCGCAGGATTGGTTCAACAGCCTGCTGGCCGGATGTATCAATTGTTTTACTACCCTTAGTTTGTTGTTTGTGGGAAATTTTTCACACAACATACCGCCTCAAAAGACTAGCCTTAATTTGGCGACTATCGTCCAAGGGAAGAATGAGGGCCTACGCTCGTACGTCCAGCAATTTAACCAAGAAAAAGCCCAAATTCATAATCTGTCGGATGAAATGGCTTACTCTGAATTTCTGCGGGGATTAAGGAACAATGGTTTTAAATTTGACCTGGTAAGGAAAAAGATTCGGACATACGCAGGTGTTTTGCGGGAAGCCGAAGCCTATATTGAAGCGGCGGACTTTTGTTCGCTCACAAAATCAGAAGCGCCGGCCAAGGGGGTTGAGAATAAACTTTCTCAGCAAGACTCAGCCGGCCAAAAGAAAGAAGGGAAAAAGAGAAAGGAAGTCTGGGTGGCTGATGCCCAGCCACAGAAGTCCAAGAAGGTCAAGACGTACGAGCCTCAGTATGAATTCAACAAGGACTGTTATTCTATCTTGATGGAAATCAAGGATAAGTTTGAGTTTGAAAAGCCACAGCCGCTGAGAGGCCCGGCTCAATACAGGAACAAGAACAAGTACTGTCATTACCACAAGGACGTGGGACATGACACAAACGATTGTATCAACTTGAAGAGATTGCTGGACAAGCTAACCGAGAAGGGCATGCTGAATTCTTATGTGATGAAGTCAAAATTCACTTACACACGGACAAACAACATGTTCGAGCAAAGATAGAAAAATGATAAGAATAAAGACAAGGAAGATGATGGGAATAGCACTGACTCAGGCTTTGTGGCCGTGATATCAGGGGGATTTGCCTCAGGCGGCCCAACTATGAAGGGGATCAAGCAGGACGCCCGGAACTTGGGAAAGGTGATGCAAACGGATTTAGTGAAGGCCGAACCCTTTCCCGAAGTAATCATCAGTGAGGCCGACCGGGGGAGGTCAAAGCTCTGCACAATGATCCCATGATATTCATTATGAAGATAGCCAATTTGAAGGTCGGACGAATATTGATTGACATGGGTAGCGTGGATGATATCATCAGCCTGGCCGCCTTGAAGAATCTAAGCTTCCCAGAGGATGCTCTTCAGGACATCACTCACCCGTTGGTCGGATTTGGGGGGAATGTTATCCACCCGGTTGGGCGGATAGATTTACCCGTCCGCTTTGGGCAAAAAGGGGAGGGAAGAGATATGGTTGTCCGCTTCCTGGTCATGAAAGAGCTGACTGGATATAATGTCATAATCGGCCGTCCTACACTGAACGCAACCAAAGCAGTCATTGTACCTCACCTAATGCTGCTAAAGTTAGAGAGGACGGACGGAAAAATAGGGACAATCCAAGGGAGTCAGAAGATGGCGAAGGAATGTAACCAGTTGGCCGTTAAGCCTATAGCACGCGGACCAAAGGCGTCCGAGCCAAAAGAAGAAGGAACCTCGCTCCCAGACCACCAGGTCGACCAGAAGCGTAAGGAGGCCAAGATAGAGCAAGCATAGTAGCTAATGATTGTCGGTCGGCCAGAAGAGTTACGACCCCAGCCGGCCAGCAGTCACCAAGATATAGTGCTTGACCCCGATCAAGCGGGTCGGACGGTTAGCGTGGGCACTATAGCTTTGGGTGTGCTTGGGGATGAGTTAATTCAACTGCTGAGAGAATTCAAGGATGTATTTGCATTTGATGTTAGTGAGATGCCAGGAATAAGCCCTGACCTGGTCGTGCACAAGCTGGCTGTAAATCCAGCCATTAAGCCTGTCCGCCAGAAGAAAAGGAATCATGGAGAAGATAGGAATCAAGCGGCCGCAGCTAAAGTAAAAAAGTTGCTAGACGCCGGTTTCATTCGGCAATGTTATTACCCAGACTGGGTAGGTTCTCGTGAGGGAGGCGAATGAAACTTGGAGAATGTGTGTGGATTACACCGACCTGAACAAGGCATGCCCTAAGGATAGCTTTCCCATGCCCAAAATCGACCGCCTAGTTGATTCAACGGCCGGGCATGCCCTGATGAGTTTTATGGACGCATACTCCGGATTCCATCAAATTCCATTATGGGAATAAGATCAAGAGAAAACAACGTTCGTAACTGAGTAGGGGTTGTACTGTTACAAAGTTATGCCATTCGGCCTTAAGAATGCCCCAACTACCTTTCAACAACTTGTTAATACACTCTTCAGAGATCAGCTCGGCCGGAATATGGAGGCGTACATTGATGACATGATTGTCAAGTCAAAAGAGCCGGCCGACCATCTGAAGGATCTGCGAGAAAATTTTACCGAACTCAGGCGGCGTAAGATGATGTTAAATCCAAAGAAATGTGTCTTTGCTGTTGAGTCCGGTAAATTTCTCGGATTTTTAATTGATCAGCGTGGAATTGAGGCCAACCCTGAAAAGATTCAAGCCGTCCTGGACATGAAGTCACCAAGGACGATTAAAGAAGTACAAATATTGACCGGCTATTTAGCAGCACTTGGTAGATTTATGTCAAGATCAGGGGATAAGTGTCGTTATTTCTTTTAAACCATCAAGAAGAAAGCCATGTTTGAATGGACAGAGGAGGCCGAGGAAGCATTCGTACAGCTAAAAAGTCGCCTTCATACATTGCCTCGGCTCGTCAGTCCACTAAAGAGTGAGAAGCTATTTATCTATCTCGCCATCTCTGAACACTCTCTAAGTGTCATCCTGCTTGCTGAACGGGACGACCACCAGATCCCAGTCTACTTTATCAGCCATGTACTTCACAACGCTGAGTTGAGGTATCCCCCTATTGAAAAATTTGGCTTGGCATTGTACATGGCATCGAAAAAGTTGCGGCCATACTTTTTGGCACATTCAATTGTGGTCTACACAGACTAACCTCTGAAGAAGCCATTTACAACTCTACAGGCAAGTGGTCGTATGCTCAAGTGGGCCTTGGAAATGAGAGGCTTTGAAATTATGTTTGAGCTAAGAAAAACAATCAAGGGGCAAGCCTTTGCTGATTTTTTAGCTGAGATGACTCGGCCGGATCTACAGCCGGCCAGAGACCAGGTTTGGAAGGTGTTCGTGGATGGTAGTGCAACAGCTATCGGGTGTGGTGCAGGTGTCATATGTAAGTCTCCCGAGGGAGATAAGTTTGAGTACTCTTTGAGATTTCAGTTCCAAGCCTCCAATAATGAGGCCGAGTATGAAGCCCTCCTGGCCGGCCTTAGAATGTGTAAGGCGGCAGGAGAAACAAAAGTTGTTGTAAGCTCAGACTCCCTACTTGTAGTCAGCCAGGTGAATGGAGACTTCGAGGCAAGGGAGCCGGCTATGATGAAATACCTGAAAATTGTCAAGGAGGAGGCTAAGGGCCTAGATCATTTTACTCTACAACAAGTTCCTCGTTCGTCTAATCATCAGGCGGACGCCCTCTCTAAATTAGCATCCTCAGCATCATGTGATACCCCCAGGTTGGTGTTTTGGGAAGTAAAGGAAAGAAGGAGTATTGATGCTGAGCCGGTACATATCATTGGTAGAAGCTCCACTTGGATGGACGGGATCATATCTTATCTAAAGGATGGATTACTCCCGGCCGATCCTAAAGAGAGTTGGTTGATGAAAAAGAGAGCGGCCTGGTTCGAAATGAAGCAGGGGGAGTTTTTTAAAAAGGCATTTGTGAAGCCTTACCTGAAGTGTATTAATCCTGAGAAAGGGCATGATGTCCTGGACGATCTTCACCAGGGTCAGTGCGGCTCTCATATTGGAGGACGAGCCTTGGTTGAAAAGGTTGCCCATCTGGGCTACTACTTGCCGAGCTTAAAGTCGGACGCCATGAAAATGGTGAAGAAATGTGACAAGTGCCAAAGATTTGACACCTCGATCCACCTCCCCGCCAACAGTCCGTCGGCCATCAATAGTCCGCTCCCCTTCGCCAAATGCGGGATGGATATTTTAGGACCGTACACACCAGCATCTGGTCAAAGGAGTTATGTGGTTGTAGCAGTAGACTACTTCACAAAGTGGGTGGAGGCCGAGGCTGTACGGGGCATCAAGTGGAAGGATGTTTCAGCCTTCATATGGAAGAGTATCATTACACGTTTTGGCGTCCCTCAGTCTATGGTGTTCGACAATGGACCTCAATTTAAAACGCCTCAACTCAAAGGATGGTTGGAGGACCAGGGCATAGCTCATTGCTTTGCTTCAGTCGGCCGACCACAAGCCAATGGCCAAGTAGAGGCATACAACAAGTTGATCTCTAGTGGAATCAAGCGCAAGCTTGAAAGGGCAGACGGCTTATGGGCTGATGAGTTGGTTAATGTATTATGGTCCATACGAATCACGGCCAAGAGCTCCATAGGAGAAACTCCATTCTATTTGGTCTATGGCGTAGAGGTTGTCCTTCCAATTGAGATGTATGAGCCCACCCTTAGGGTGATGCTATATGATAAAACGACTAATTGTCCTTCCAATTGACTTCCTTCCTGAGGCCAGGGGCAACGCGGCGCTTAGACACGAAATTTATCGCCTAAGGATGACAAGGGCATACAATCGCCGAGTGTCTAAGCGGCCGCTAAAACTGGGAGATCTAGTCCTAAGGAAGATGGAGGCTGTGGGACGAGCAAATGAAGATGGAAAGTTGACCCCAAACTGGGAAGGGCCGCATCAAAACAGGGAAGAAGTCCGAGATGGGACTTACCGTCTTGAAGCCATGAACGGCCGACCTATTCCGCGTACATGGAACAATGACAATTTGAAGAAATATTATGTTTAAGTACCTAGCCAAAAGCTGTATATACAGCTAGGTCTGTTGACTGAGCAATGTAAGCCATACGGCCACAACAATGTAATTTTGACAAATTACAGAAAAGTCAAACATTGTTATATTATTTTCCATTCTATTTATGCTTATTTGCACGGTCATAGTCTACACCGAAATGCCGCGTGAAATTTGTGATTAGGTTGCTTGCAACACAGCAACCCGGTCGCAGAATAAAATAAATTTAATAAAATAAAAACGAGCGACTTGACCTTAAGTCGCATGTATACGTCCATCCCTCACTGAGATGGACGGAAAAGGTAAGGTACCCTATGAAACCCCTCTAATGGGGCAAGGGCATACCTAGGCATTCCAGCCCAGCCCAAAACTTAGAAATTTTAAGTTGAGATCATACTTGAAATTTTTTTAGCGCGTCCGAACGATAGTTTCAACGGACAAACTCGCATAAAGCCAATCGAACAACCAAATAATGTTTTGATTCGACGTACCACCTAGTCCAAGGGCAATCATTACTATGATTTGATTGACTTGCTAGTAGTCATACCCCCCAAGGTATAAATTCTACCAAGTCAATCAAACCACTTAAAATATGGACTAGGAAAACGCCGAATAAAGGGGCATACCCCCCAATTGTACGAGGATACAAAAACGTGTAAAAAGTACGCGTACGAAAAAGCAAAAACATGTTAAGTGTAAAATTTGCGAAGTATGAAGCAAAATAGAAAACTTGGATTAATAAAAAGACCGCTCAAAGGGCGGCAAAGTATCTTACATAAAACCGCTCGAAAAGGCGGCATATAAAGAAAATAGAAATTAACTAAACAAGGCAAAAAGAGCTGAAATCAAGGGGCAGCTGGGGTAGAAGCAAGACTTTGGCCTAGGCCGGGCTCTTGAACGGCAGCAAGGAACGCGTCCTCAGTAGGCGCCTCCTTGTTTTCCACTTCACCGTCTTAGTCGGCCGTCACTTCTTCGTTTTCCTCCTCTTCAGAGGTAGTTGGTGTGACGTCCAACTCAGGAGAAGGCTGCCCGGCCTTCTTAGCTTCTTCTCTGAGGCAGACAAAGTTGAGACGTTTGGTGAAGCGTTCTTGATAAAAGGCTGCCTCGCCCTCGTCCACCATGAGCTCAAAAGCCTCAAAGAAGTGGCTCTTCAGCCTATCCTCAGCAATCTGTTCAATGCGGACGACCTCATCCGCACTAGGGGCCTGAGGAGTTTGCAGCTGTAGAGTCAAGTCCTCAACGGACTTCTTTAAACTCTCCACCTCGGCCCTGAGAACGTCTGCCTTGTCCAAGGCCTCCTTCAAGTGTTTTTGGGCTAAAGCCGCTTCACTTCTAAGCTTTTTGGAGGTCTCGAATCCTTCCTTCCAGCGCAGGCCGTCCAGGAGGGCCTTATCCCTCTCTTGTCTCATGGCATCCCTGGACATGGACTCTTGCTCCAAGGCCTGGCCCAGCTTCACCAAATCTTCGGCCTGTTGCGCCACCTTGTCAGACAGCGCGTTGATTTGGGTTTCAAAGTAATGGCATCTTGGGTCTTCTGAATCTGGTCCCAGACATGCTTCATCCTTTCATTCTCCTTATCCTTCCATTCAAGGAAGGCATTCAACCGCAGGAAGAGCTGCGTACAGGGAAAACGTGTTAGCAAAATAAGAATGAAAAATTGACTAAGTATGACAGTTGAAAGAGAAATTACCTCAGCATTGCAGTTGATCATTGGGCTAAGGAAGCCCTCATGGATCCCCCGCAACTTGTCTCGCTGCTCAGCGGGGACCGCCCTGGCCATGGCCTCCCTCATGGCCTTCCTGTCTACGCCCGTAAGGGGTTGGCCGGGCAGCTTCATATGCGGCTCCTCTGCAATGTCTGTGCGAGGGCGAAAAAATAAAAGTTTAGCTCAGGTTCAATCGGACTTATTAATAGAGAAATAAAGGATTCAAAGTTACTTGGACTGACCATCAGAGAAGCTCGGAGGGTTAGGAAGATTGAAGGTTAATGACGGGGGCGGCACAGGCTCGTCACCCTCCCCCGTCCGGCCAGGATGGTCGCCGGCCGACTGAAATGCTTTAAGTCAATCAGATTCGTGGACTCTTTGTACGGGCGGAGTCACTTCTGGCCCGGTCGGTTTTGCCGGGGTCGACTTACCCCTATCGTCCGATTTCTCGGACTTTTCATGAACCGGCGTGGCGGCCGGATCCATGGACTTGGAGGCCCCGCTATCACTCAGTCGGGGTTGTTCTCCTTTGGACTGCTTAGAGACAGTCCGCGACGTGGTCTTGGCCGCAGTGGTGGAAGTGGTCTTGGATGCGACCGTCTTCCTTTGCTTGGACGCCCTACTATCCTTGTCCGTCTTGGAGGCAGGGGACGAATGCTTCCGTTTGGACCTAGGGGTCGGAGTTGACAGCTGAAGAGGCAAAAGTTAGCGAAAAGTGAGCAAGATAATACAATTGATTGGCCGTGTCTGGTTAGGAAGAAGATCTCTTCCGTAATGCCTACACGGACGCAGGAATACGTCCGTGGGAACCTAGAAGGGAGGAACTTCCAACCATCCCAGCACGGACGAAAAGAAGAAATGGAGGTGGATATACTTACTTCTTTAGATTGCTCGTACAGCTTCCGACGAGCCTTGTAGCGGGCCAAGTCAATCTCCGACATAATCACATCCCCTTTCTGCTCTAAGTCCAGCATCTTGTACGCCTCAGCTGTAAAAGAAAAGGAAGAAGTGTTAGAAAATCCTTCAATTTCAAATAACCTATGTATGTGCAAAAATATATGTCCATGCGTCCACCTTGGGGCAAGTTCTTGTACAGGCCATAGGCGGACATGAACGTGGGATCCCGTAGCCAACTGGATAAGGGGACCCAGTTGCTTGGAACGCGCTCAGTTTTTCCGTTCCTCTTCACCCTCTTGACTTTGAAGTATTCAAGCTGGTGCTCTTGGCTGGAGAGGACGGGTGGTTTATCAGGCTTGAGGTCCCTACGTCCAAGCTGAATTGGTTCAACATTAAACTGATTCATCCGCAAGTTAAATTCAACATCTTTGGTCTTGATGCGGTAGAATCGGTGCTTCCAGTCGCGCCATTTAGAGACGCGGTCAACCACCATCATGTAGTCCTTGGTGGTGCTCAGAATAAACCAGCTGTCTGTGTCCGCGTCCAGCTTGGTTAGTGAGTGCATCTTGTTGGGGTTTTGTGAGTCCGACTCACCGCGGAAACAAAACCCCTACCCGAGGAACCACTCACAATAATTAAAATCATAAAGCATAAATAAATAATCAAAAAGAAAAGATTACGAATCTTACCCTCGAAGCGAGCTTCGCCCAAAAACCGGGGATCTTACTTGAAAGCTACGAGCACGTCAAGCGTCGCGCCTCCGACGGAATCCACCCACAAAAAGGCGAACACAACTTTAAGGTCTACTACCTGGGGGTTAGCGAGGTCCGACCAAAACGCGAGTGTTATAAGAGTTTAAGAGTTTTCCCAAAATTATGGAATGCTCTTTTTAACTCCCACTCAAGCAAAGAATTCTCAAGTCATTCCATGACTATTTATAAGGAAGTATGCCTTGTGAATTTCACTCATCTTTCAATGTGGGACTTTTCACAAAAAGAACCCACATGAAAAGATTGGTGAATTCAACCCTTAGTTAAATAAACAAAGGAACAAGTGACAAGTGTCACATGGTTAGGTGTGGACCACTTTCTCACTTGGTCCCCAAGGCATTTCACATGCAATGTGAACTAACCATGTGTTACCCAACCTTGAGCCCCAAATTGGGTTCGGTTGGCCCATTTTATTTTGGCCCGTGTCCATGACCCATCAACCCGGGTCCACGGTTATAGCACATGTGTTGCCACCGTGGCGCGCCGCCACCATGGCGCTGCCACGTGGAACGCCAACGTGGCACGCTGCCACTTGGTGGCTGCCAATGTGGCTGCTGCCACTTGGTGGCTGCCACAAGGTGGCTGCCAATGTGGCTGCTGCCACTTGGCGGCTGCCAACGTGGCGGCCACGTGTGCTGCCACATGGCGTTTTGCCATGTGTGCTGCCACCTGGCATGCTCCTATTATACATGTATTCTTAGCCTTTTGCGTGGCTAGGATTTTACTTGTTACTTGATGCATTTTCCTGTCTCGCCAAATCCTAAATTTTGGCTCGACATTTGAGATTCTCCGACGCTCGGTTTCGACTCTCCAAGCTCGAAATTTCGATGTCTAAATGTTTAACACTCGGGCGACGAATTAATTTCTTCCGAATTAATTCATCGAGTTGGTTCGTATATTTTGCTTGGGTGTGACCCGAAGGGTTCAGTCAAGATTAAGCTGTAATATTAATTATATTAATACTACTGATCGGAAGCGGCCTCCACCCAGGCATTCCGATCACTTGACCTTACTGAATATATTAGCTTTCTAATAATTCTGAACCCGCTATCAGAATAATACACTTGTTTAAAGGACACCATTCCTTTCAATCTCCCACTTGTCCTTCAGGACAAGTGTGCATTTAGTGTATAGCCCTTATCCTATGTCTCTTCATGTCTCTTCATGAACTACAGAGTAAGATTACTAGTCATCTCTGTTACGTCCAGAAGTGTTTCTCGAAATCCGAGTTTGACTGTTAATAAGCAGATGATTTCTAAAATCCATCTGAGCACGGCCATGCATTTTTCACAGTCTCGCTCTTCGAGAGGCCTTGTAAACAACAAGACATGTTCCCTATTGTTAGTAGGGGGACATTTCTAGTCTTGTAATGTAGCTTCTCTTACTAAGAGGACTCACCCGCCCAATATCTGTCTTTATAATCCCCAGTTACGGCAGACGTTTGGCGGATACCAAAGCGGACCAGTACTCAAACAAGAGATCTCCCACTACTCATGGTCAAAGGAAAAGAGTTCCGATAGTAATAATGAGAAAATACTTATGACGATTTTTAAATCTCTTAAAGTATCCTCATAGGTCGATCCAGTATGGTTCTAAACCAATACTTGTGCAAATGATTTATATCCTCATAGCACAAGAAACAGTGCTATAAATCATACTACACACTAATCTCTGATGGTCATCAATCGTCCACAAAATATGACCTTGATTAGGGATAATTTTCGATTAAAATATTCAATGTTCACTTAATAGGTGTTTCTTTATCCAAGCCATTGACTTGATACCCTATTTTGAATATTTATTAAAATGGAATGGACTCATTATTTAATTCTAAACCACAATTAAATAGTTTTGTGGAATATTTAGAAATATTTTATTCCACTATGAAACTTCACAATGTTTCATCTTATGATAAATGGTTTTTCCCAAATGTTTAAAAAGTAATACTCTTCATAAAACATTCATAGAAATCACACCCATATTTGATATGCTTGATTTCTTTCATGCAATTATGAATGTTGTCGTTCACTTATTGCAAAGGTTTAGTTAAAATTACTTTGCAAACCTTAGCATCTTCATTATCCACCATTTCCATAATAAGATGATAAAATTTTGAGAGTGTTAATGGATTACATGTGATTCAGGATTTATTGTCCAAGCAATGGCTCCCACTCATTTTCATGATTTGAGACCTTCTACTTGACAACCTACAATCATTAATGTTCAACAACGAACCTTTCCATTTACCATCTATCTTATTATTGCCTTTAAGGCAACAATATTCTCAACATATATTTTAGTAGACTCCCCGATGATGCCTTGCTTGGGTTTACTCCAAGCGACTCACAACGATTTGGGATACCCTAATCACTTGTGATCATGGAAATTTTCCTTAAATTCCCGCACATTATACATGGATGCACATCCATGTTACCATTCTCAAGCCACGACACTTCTTGCCTCGTGCTTATAAATGGCTTCCTTGCTAAGGATCTAATCCTTGTTAAGGTTTGTGCTTGCAACATCAAAACTCAAATTATATTTGTTTCCATGCGTCAAGAACTCATCCAACTACTTATCTAAGTTCTTTGGATGTTCTTGACTATAATCTAATGATCTAATAATTAGATCAATGTCGATTGGTATTATATACGTTCTTCACATGCTCTAAGCATGTAAGTCAACTGACGATTCCATATCATAGCCTTACATGATGGATTTAATTCTAGAATGATTCTCAATTTTATTCCATCCATGTGACATTTAGCTCATACAGTTACACTGAGTCTTGCCAAATTGTTCGTTGTATGATATGATTGAAAGTCTCTTACTAGAGTCTTTCTTGTTTGATTTAGTACTTAGCCTAGCTTATACTTAGTTCAAACATTTACTTAGCTTCATACATATGGGTCGAAAGCCTTTCAAAGTCTTTCATGTTTAACATGGTAATTTCTTTTACTCATTTAAACATTTAATTAAGTCTATACCATAGAACTTAATTCCCAACATATACTAAGTATCGTCTTTAGCTCGGTCCATTGTCGAAAATACTTTCAAATCTAAACATTTAGCATTTGATGGTTATTTCACAATAGAGTTCGTAAACTTCTTGTTGGACCATTACTTTTGCTTCCACTAAACTTCTTGTTCATCAGAATTTTTTATGTTTCTCCATAAGTCAATCCTCTTATTAACTTTATGAAAAAACACGTTCCAATTCCTTCATGCAATGCTTCCTTTAATCCCATGACGGATTCCATGTGCTTGCTTTCAAATCTAGCATTATTTAGATTTTCAAAACCCTTCGACTATTCCATAGTCACTTCCAAAATCCTATTTTGGGTAGGCGGTTTTTGTATCTATTTTGCCATATTTCATATGTGCAATTTTGCTAGATCAATCACGAAAAGACTTGAGCATTCCGATTGGTGAATGGGATTTTAAAATCAACTCCTTGATATTAATTATATCCTTTACAACCAATCTAGCTATGTATGCATATACATTTCCTCATTTGTTAGTTTTCTCCTTGAAAACTTATTTGCAATCGATGGGTCTTTCACCTTTCATGCAAATTAATCAAGTTTCAAACATGATTTTCAAACATGGAGTCTATTTCGGATTTTCATGGCTTTTAACCATTATTCGGAATTTGGATTTGTCGTAGCTATCTTACAAGACATTATTCCTTTACTATCTAATAGTAAGTAGTATGCTTGTAAGTCTTAGGTTTGTTTCTAACTTAATAGAAAATTTATAGGACTCAATCCAAGCCTTTGGTGAATTCTATACCTATACGGGGCACAAACACTGAGTTTTAAGGCGCTTTCAAAGCCCTTTTATTATGTTGATCTTACTCCAACATCTTTAATGTTTTGTGAGTAATGAATTCTCTTTTAAGGCACTTGTAAAGTCCTTTTGAGTATTCTTGATCAAGCATTATCACGAAGTCCTTTAAGGTCTTCCGAGATTCTCAGTTCTAGTTTGTTGCTAAGATCGATGGTCATCGAGTTCATTTTCCTCCCACTTGTCGTTTTGGAAACGTGTTACTTTCCAGAAAGACACTACTTAGAGCAACAAACAATTTTTTTTATTCTCAATTGGGATGTGGAGGTAATACCCGTAGTCTAACTTGAATGCTTACAAAGAGACATGTATATTGTCTTTGGGTAAAAGTTCGTTGTGAAACAAACAGTTAGCTCCTACTTGAGCTATCTTAGTCTTTATTGAGCCATTCAACTCCCACTGAGTCACCTAGCTCCCACTGAGCCACTTTGCTCCCACTGAGCTAGTGCACTCCCACTGAGACTAAGAGCCTTAGACATATACTTGAAAAGACTTTTAGAAGTTATTTCTATCCATAACTGAATATGGCGTCCTTTCTTAGCTTCGACACATTGTTTAGTGTAACATTAGTCATTTGTGCAAATCTTTAAGAACTTTATAGGAAGGGTTGTGAACCATCATTGTTCGAGTCATTTTCAAATGACACCGAGGTCTCCATGAAGACACACCATGTTCTTTGTGGAGTTATTTATGAAAATTTCCATTCATAACTTTGAGATAGTCACGCTTGGCTCAAACAAACATCGCTCGATCTAATCTAGACATTTTGATATCTTGCCAAGTCGATTCTGTACTTCACCGAAATCTTGAGCTACTCAAGTCAAGTTTGTTCACATTTGATGAATATAGCCATATCCTTTCAAATTCTTTGTGAAACGTTGAAGTAATTGAACCCTTTTTAGCCTTCAGAGTCAACTGTCTATACCAAGAACAACAGCTCTCTGTTTTGTCGGTTTCAAAAAGTAAGACTTGCTTGTCTTAGAACGATTCCAAATCGAGCAACTATCAAGAGCCTATTTAATAGAGCCTTGAGTACGTTCTTGTCGATGTGACATTGCTAAAGATGTTTGGAACGCAAATCAAGCCCATGACTTGAACTTAGTGAGTTTATCATGTTAGAGAAATGTTTGTTTATAATCAAGCATTCTTAACTCAACGCTTGGATAACAATCCCATTCAAATAAATCTCGCAACTATTGCTCATTACTTTGAATGTGAGTCTTTCTGTGTGTAAACGGATCAGATGCTGATTATGGAACATAATAACCATTACTTGTTCCAGCCTTTGGCTTAAAAGGTCTTTAAACAAAACATACGACCTTACAACTGATGTAGCTCTTCTTGCTTCATTCTAAGCTTGTAAGTCGATAACTTAGCTTAAATTCAATAGTTTGAGGTCACTATCATAGTGGAACACTCAAGTAGTATTCGATACTTGTGAAGATAACGATTTGCTAAGTTAACTACAATAACATGAACTCATGAGTTGAAATGAAATCTAATTCCTTTTCTTCGTTCCTTCTTTCCTATATTTCTTATCATACAATATCTCATAATCTTACTTTAAGAATCATTTCTTTAAGTACCTTGACTCTTATACTTTGTTAGGCATAATCAAGCACCTAGTGCGCCGTTAAACAAAGTTTCATCTTTTCCATTAATTCTTACTCGAATTACTACATCAATGAGTCCTACTCAATTGTGATGCGAAAAGACACATTGGTTGTCAAACATTGACAATCTTGAGTTTGCAACTCAATACCTCATGTTTTATCAAAACTACCTAGTATTTTGAATACATGATGTCCAACTGTCCTTTCGGACTTAATTATAAAAGTCATTTATGAGAATTGTATTTTAGAAATGCTTTTCCTTTCTTTGAGAACTATTCTAAAGGATTTCCTTTACCAATCATGGAAACAATATTATTTGATTTAGAATACTATAAATATAAGTGCTAAGTATAACCATTTATCAAGAACATAATAAGTTTGAAATTTAATAGCATTCATGCAAACTTCAATCTTATTAAACGTCTTATTTACGCATAATAATTGTCCCTATTCGGCGAAAATAAGGCGATTCCAAGATCCGAAGAAACAAAGAGTGGTTAAGCATGCTTTGGCTTGTCTTAAACACTCAATCTTCTAGGGTAAGCATTTCCTTGCTAATGGCTCTAAGCCACTCTTGGTTAGACAATCGTCGCATCTAATGCATCTTTGACGATGTATCTCTTTTGCCACGGTATGTGAGGACTCCTCACTCATACCGATGAGTTAAACCAAAACCAACGTGCACACCCGGTGTGCCTTATGCCCCTTGGAGAAGTGATGGCACCTCGCTTTGGTGTAGCCTACCATCACTCTCGTTCGGTTAGTAAGTGTTGTTTTGGAAAGGCAAGTTTGACTCAATATTATTAGGGACCTAAGATTTCTATGTTGGTTGATTTAAGTGAACTTAACTAATCATCGCAACATCAAGAAAACCTAACCATGCATCTAACGAATAATTCACACACATATATATATATATAAGCATAAAATATAAAGTGAAATTATAGATGCATATTGGCAACTAGCATGACCCCTTGAGATCTTCATATCTTCAAAAGGTCTTCATTTGCAATTCAAGGCTTTGTCTTCCAAGATACGTCGTCTTCAAGACTTAACCAAACTATGCAAAAAACTAGAGTTTACAACTAGGAATGATCTAAATATTAAAGTACAAAAATACTTAACGGTGCGTAGACCGTATTTAGATTTACAAAAATACATAACGGCACGTAGTCCGTATTTTCTATCCTAGTCGGGTCCCACTAATTGCCATTTCATAAAACCTGTGAGAGAGAATATATATATTCCATTCATCCATTCACTATTTGTGAATGGCCCATACAATTTACAAATTAAAAAAAAATAAAATGCATTTAAACAACGCGCGCAGTAGTAACTAATCTAGGTGGTTAATCCGATTAACACGCCTAATTAAAACTAGTCAAAGTTGTTTAACCGATTATATAATTTACGTCATTAATAATTGAAGCTCCCACTAAATTCCGCATTTCCTTAATTAATCTAATTAATTAAGTCTGTAGCACCCAAACTTGTCAAAATGAAATTTTGCCAATGCCGCTCAAAACCGAGGCCTAGCCTCCCAAAATTTTAATTAAAATAAACAAAATTAATTAAATAAAATAAAACGGCAAAATAAGAAATATTACGGCTATTCACCTCACCGCACCAAGCATACGCACATGCCAAAAAACACGAACACACGACCCACGGCACACGCCCGCGAGCTACTGCCACGGCACAGCCGCGCGTGGCTGCTGCAGCCCGCGTGCTGCTGTTGCGCGTGTGCTGCTGCCGTGCGTGGCTGCTGCCGCACGTGTGGCCGCAAGTAAGGCGGCGCTGCCACCTTGGAAGCCACATATGGGCTGCTATGCAGCCCGGCTCGCCAAGGTGATGCATTGCCTCGTTTTGCGTGCCACGGCCTTGGGATTTGATCCCTTTTTGCGAGACAACAATAATTAATTCTAAATTAATTTTAGAACTAATTTAGAGAGCAAAATAAAATTTTAAACAAGTCTAACTTAGTAAAATTTTCAAAGTGCAAATAACCAAAATAATTCCAAGAACCATTCTTAATTAAATTGGTTTAACTTGGTGCAACATAAAATTGAGGCAATTTCTCACTTTCAATTTAATCAATTTAAATTAAACTTGAGAATTTGACAAAGTAAAGGGAAGTTAGAAAAATATAAACTTTAATGTTCAAATGAAAATTCCAACATCTAAATTTTGTGAATCCTTGAAAATTATATCTTCCATCATGAAGATAACCAAATTTCTATCACAAAAATCTTCCACTCAACTCAAAAAGATTAAAACATCAAAGTTTAACACAAAATAACATGGAATTTAATGGTTTTTAAAGTTTCAATCACTTATCACAAATAAAGATTGAATCTTTAACACTTAGGAATAAATCAACCTTTAAGCATCAAATACTACCAAGTAAGTGTGCTTTAAGGGGACATAAAAATTCAGAAAATAATGCAAATAATCAACTATTTATGCCATTAATTTCAAGGTTAGAAAAGACTTAAAATTTTTCGTCAAAACGAAAAACCCCTTGAAAGAATTTGGCTAAAATCATTGGTCCCTTGGGGGTAAAACCTTTCCAGAACACGTTTTCCATCCAAAATTCACAAGTCTTGGGCGAAAATCTGGGTTCTGGGCCAAAATCGACATTAAAACGGGGTTAAAATAAATAAAACCGAGCTACTAATCTAATTAGCAACTTAAACCAGAAAATTAAGCCAAAATAAACCTTGAAAAACATGATTATAAAAATAAACGAGCGGGGCTCCGATACCGCTGTTGGGGTTTAGTGAGTCCGACTCACCGCGGAAACAAAACCCCTACTCGAGGAACCACTCGCAATAATTAAAATCATAAAGCATAAATAAATAATCACAAAGAAAAGATTACGAATCTTACCCTCGAAGCGAGCTTCGCCCAAAAACCAGGGCTCTTACTTGAAAGCTACGAGCACGTCAAGCGCCGCGCCTCCGACGGAATCCACCCACAAAAAGGCGAACACAACTTTAAGGTCTACTACCTGGGGGTTAGCGAGGTCCGACCAAAACCCGAGTGTTATATGAGTTTAAGAGTTTTCCCAAAATTATGGAATGCTCTTTTTAACTCCCACTAAAGCAAAGAATTTTCAAGTCATTCCATGACTATTTGTAAGGAAGTATGCCTTGTGAATTTCACTCATCTTTCAATGTGGGACTTTTCACAAAAAGATCCCACATGGAAAGATTGGTGAATTCAACCCTTACTTAAATAAACAAAGGAACAAGTGACAAGTGTCACATGGTTAGGTGTGGACCACTTTCTCACTTGGTCCCCAAGGCATTTCACATACAATGTGAACTAACCATGTGTCACCCAACCTTGAGCCCCAAGTTGGGTTCGGTTGGCCCATTTTATTTTGGCCCGTGTCCATGACCCATCAACCCGGGTCCACGGCCATAGCCACATGTGTTGCCACCGTGGCGCGCCGCCACCATGGCGCTGCCACGTGGCACGTTGCCACGTGGCACGCTGCCACTTGGCGGCTGCCAACGTGGCGGCCACGTGTGCTGCCACATGGCGTTTTGCCATGTGTGCTGCCACGTGGCATGCTCCTATTATACATGTATTCTTAGCCTTTTGCGTGGCTAGGATTTTACTTGTTACTTGATGCATTTTCCTGTCTCGCCAAATCCTAAATTTTGGCTCGACATTTGAGATTCTCCGACGCTCGGTTTCGACGCTCCAAGCTCGAAATTCCGACGTCTAAATGTTTAACACTCGGGCGACGAATTAATTTCTTCCGAATTAATTCGTCGAGTTGGTTCGTATATTTTGCTTGGGTGTGACCCGAAGGGTTCAGTCAAGATTACGCTGTAATATTAATTATATTAATATTACTAATCGGAAGCGGCCTCCACCCAGGCATTCCGATCACTTGACCTTACTGAATATATTAGCTTTCTAATAATTCTGAACCCGCTAGCAGAATAATACACTTGTTCTGAGGACACCATTCCTTTCACATCTCACAGAAGACAACAAAGTCCGGCTTGAAGCCTTTGCAGATGCACGTCACCAAGTACCCAAAAATGTTCAACCGGTTGTTTGGCATCAGTTGAAAGAGAGCAATGTCATATTCGTCCAGGATGGTGCGAACGAAAAGGTGGAGAGGGAAGTGCAGTCCGACATCTAAGGCCGCCCTATAGACACTAAAGGACCTTTGGCGCGGCCTCTCTTCCTCCCAAGCAGCCATAGCGCGTGACTTCCTTGGAGGCTGAATCTCAAATCCCTCCCCAAGGTGGAGGAATGCCTTGTACGTCTCAAATTTGTAGTTCAGGTAGCCCAAGGCCGTGCTACCCACTATATAGGCAAACGAATCTTTGAAGTTTTCAATGTTGGCAACATCCTCCTCGGCCGCCTCCTCGCCCAATGTTGGCAACATCCTCCTTGGCCGCCTCCTCACCCTCAGCGACCGCCGCTTCGCCCTCGGCCGTTTTCTCGACCTCTTCCTCTTCTTGTTGAGGAGCACTCCCAAACTCAGAGGACAACACTCTATCCAGATCGGCTGCCTCTGCTGAGCTGCGGCTCCTAGAGCTACGGCCGCCCCAGGAAGAGGTGGTGTCTTCATGAATTAGGGGCCTTTTGCCTTTATCCTTGGCACCAGCCGCCTGACTTCCAATAGGAGGAGCTCTGCGAGGAGGCAGGTCGGACGATTAATTAATTGAGACCCCAGTCCTTGGCCTGTCCGACCTGCCATATCGGAGATAGTCTTCTGAGGGAGTGGGGACGGACGGATCAGCGTCCGCCCGAGAAGAGGAAGGAGGTCCATCACAAATTAGCAACTCGGCCCCATCCATGACCGAGTTGGCATATTGGGGGAACATTAATCCCGGAGTTCGCCCAGACATTCCCCCCCCCCCCCCACAGCAGAAGCGCCCTGAGTTCTTTGGCGCTCCTCAAAAGAAGAAGTTACTTCCATGGCCGAACAGTGAGTGCCCGTGGAAGCGGTCGTAGGATTAGTAGAAGGCGTATCTAAGTTAGGGTTGATCGGTCAGAAGGAGGCCTAGGGTGCACCAGACTACCGTCCGGATGTCTGGCCGCATGACGATCATGCGTCTGCATTGTTCTTGCCATGTTCGACTGCAGGGACATAGAAGAATAGGTGGAAGTTAGTTGGTACGCACTAGAAATGGACCCACTCCATGAAGGAGACAACTCGTCTCCGTCCACTCTAGACTCCTCAGTCCTAGGCGAACGGCCGGCCTCATGAGGAGAATCGGACAAAGCCGAGCGCTGAGCCAGATTTTAAAATGAAGAATAAAGAAGTAAAAATGCAAGGAAAAGAAAACAGGCGGCCTACCTCTGTACGTGTAGAAAACTTGAAAGACTTGAGGGTTGACCGGAAAACTCAAAGAATGTGCCCG
>NW_018743405.1:4224669-4297747 GCF_001683475.1 Chenopodium quinoa | reverse complement strand
TTTTTTTTGACACATTTGTATATATGTCATTATTATTATTATTATTATTTTTGTTTCCATGTGTTAATTAATGAGAAAAATTTTCGAGGGAGGGAAAGGGTTCCCGACTTACCCCCCTCGAAAAAATAAACAAACTAAAAAAAAGAAGGCAAAAAGAAGGAAAAATAAAATAAGAAAACAAAAAAAAGAAATTAAAGTAGGAAAAATAAAAGTAAAAATAAAGAAAAGAAAAGAAAAAAAAAGTACGAAAACAATGAAAAAAACAAAATAAAAAGAAAATAAGAAAATAATATAAGAAAAAAAAAAGAAAATAAGAAAGTAGGGAAGAAAAGGGACACAAAGTGTTAGAAGGCAAGCGTATGATTCGTCTTAAGATCTCGTGAAGATTCCGTCATTATATGAGCCAAAATACAGAAGTTAACCCGACTTACATGTCGTGTCAAGGAATTTGCGCGCAACTGCGTGAGTGGCACGCGGCTGCCGCGCATGTATGTATGTTGCGCGCGGGTGTCGCGCGCAACTCAGGAGTTGCGCGCACCACTTGTCTGTGAACTTTCCATTAAGCCGAATTTGCCGAAAATTGGCCCCTCTTGGGTCTATTTAAACGTTGTTTCGTGTAGGCTTTTGATCATCTCACATTCATTCGCTTAGTAACATAAGAAATGAAAAAGATTTAATCTCTCTAAAAATCTTATTCTCTTTTTATTTGAACAATGGTGAAGACCTTTGAACAACGTTTGAAGCAATGGGTCACTTCCCTTTCAACCGAGGAAAAACAAGCTTTCAAAATTTACCACTTAGACCCTTTATTAAATTACATGGAACTAGAGGTTAACTTTGATTTTCTTCATGCCGCAGTCAACCATTGGGACTCTAATCACCATATTTTCTTGTTTAGTGGGGACGAAATTGTCCTCCTTCCTTGTGTGTTCGAGGCCTTGCTAGGTTTCCCTACAAACATTCTCCATGTGACTTATTCGCCTACCTTGTCGGATCCCAAACCTATATTCAAAAGATTTTTTGGTTTGTCTGACAATGATAAGACCAACATAGGAACTGAAGAAGGCGTGAACTTAATTCAATTTATTGAACACTTCGTTGCCCCTCGTGACAACATGATTAAACAACGCTTCAAAATTCATGCTTTATGTTCTTGTCTTGTTGTTAATTGTTTACTTAGGACAGGCAAAGAATACAGAGATTATTCGATGGTGTCCATAGTAGAGAAAATAGAGGGATGTCATTCACCCGCTCCTTTGGTTTTGGCGAAAACCGTTTGTGCTTGAATCACCTTAGAGGAGATCCTAACGAAAACGGTTTCACGGGAAGTGCACTCCTATTACACATACATTTTTTTTTCGGCGTTTATCAGCGCGAAAGTCAAGAAGTTGCGCTGACAAGACCAGCGCAATCTTCTGAGTTGCGCGCGGAGGGTGCCCGCAACTGATTTAGTTGTGTGCGCCACCTGCTTGTGTAATAAATTGTAAAATAATTTATTTTTTTGTTTTTTATATAATTTGGCTCATAGAGCGTTTGCGAATTGTTGATAAGCCTCAAAACCTTGAGGCTAATGGAGTAAAGACATTCCCTGGACGTCGAATCCTTTATAAGCATAAGAATTAAGAGGAATGGACGTCGTTTTTCTGTCATGGAGTTCCTAACATACTGTTTATGATTCCTTGGTGGAACATAAATAGTATGATTGGGAATAGTCTCGATTGCCCTTACATTAGGCTTTCAGGCCTATCTAGTACTACTTATATTTTTCTTTGTAGGGTGATGAGACAATACGAGATGTGCAATATATTCCTCCGCAAGATTGTGATGCCCCTAAAGATGTGACTTTTAAACCCGAAAGGATTGCTCGTTGGATGAAATATTGGTCAAGTCTTCGTAAATGGGTAATACAAAATCTTCCTGCGAGTATTACATTATCTTCCTTTTACAAGGCTTAGATGAATGCGGCGGATAAGGGTGAATTAAACAAGGCTCGATCTCAACTTCAAAGCCGCCATCGCTCGCAATCCACCTAAGCCTTTGATGCATTCAACCACTACTACTCCTCCTAGTGGTCAAAACAAAGGAGTGAGAAGAAAGTTAGACTTCTAATTCCCCAAGGCTCGTTCGAAGGAAACAAAAAGAAAGACTCCCTCCAAACCCGCGCAACAAGTGTGAAAATTAAAGAACCTTCACCAAATACTCACAAGAAAGCTCCAATAGTCAAAACGAAAATGAAAACAGGTTGCCAAGGCCCCAATCCTAAAATTGATAAACAATGTTTGGGTGAAAAAGAAGAGTGTAGGGGAAAGCTCCTAGGTTTCTGAAAATGCTGCGAAGGAAACTACTCCTCCATCATCTAAGACAATCGAGGACATAGTAAAACCTTAGAGTGTTACACCATTTTACCATTAGTTTTTTTTTTTTTTTTTTTTTTTTTTTTTTTTTTTTTTTTGAATAAAGTGTAATCGCTACTATGTTTTTTTTTCGTTTACTAACTAATTCAATAATGTCTCTCTTTTGAATTTTGAATGAAATAAAATGAGCTTTATATTTTTATATTTTGATATGACCAAATCATAAAGATTGCCTACGTATTCGCATTTCGAAATCATGTCTTTGCGTGGTTCTAATTTTTTTATGTATATTTTTATTTTTCTTTAATTTATTAAATGAAAAATTAATCAAACCTTGTTTAAAAGAATTACATCAAAGTTTAACTTTATTTTCTCAGTATATGTTATAGTTAAGAAATACCCTTATTTTACTGTAAGTGGAAATCACAACATCATTCAAATGCAAAAATTCGGTTCGCAGTTCGTCATAAAGTGACGCGCGCAACTTCTGGAGTTGCGCGAGCCTGTCGTGCGCAACAAAATCAGTTGCGCGTGACATCCGCTCGCAAACTATTCTTGTTGCGTGCGACACCTGTGCTACGAATGTCTCGAAAAAAAATTTCTTTAAAAAAATCGTATTATTAAAACCCCCCCAAGTGTGAAGATTTTTTTTGTGATGTTCAAAAAAATTTGAACATTTAGAATGGTTTATTATTTCTAAATTACCCCCCAAGTATTATGTATTTTACCGTGTTATTCGATAAAATGCATAACACTTAGAATCCTTCAATTTAATGCTTAATTAAAAATGGTTGTATAAGTGAACGAGTTTTATCCGGATTTCATATGTAATATTTCTTAAGGCGATATATTTTTATTAATTGGCGAATTTCATCTCCTCCAATGTCCATTAATCTGACGGCTCCTCCTGATAGGATTTCAATTACGCGATAGGGACCTATCCAATTAGGTTTGAATTTCCCTCTTGGAATCGGTTGGTGGACCCCTAACCTCCTTTAGTACAAAGTCACCTTCTTTTATATTTCTAGGTTTTACTCTTTTATTGAAGTGACGCACAATGCGCCTTTTGTAGACTTGTACATGATGCAAAGCTCTTAATCGTCGTTCATCGAGGAATAAAAGCTCTTCATACCTCGCTCTTACCCATTCAGCTTCCAGTAGCTTACTTTCAAAGTACGATGCGTAGTAAATGGTATTTCCAGTTCGACTGGTTGAACTGCGTCATTCCGAAAAACTATGGTGTATGTAGTTACCCCTATTGATGTCCGTATAGACGTTCTATAACCCCATAATGCAAAGTGTAGTTTATTCGGCCAGTCTTTGTAATTTTCTGCCATTTTCTTATTGATGATTGTTACATTTTTATTGGCCGACTCTACAGCTCCATTCATTTGAGGTCTGTATGGGGATGAGTGATGATGTTTTACTTTATAACGAGTTAAGAGGGTCTCGACTTCAGCTTTGAATTGAGATCCCTGATCACTAAACAATCATGTGGAACTTTATATGTACAAAATATGTTTCGTTCTAGAAAATTTGCGACATGTTTAGAAGTGATATTCACGTAAGAAGCAGCCTCAATCCACTTAGTAAAGTAATCAATGGCAACTAATACGTACTCGAGCCCTCCTGATCTGTTGGAGAGACTTATCCAATTATGTCAATTCCCCAATTAGAAAAAGGCCAAGGGGAAGTGAAATTGTATAGTTCGGATGGTGGAAGATGTTGTAAATTAGTTAACATTTGGCACTGTGGTCATTTTTTAACGTATTGTATGCAATTCATGTTCCATAGTGGACCAATAGTACCCTTGTCGTGAAATTATGTTTGAAAGCATTTTTCCATTCATGTGAGGTCCACAAACACCTTTGTGAGTATTTTCCATATGGCATCTGGCTTCCGATTGGCCTATACATAGTAAGCTTTAACTATTAGGTCTTTTTTGCATAATTGACCATTTATTAGACCATATTGGGCCGCAAGTGTTCGTAAGGCTCGTTGGTCTTTCGATGAAGTATTTTGGGGATATGTGCCATGAGTAATATATTAGAGATATGATCATACCAAGGATTGTCTCCTTCAATGTCATTTATTTCCTCTATTGTGTTGCAATACGATGGTTCTTCACTTCTATCAACGCATAATGACATCATATTTAAGTGATCTGGAATGTTAATCATTTAGGCGAATTTTGCTAGTGCATCAGCAAATTGATTGTCATCCCTTAGGAGATATTTAAAATCAATATGTTCAAACTACTCGATGAGTTTCTCTAGGTGTGCTTGATATAATATCATTGTGGAGTTCTTTATTTTCCATTTTTTTAATATATGATTTATAATCAAACTGGAGTCTCCATATACCTCTTATTTTTTGCACACCTATGCTAGATGCTGCTTCTAATCCAATAATGCATGCTTCACATTCTACGACATTATTAGTAACCTCAAAGTCTAATTTAACAGAGATTCGAGTATGTGCTCCCTTTGGACTTATGAGTAACACTCCTACGCCACATCCTTTTTGGTTGGACTCACCGTCGAAGTACATTACCCATTTGTCATCTTGTGTCATGAGAATCTCTTCATCCGGAAAATGAGTAGTTTCTGCACGACTTGTTTGAATTGGATGTTGTGCTAGAAAGTCGGAAATTACTTTTCCTTTTCATTGATTTTTCAAGAATATATCTTAGTTCAAATTCAGCCAACATCACCAACCACTTAGATATCCTTCCTTGTATGGGTGGTTGTTCAAACAAATACTTTATCGGATTTTGTTGAGAAATCACATCAGTAGTGTGTGGTAACATATAATGTCGTAACTTTTTGGTTGCCCACACTAATGCTAGGCTTGTCTTTTCCAAGGTGCTATATTTTGTTTCATATTGGATGAATTTTTTGCTTATAATATATTGCACGTTCGACTTTTTCTACCTCTTTGTGCTAACATGGACCCTGTTGCTATGTCTGTAACTGTAATTTATAGCCTAAGAGGTAGTTTGGGTACTGGGGGTGCTAAAAATTGGTGGACTTTTTAGAAAATCTTTGATTTTCTCAAAGGCCTTTTGGCATTGATCGTGCCATTCATGTTTCTCCTCTTTTTTCAATTTTTTAAATATTGGCTCACAAGTCATAGTCAATTTATTGATAAATTGACTAATGTATTGTATTTTGCCAAGGAATCCCTAATTTCTTTTTCTGTTTAAAGGGGAGGCATGTCAACAATTGCCTTCATTTTAGAGGGACCGATCTCGATGCCACGTGTGCTTACTACGTATCCGAGTAACTTACAAGAAGTTACTTCGAAGGCGCATTTTTGTGGATTCAATCGCATTTTCTATTCTTTTATGCGAGTAAAAAATTTGCATACATCTTTTATATGTCCCATTCTATCTTTGAACTTCATGATCATATCATCCACATACACTTCTATTTCTTTATGCATCATATCATGCAAGAGAGTCGTAGCCGTTCTTTGGTACTAGCTCCAGCATTTTAAAACCAAATGGCATGATTGTATAAACAATACGTACCCTAAGGGTAATAAAGCATGTCTTTTCTTCATCTTCTCTTGCCATTAAATTTGGTTGTAACCTGCGTATCTATCCATAAAGGATAACATCGCATGTTTATCCGTGTTATCTACCAATATATCAACATGTGGTAGTGAAAAATCGTCTTTTGGGCTAGCTTTATTAAGATCCCTAAAGTCGACACACATACAAACTCGTCCATCCTTTTTAGGGAGTTGAACGATGTTTGCTACCCATTCTGGGTAATTACATACGCGAAAAAAACCCACGTCCAACCGTTTTTGTACGTCTTCTTTTATTTTTAATGCGCCATTAGGTTTCATTCATCGAAGTTTTTGTTTTATTGGTTTAGAAGTAGGGTTCAAGGGAATGGTATGTTCCGCGATTTCCCTATCTATTTCAGGCATGTCTTTGTATGACCAACTGAACACACGTCTTTGAATTCTTTAAGCGTCAATATGAGGGTCGATCGCTCTTTCGGATTTAGAGTAGAACCAATTTTGACTTCTCTCTTATTTTCGTGACTTTCTATTTTAACTATTTTAGTTTCTTCAACGATAGTGTTCTTTTGTTCTCGTTCATTCATTATTTCAACCAATTTATTAATGTTATCATCTTCATTAGATTGATTGTTATAGCATTCAAAAGATTCAAGGGAAGGTATACACTCGGAAATAGAGCTCATATTATTAAAATCAAAAGAGAGTACATCAAGAGAAGAATCCTTTTCGGGATCTACGTCCTTAGAACTAGAAAATAAAGACTCATTAATGGCCATAAGGCCTAGATTTTCAGCTTCCCCAGAGTCTACAATAGATTCATCATATGATTCTTCAAACATCTTCCCTTCGCCTGCGACGATCTCCAGTTTATAGCCATTGTGATTGATCCATTTGAAAGATTTCCTCCATCCATACTCAAAAGTTTTGTTTGAAGGGGTGATAAACGAGGTTGGGTTAAAAGCTTCATCTTGAATGGCGTTTTGATTGGTCATTGTTGCGACATGATTTTGCTCTAGTCAAAATATCAAGTTAAATGCTTGCCCATCATAGCACCCTAGAGTTGGGTGTTTTGATTTAACAATACTAAGATCGTCATCCAAGAAGTAGCAATCATGAAATATCTCAAATCCAGGCTTCTTGATTCTTTCCAAAACTAAGGGTTCCGGAAAGTCGTAGCATGGTAATATTCTTCCTCCCTAATGAATTGTCAATTAATGGCTTGTTGATAGGATGGGAGTAAAGTGTTTATCCCTTTCTTATTATTGTCTCTACGGGCTTGTTTTTGGCATCGTGAGACTCCAATTCTTCTTTGGTTGGTTTATATCCCAATCCAAAGGAGAATCTTTTCTTTGGGATAGGAAGTAATAGAGATTTCTTCATTCCTATTCCTAAAGGCATCCAGGAAAGTGACTACTCTTGAGCAAGATGTTGTTTACTATCCGAGTGGAATATGGATCAAGCTTGAATAGTTCTTCCAAGTATTCTTCCATTTTAATTGTGAAGATTGGCTCCACGGCGAATCCCCACATGTCCTCTTCATCATTATCATGGTTTATTTGTAAAAGTGATTGATCATTTATTGCTATTTTGAGTGGAGAAGCATGTATAGTCATAGGAAGCCCTTGATAGTTCAACCTAATTATTTGATAGTTCCACACACCGTTCTTCTCGAATGGTCATAGGCCCTTATGCTTTGTTTTGTTGATTGGAAATCTTTTTCTGGATTTAGGCCTAAGTATTTTGTCATTCGTAATGGGCATACGTTTACAGCCGACCCATTGTCTACCAAAGTTAGAGGGATATTGTATCCCTTGCATCCCACAGTTAAGTATAACGCATTGTTGTGGGTAGTGTCTTTTAAAGGCAAATCATCATTAGTGATAACGATTAACTTGTCGAATTTCTCCCTAGTAAGCAAGCTAAGGAGGTCCTGAGGGGTAATGTTCTTTAGAAGTACTTAGGAGTTTCCAAATGCTAACATTCACCTTGGTTGGCGAAGTTGTTTGACCAATGGATCTTCCACCTAAAGTGTGGGTGGTATTGTATTTTGTGTTTGACCTTGAGTTTGATTTTGTGTGGTCGAAGATCCATTTGGTGGTGGTGCTTAGTAGACTCGCCCAGAACGAGTTAAATGATCCATCTCATTTGGGTTAGTCATAGAATTCATAAACCAACTTTCTTCTAGAGGCTTTGGATGTGCTTCCATTTCAAACTTCTCCATGAGTTGTGCTTGATTTCATTGTTCATCCAAGGAGAGATTCGATAAATCTTGCGATTTCCCCAAGAAATGATACCAATCAAGCGCTCCATTTGTTTCATTTTGCAAACAAGATGGATGTGGGACGGCGACTTACTTAGAGACATAAAAGTCTTGAAAGTCGTTGTCCCATAGTCCACATACTTAATTAGTTGCCCCTATGAGTATTGTGGATAGAGGTTCTCCTATGGGTGTGATATAGTCCATAGGATTGAACGTATCCTTCCCATATGGTCTTCCTCGATATGAAACACCCCTAAGGGGGATGCGTTATTGTTAGGTTTAGGCGTGGGAATTTATGCTTTAAAACATAGCAACGTTCAGTGTCGTGTCCAACGCCTCTATGTTAAGCACAATAAGCACTACCATTCCATTGAGGAAACTTCTTTCTGGTGGAGTGGGTGGTGTTAGCCCTGTTGGGGCAAGTAAGCATTTTTCATATAATTTTTCTATCAATTCTTTATAGCTTGCAGGAAATGGAGTAAATTTTCTCTCTTTTGTCCATCTTTTTCTAGGATCATCATATCGATTTGTGTTATTGTATTGCGTGGAAGTCGCAAATACATCAACGAAGGATGATGCATTATCATTCCCCTTCTTGTAGTTATTCTTAGGTTGATGATGATAATAAGGTTTGTTTGCTTTTTCTTTAGCAAGATCATCTTCAATCCAAGTAGCCACAGAATAGACCTTTTGAAAAGTGTCTAGACTAAGGTAACGTAGATGTTTGTTGTACTTTTCATGACAGTTGTCAATGAATTTTTGTAATAACTCGAGTTCAGGAGGCCCTTGGGCAAGGTGTGCCGCCTTTTCTCGCCATCTACCATAGAAAGCAAGGAAACCTTCATCGTCGCCTTTCTTAAGCATCTCAAGTTCACGTAAAGTTGACTTGAACTCTACGATACTCTCGTATTGGGTGATGAAAGCCGAAACTACATCTTCCCATTTTGCTTTAATTTTTGGATCCAGCCCATAGTACCACTCTCTCGCGGTTGGGTCTAATGATAAAGGGAAAGCCAAAGCATAAAGTGATTTTGTGCTATATTGCCAGTAAAACACATTAAGTGATTTTGTGGATTATGGTCACATTAAATATTGGCAAGTCCGTAGCTACGAACTTTTCTGGTAAAGCAAGTCCTAGGGGAGGAGCAAACTTTTCCGCGTCAAAGTACTTGTTCCTCATTGTAGAACGAAGAACTAGCTTCTCCAACGACTTTTCTTTGATGGATAGTTGCTCCATCTTTTCTTGTAAGGCTAACGCTTCAACTTTTTTCTTTTCAGCATTTTCCATTGTTAGTTGAGACGATTAATACAAGAGGGGGGGTGAATTGTATCGAGTTCCTAATGACTAATTTTTGCGGATTAATAAACAATGCATATAGGAACTTGCTAGCACACACAAATTTTATGAGGAAACCTTCCAGGGCCCAATTGGAAGTAAAACCTCGACCTTGCCTTAGGGATTTCAAACACACAAACTTCACTATAATAGGGCAAACACCAAGTTACAACCTATTAGACACGGACCTTTAGTTTCACAAGATCCTCACTGGACTTGTTACTTGATAGGAACCTATCCTACCCAACCTAAGCACCACAGTCAGATTCACTCGTACCACCAAAGTACTACACGTACAGCCAAAGTACAAAACTCTCAGCCTCACCAAGAAGCTTACAAAACTGTGTGTAAAATAAACAATAAACTCACCCAAATGACCCAACCCAATAGAAGTGTACGACACCTAGTATGATATATTTTTTTAAATAAATGAAAAAAAACAAATTAAACGATATATTTTTTTTAGTACAACTTAATATATGTGATTAATTTATGTTTATGTTAATGTTAATATATTTTGTTTTCATTTTTTGAACAACTTTATTTTAATTTAGGTTATATAAATTATTTATCTAATTAATAATTATGTTTAAGTTTATTTAAACAAATAAAAACAATTTTATTAATTTAGCAAAAAACAACAATGCATATAATAAAAAAAATACGAGTGCGATAATCCGAAAACACAAAAAATTGAAGAATAACTTATTTTATTATATGACGGTAGCCGGTACGAATGTACGATAATTCAATAATACAAAATAAGTAATGATAATTAAAATTCGTACAATAGTGTATGAATATTGAATAACTTCATTTATTATACGGAATACGAAGTTCGATAATACAAAAAGAATACAATAGTGTATAATGTAAATATGTAATCATGTAATTATTATTGGTCGTCTTCGTCTTCATCTTCGTCTTCGTCTTCGTCTCCTAGAGGTTCAAGTTTATCCGCCAATTGAGTTGATTGAGAAGTATGAGAACTAAAAGAAGTCGACGTTCCTTCATTGTCGTCGTTTTGTGCATAAGTACGATCTTGAGAACGAGTTTCGGCATCCAACTAATCCTTGAAGCAAACACACATTTCAAGTGTTTCGGGTTTTAGTCTTGTTCTTTTATCGTCTAAAACTCGTCCCGACGCACTAAAAGCTCTTTCGAAGGCAACGGAGGAGACTTGGATAGCAAAAATATCACGAGCCATTGCCGACAAAATTGGATGTTTCACGGCTTGTGATTTCCACCAATCGAGGATGTCGAGGCCAAACTTCTCTTCATCGTCCATGCCTTTCATGAAGTCGTAACTTAAGTACATTTGCAACTCCGAAACTTTGCTTTGTGTTCTCTTACTTGATGATTCCGTACCTGAAAACTTGGACATCATGTTAGCAACTTGTGCAAATAAACCTTTGGCCCATTTACTTACATTTTTGGATGTTTGAGAAGGGGAAAATCGAGACACGGTTCCATATTTACTTTCATAAACACAATATAAAGAAAAAAACTGATCAGTCACCTTGTTTTTAAAAGTTTCAACATCATCTTCAAAATTCATGTTACTATAATAAATATCAATTAATAAAAAGGTGCCATCATATTTTTGCCTAGGATCTAAAATAGAAGCAAAAATATAAATAATAGGAATACCGGTGTAATATTTACGCCATTTTTCCTCCATGGATGGCTGATATCCACGATAAATATGTTGTGATCGGTGTTCCGCAAAAAGTTGTGCAAGTAAACATGCATTGCTAAGAAAAGAATGAGAACAAGGATTATATACAGAAGAAAAACAATGTGTCATACCATATAGTAATTGTAAAAATTGCATATATTTTTCACAATTAACCCAATCATCTTCTAGTAAAGCACATTGTGGAAATTTCATATTATAAAAAAGTGTTAAATGAACCTTATACTCGATTGCCCGACTCAACATTTCATAAGTGGAGTTCCACCTAGTTGGACAATCCGGTGCTATTTTTATGGTTTTTATCCGTTGTTGCCTACAAAAACCTTTCCATTCTTGATATCTCATGTTAGAGCTATTAATAGACATAATAGCATTCCTTATTTTGTGATAAAATGGACCAATTGCTTGTGTTCCATCCTTCACACACAAGTTAAGAACATGACAAATGCATCTAACATGAAGTGCATCTCCATCTAATATAACATCGGTCAATTGGGATTTGACCAAATTCGCACTATATGTCATAGAAGTTTCATTATCGAAAGTCATAGACATGATTTTATCCCTAAGACTATATGCATCAATGGCTTCCATTAAATGATGTGAAATGTTAAGACCGATATGAGGGTATTCAAGCATTTTGAAATGAATGATGCGTTTTTGTAACAAACACTCATTATCTAACCAATGACAAGTAACATATAAATAGTGGAGTCCGTAACCACCATCCCATGCATCGGCGGTTAAAGAAACTCTACTAGGAAGATTAGCTAATTCATTTACTAATTTCAATTTGTACTCTAGATAACTCTTCATGGCAGCAGATCGAACGGTTTTTCGGGAGATTTTTTTGTGTTTTGGTTGTAGTGCTCGGTTAATATAGTTGTTGAAGGCATCATTTTCGGCGAAAAGAAAAGGTTGTTCCGCATGTACAATCATTCTCCCAAGTTCATCCCTATCTCTCTCGTAATTGTAAATGAAGCCTTGTGGATGGAATAGAGAAATTTTGGGTTGGGTTGGATCACTAGATGGTCCACCACATTTTTTTGAATGTCTACTAAGGTGTCCCGTCCCTCCCTTGGTATCGACCGAGAAAATTTTACCACAAGTCCGACACTTGGCGTTTTGTCCATTTTTACTTAATTGATAATGTGACCAAACTTCACTCTTTCTTTTGGTTTGAGCAAAATCCTCTTCGGTACACCACTCTAATATGTTAGGATTTTGGGTGTTGGGCATTTGGGTGGATGATGGTTGACTCGACCCGGAGGCTTGTGTTTGGCTACCTTGGGAAGGAGGATGAAAAGGAAATTCATGTTGTTGAAATTGGCTTTGTTGAAATTGGGTCCAAGGAGCCATATCATCCATTTGTTCTTGCCCTCCCGTGTTTTGGGGATGAAAGAAAGGGGTGGAAGTGTTTGGAAAGGGCATGTTAGGGGAGGGAAAGGGCATGTTAGGGGGGGCATAGGCATTGAAGTGTTTGGGTTTGGTGATTCCCTACGTTTTGACTTGGCTTTTCTAGAGGAGGAGGAAGCGTTCAGGTTTGATGCCATGATTAATTAATCATAATAACAATAAAAGTAACAATAACAATATTAATAATAATACAAATAACAATAACAAAGTAACAATAACAATAATAATAACAATTAACAACAATAATAATAACAATAACAATAAGAATTAGTAAGTAGTTTTTATATAAATTAAATTTTTAAAAATAATTATAATAATAGTAGATTACTTGGATCAATGAGATCCCAGGTAGGAGAGGTTAGGAGCGACGTTGTCCAAAGCCCAAGTCTCGCCTTAGACAGATTTCAACAATCCAAATAACCCACAATTAAAATAGAAATTAGTTTTTATATAATTAAGTAGTTCCAAGAATATAATAATAATAATAATAATAATAATAATAATAATAATAATAATAATAATAATAATAACTAACAATAACAATAACAATAAAAATTTAAAATAAAGTTGAGTTAGATCTTACAATGACACTTCAATGCTTTCCCAAATTTATAATTTCCCGAATGTAAATATAACAATTTTTTATTTTTTGGTAGTAGACTAATAAAAGTAATAATAGTAAAAATGTAAAATTTTTAAGAGAGTAGGATTTTTTTTTCTTTTCACAAAAGAGAGCAAGATTGTATGATTAGTAGGAATTTGAGAATTGAGAATTTGGGAGTAAGAAAATTAGCGAATAAGAGAGAAGAGATGAGTTGATGAATTGTGAAAATTTTGGAGGAAAATATGAGGTATTTATAGGGAATTTGGGTGGGAAATGGGGTGGAAAACTAGCCGTTTATAGCTGTTGGAAAACGGCAAAAAACGACTAGTTTTCCAACGGTCACGGGCCGTGCCGTGCCGTGCCCGGCCGTGCCACGTGCCGTGCCGGCGGGTCGTGCCAGCGTGCCGGCCACCGTGCCGCCCGCTGTGCCACGTGCCGGCCACCGTGCCGCCCGCTGTGCCACGTGCCGTGCCCGTGCCAAAATCCAGAAATTTGTTCACGTCACGGCCCACAGGTGGGCCGCCGTGCCGTGCCGTTCCGCCGACCGTGCCGTGTCGGGCTGTGCCGGAGTCGTGCCGGGCCCGTGCCGCCCGCGTGCCGGCATGGCCCGTGCCCATCAGCACTTACAACCTTTCAAAACAAACCACACCACATTACTTCAATCTTTTTCATTTTTTGTAATTTTTTTTAATTTGTTTTATTTATTTATTTATTTATTTGCTTTGTTTTCATGAGTTTCAACTTTCATGCCAAACCTTTTTGCGTACTCTTTTCATGAATAATCTTTCAAAACCTTATTTTGACCAAATTACACAACTTTCTTGCTTAATTTCAACATTATCAAACTCGAACCTCACATGCCAATGCCTGACTAACTACAAGGGTTGGTAGAACATAGGCCGATAGGTTTGTAATATGGCTAAATCAAGAAAGGGGAAATAAGGCTCAAATTGGTTAGCAAGTGGGTGAATGTAAAAATGAAAACCAAATTTGTAACAAAACTCAAAGAAAACAAAGAAAAATGAGAAGAAATGCCCTCTTCCTCCTCTAGAGTTATATGGTCACGATCTTGGGAGCTAGACGCCAACACAAAGATTAAGACATGCATAGTTAAGGATCCTAAATGCCGCTCACAAGTATGATGAAGGCTAGAACAAATGACGCTCACACGGGATAAAAAATATAGCAAATACTAACAATGGGAATCTTATCTACCATAGAAAGCAACACCATCTTACCATTTTAACGTTAACTAGGGGTTCAAACGTCCTCAAAAGTTCTAAACCGGGATACCTTAGCTTACAATGTGTCTAATTCAACCCAAGGCATTCTCAAACCGTGTAAACCCTCATCAACTAGGAAGATAAGCATTCAAAGACTCATCGTCAAGAGAGGCAAACCAAGCCAAAAGAGTGAAAAAATTACACATCAAAAATCATTTCAAATTGTCATAATTATGCTTGTAACAAAAAAAGGGGAAAACAAAACAAAATAAAGAGGAAGAAATAAAAAAGGTTCACATACGAGGCATATATCCGATTAAATCCCAATCGTCATACAAGTGATCGTTCGATAACAACATCAACTAAAACAATGCACCGTCCACGGTGCGCCAAATTAAAACATTGGGAGGGGGCAAAGGGGTGAAATAAAGAACAAGGGGGCTAGTGGCCACTACGGCCGGCTTCGTCATCACCTCCATCATCCTCGGTGTCGTAAAAGAAACCGTCCGGAGGGATGCCGTGTGGGTCCCAACCACCGATGAAACCTGGAGGCCAACCATAGTGACCTCGAAAAAGGTCTTGTTGCCATCGAGGCAACGGGTTAAGGGGGGGGGGAAGCTGAAGAGGGGAAGGGTGGGTAGGGTCTACATATGTATAGTTGGGGTCACCCCTAAAATTGCTCCCCCCGGGGGCACGATAGTCGTACCTGGTTTTCGTCGGGTAGTTTACCCGGGAAACACCGTGGGAGGAGGGCCCTTGCCAACAGGGCCAAGTAGGTTGTGATCCCTGCCACCCAGGGACCAAGACTTGTTGGGGTGGCCAATAGGAGTAATTTACCGGGGGGGGGGGGGTGACCTCACCCCTATCCACGGCCGCACCATAGAGAGCTCGGGTTTGCATAAACATACCCTGTTGGTTCTCTATTAGGCTCTGCATGCCAAGTTGCATGATCATCATTTGTTGTTCAAGGCTACTTATGCATTGATGCTGTTGCTGTTGCTGATTATGTTGTTGTTGTTGTTGTTGATGATGTTGTTGTTGTTGTTGTTATTGTTGTTGTTCGACTTCCATATTCCTTGCGCCACCCAGAGCAGTGGGTAGCACACCATTGTCTCGCAGGATTTTCCATACATTCCTAGCATTCCGCTCCAAGGATGTACGGCTGGGGTAAGGCAAGATACAATGGTGCTCGCGGTCAACCATCCAAGCATGAAAATTGTTGGCATCTGAAGTACCTATGAGGAAACCTGACCTTCTCATTTATTGTATGTCAATGAATATATCTTTGTCGGCCCCAATTTTAGTGCATGAGGGGAAGAAGCGTACATAGTTAAGCTTCTTGGCAATCCTTGTAATCATCCCTCCAAGGGAAATTTCTCCCATCTTGTGACCCGATTTGATTGCCTCGCAGCACATGACGAACCAGTACCCCATATTGTGCCGCCCTTTTAATTCCTCCCTAGTGGCAACCCACAAAGTAAATAGCTCTTCTTGCGAGAGCTTACTCAAGTCTTGCTTGCTAAACACCGCAAACTCTAGAATGCGGTGTAGAATACGGAGCACAGGGTGGATAATATGGTTGGCCACCAAATACCTAGTGCTGAACTCTTCAAAATCGGTAATTGTTTGCCACCATCGAAATTCATCGTACTCAGGGAATAGGCTCAATGAAGGGGCAAGGAGGTCCGCCTCGGGGTTCAAATCCAACAATACATTAAGATCACTAAGAGTCATAGTGTACTGGTTATTGAACAGTTGGAAGGAAATTTGGAAGTCGTTCCCATAAGGCTCCTTTTCAAATGAGGCCAAGAATTCGAAGGTGGGCTCCTTATATGTTCGAAATTGATGGTTGATGAATTCACTCATCCCTAAGTTGTCAAGGAGCAACCTTATGTCTTTGTCAATCCCCAAATCTCTCATGGAGCGTTGATCATAGTGTCTGGAGGGATTTAACTTTCGTCCTTGAAGGTCATTAAAGAAAGTAGCGTGGACCTTGTTTAAGAATCTCAATCTAGGGGGAACATTTGGTCCTTGAGCTTGGGTTTGTTGAGTATTCGGTTCCTCAACCCTTAATCTGGGCTCCTTTCTGCTCTTCCTTTTGCTCATTGTGTTCTCAAGCAATAAAAAAACAACCCAACCAAAAGAAAACTCCTTTCGAACTCAACCAATAATTGAAATACAACAACAACAACAACCCAAGTCTTAACAATCTGCAAAAAGGTTAGTACTAACAACTAACCACACAAATATAGCTCCCAAGACAACTAGAATCAACAACAAAGCACTCAATCACAATAAATTATGACAGTAAGCAATTCTCATGAAAGTAGTTGCATTATCATCAATACTAACACAAAATTGCTCAACTTAATTTCATGAAAATGGCTTCCAAATCAATAATGTTAACAACAATGTCCTAAAATCACTAAATATCACACTAATAACCAACAAATCCTTAACAAAGAAAATCAAAATCACATGAAATTCACTCAAGCTAATTCATGCTTAATAACTAAAAATTTTGCATAAACAAATGAAACTAAGTAATAAAATAGCAAAATTTAGAGTTATACCACTTAGTAGAAGCTTAAACACCACTAAGAACCTCCAAGAACACCACCTTCAATTAAGCTTGCAAACCATGAACATGGAGGATTTTTGGGTATTTTGGAGGGAGAAAATGGGTGAATTTGTAAGTAGAGTGAAAAATTTTGATGGATTTGAAGGAAAATCAATGTAATTTGTGAGAAATGGGTGAAATTGGAATGTTAGGGTTTGAGTTTGTGAGGAGATAGAAGAGATCATGAAATAAGGGTTTCAAAATTATGAGGACGAAATGGGGAAGAAAGGGTTAAAACCTAATTTTCCCAGCTCTGCGCGCCCGCACAGGAATGCTGTGCGCCCGCACAGGAATGCTGCGCGCCCGCACAGAAGTCATGCACTAGGTCGCGTAGACTCTCTATGTCGAATCTCCAATTTTGAATTAAGCTGTGCGGGTTCTGACAGTAGATGTGCGCCCGCACAGATGTCGTGCACTAGGTCGCGCAAACCTTCTGTCTCGAACTCCAATTTGCGAATAAAGGTGTGCGGGTTCTGTCATTGCCTGCGCGCCCGCACACTTTACACTGCGCGCCTGCACAGATGTCGCGCACAGGGTCGCGTAGAGTGAAATTTAATTTATTTATCCTCACATCTTCGATATAGATAATCCTTGCTCAAATTCAAAAAATCTTATCAACCAAAAGGGGGAAAAATCAAATTCAAATTCAAATTAAAAAAAAAAGTGAAATCGGAATATTTTAAAAAAAATATATAGAAAGGAGTTAGAAACTCGGGTTGCCTCCCGAGAAGCACTTCTTTATGAGGTCACTAGCTTGACCATGAGAAAAATTCTTCAAAAGGGAGGCTTGGGATCCAAAGGATCAAGCAATATGCATTCGATGATACCAACTTCTTTCTTGCAAAAGTAATGCTTTAAACGATGACCATTAACCATAAAATTGTTACCATCCGCATCTAACTCAAAGGATCCATAAGGAGTAGTCTTTGATATCACAAAAGACCCGACCACTTTGATTTGAGTTTACTCGGAAACAAACGAAGCCTTGAGTTGAAAAGCAAAACCTTGTCTCCAACCTTAAAGTTCTAGTTTCGAATAGGTTGGTCATGCCACTTTTTGGTCTTCTCCTTATATAACCTTGAGCTCTCATAAGCATCATCTCTAAGCTCTTCAAGTTCATTGAGCTTAAGCAATATCTTCTCACAGGCCAACGATAAATCCATATTGAGCTCTTTGATGGCCCACCAAACCTTGTATTCTAACCTAACCGGCAAGTGACAAGCCTTTCCATAGACCAACCTATAGGGGGTCGTGTCGATTGGAGTCTTGTACGCCGTCCTAAGAGCCCATAGTGTTTCATTAAGTTTAAGAGACCAATCTTTCCTTGATTTGTTCACCGTCCTTTCAATAAGATTTTTGATTTCACGATTCGAGACCTCCACTTGTCCTTGATTTTGAGGGTGGTAAGGTAATCCAACCTTGTGGTGAACGCCATACCTCTTGAGAAGAGCTTCAAATTGCTTTTTAGCGAAATGGAAGCCTCCATCACTAATTAGCACCCTCGGAACTCCAAAACTTGGAAAAATCACTACTACAAAAAACCCCTAATAAGTCGGACTTTTAGAGTCACTTGTACATAAGGTGCGACTTATAAACCTATTGAGTCGCCTCATATTTATTAGGCGACTTGTTAAGTTGGGGTTAAAATCAACAAAGCACCTAACGAGTCGCTTAATATATATGAGGTGACTTGATAAGTTAACAAGTCGCCCCATATATGCATGCGACTCTATAATCTGACTTATTTGGTGGTTTAAATTAGATTTTCAAAGTCACCTGTACATAAGGTGCGACTAGAAACCCTGTCAAGTCGCCTTATAAATATTAGGCGACTCAATAGGTGAGTTTTCTTATCTATGACTCTCACCTAATGAGTCGCCTGATATTTATAAGGCGACTTAATAGGTTAAAAAGTCGCACCTTATATACAGGTGACTTTAAAAATCTAATTTAAGCCACCTAATAAGTCGGGTTATAGAGTCACATGCATATATGGTGCGACTTGTAAACCTATTAAGTCATCTCATGTATATTAGGCGACTCATTAGGTGCTTTGTTGATTTTAACCCCAACATAACAAGTCGCCTAATAAGTATGAGGCGACTCGATATGTTTACAAGTCGCACCTTATATATAGGATACTCTAAAAGTCCGACTTGTTAGGTGCTTATTATATGACCACTACCTAATAAGTCGCCTAATACGTAAGATGCAACTCGATAGGTTAATTCTAAAAATGTATATAAAACAGTTACAATATCATATATATATATATATATATATATATATATATATATATATATATATATATATATATATATATATATATATATATATAAATAGTAACTTTGGCATAATGGCAAGAACTTCAACCTTCCAGGCAAAGAACCAGAGATCAAGCATGCCAGTGTCATAAACACTAACATTATAAAAGCTAATAAAAATAGTTGGAAAAAATGTTGGTTTTTTACGTGTCGCCTCTTTCAACACAAGCAACACAATAGATTAACCTATGGAGTCGTCTCTTTCAACACAAGCGACACAATAGCTTAACAAATAGAGTCGCCTAACAACTAATAGGCGACTTATATAAAATCTATCAAGTCGCCTCAGAGGCGACTATTAAAGTTGGAAGCTATTGTGTCGGTGTCTGTGGAGTTGCCTTTAAAGCGACTCGTAAGGTCATTTACAGGAAACTCGATAGGGGTTTTTGGTAGTAGTGAATGATCTTCTTTAGAAGCTTAAGCACAACCTTGTGATCAATGGTAGGTGAGGGTATGGCTTTAATCCATTTCGTCACATAATCGACCGCTACCAAGATATATAGATTCCCACAAGAAGAAACGAAAGGCCCCATAAAATCCACCCCCAAACATCAAAGGGTTCAACTTCTAAAACACTTTGTTGGGGCATTTCGTCCCTCTTGGTAATGCCTTCGCTCCTTTGACATCCATCACATTGCGCAAAGAATTGGTGGGCGTCTCTATGCATTGTCGGCCACCACAATAAAGATTGACAGATATTTGCCACTGTTTTGTCAACACTACCATGTCCTCCACATGGTAGTGAGTGAAAATGCTCAAGAACTCCTTGAATTTCATGATCTGGAATACACTTCCGATAAAGGCCATCTCCACATTTCTTGAATAGGTATGGGTCATTCCAAAAGTACCTTCTCACTTCCTTGAAAAACTTCTTCTTTTGTTGAGAAGAATACTACGGGGGAACGACTCCACACGCAAGATAGTTGGCTATATCCGCGTACCAAGGGGTAGAAGTTGACACTAAAGCCATGAGAGCCTCGAATCCTATCTCATCATTAATCGGTACATCCTCCTTGTTCTCAAAAGGTATCCTAGACAAATGATCCGCTACATAGTTCTCCGCTCCCTTTTGTCCCTCATTTCCATGTGAAAGTCTTGGAGAGAGAGAACCCAACAGATCAAGCGAGGCTTTGCTTCTTTCTTGGTCATGAGATACCGCACTGCGATGTGATCTGTGTACACAATAACTTTTGAGCATATAAGATAGGACCGAAACTTATAGAATGCAAACACTACCACTAACATCTCTTTCTCCATTGTTGTGTAGTTCTTTTGAGCCTCATCTAGAGTCCTACTTGCATAGTAGATGACACATGATTTTCCTTGTTTCTTTTGACCAAGAACGACACCTACTGCAAAGTCACTAGCATCGCACATTAGCTCAAAAGGCAAGCTCTAATCCGGAGCTTGCACAACGGGAGAAGAAGTGAGAGCTTCCTTGAGATTACGAAACGCCTCAAGTCAAGCCTAATTGAAGCTAAAAACAACCTCTTTTTTGAGTAATTCGGTCAAAGGTTTGCCGATTGAAGAAAAATCTTTGATAAACCTCCGGTAAAAACCGGCATGCCCAAGAAAAGCCCGTACCCCTGTGATGGAGGTAGGAGGGGGCAACTTTTCAATCAACGAAACCTTGGCCAGATCAACCTCAATGCCATTTTTTGAAACCTTATGGCCGAGGACAATTCCCTCCTCGACCATAAAATGGCACTTTTCCCAATTTTAAAACCAAACTCGTCTCTTGACACCTTTTCAAAACTTTTTCAAGGTTAAAAAGACAAGTGTCAAAAAACGAGCCACCAACACTAAATTCACTCATGAAAACTTCAATTTCTTTTTCAAGCATCTTAGAGAAAATGGAAGTCATGCATCATTGAAAAGTAGAGGGAGCATTGCATAATCCGAATGGCATTCTTCGGTATGCAAATGTCCCATATGGACATGTGAAAGTCGTTTTCTCTTGATCACTTGGATGGATAGGGATTTGGAAAAATCCGGAATACCCATCCAAGAAACAAAAGAAAGCATGGTAAGAAAGCCTTTCAAGCATTTGGTCCATGAAAAGGGAGAGGAAAATGATCTTTCTTGGTGTTTTTGTTCAATCTCCTATAATCAATGCACATTCTCCACCCGGTCACCGTCCAGGTGGAGATTTCCTCTCCCTTTTCATCTTTGATTATGGTCATTCCACCCTTCTTTGGAACTACATGAACCGGGCTAACCCATTTGCTATCGGAGATAGCATAGATGATGCCCGCCTCACGTAGTTTCAAAATTTCTTTCTTCACAACCTCTTAAAGGTTGGGGTTCAACCTTCTTTGAGGTTCAATGGAGGTGGAATGATCATCTTCAAGATGAATATGATGCATGCATAAAGAAGGGCTAATACCTTTAATATCATCAATGCTATACCCTATCACATCCCTATATTTTCTTAAAACATCAAGAAGTTTTTCCAAATTAAGACCATCTAGGGTAGCATTGACAATAATAGGGTATTTTCCCTCATCAAGAAAAGCATATTTCAAAGAGGGGGGAAGGGGCTTGAGTTCTACCTTGGGAGGAGGCTTAGAATTCTCCTCCAATTTCTCCTCCTTGGACTCAAGCTCGATCTTAACTTGTTGTTCAACTTCCTCCTTTGATGATTCCTCCATTGACATGACAAACTCTTTAGCCTCTTGAGAGTGGAACTCTTCTTTGCATGTAAGAGCTTCTATCATTCGATCTTGAGGCCTCATCACGACACTCCCCAAGCGATCTAGCTCTTCATTCACAACATCAACTCTATAGCATTTTTCAACCATGGGGGTCTTGAGCAACTTAGAAAACTCAAAGACAATCTTTTCATCGGCCACTTCACATGTGATGGTGTTGTTCTTGCAATTGATGACCGCCCCCAAATTTTAAAGAGCTTCATGTCCCAATATCAAAGGAGTTAACATCTTCCTCCATATCCATCACTACAAAGTCACAAGGCACGTAGATGTGTCCCACTTGAATTGGAACATCCTCAAGCTCTCCACAAGGTAATTTCACCGACCGATCGGCCAATTGAATTGTCTTCCTTGTAGGGATCATCTCTATACTGAGTTTTTGAGCAATGGATAGAGGGATTAAACTAACACTTTCTCCAAGATCGGCTAAGGCGCCCCTAGCTTCCATGTTCCCAATTTTCACCGGAAAAGTGAAACTTCCCGAGTCTTTTTCCTTCTTGGGCATATTATGTTGGACAAGAGCACTCACTTGATGTGGAAGGGTGATTAGCTCATCATTGAGCTTCCTCTTGTTGGTGAGAATATCTTTGAGGAACTTGGAGTAAAATGGCATTTGTGTCACAACTTCAAGAAAAGGGAGGTTGATATGCAAATTCTTCATGACACTAAGAAATTTTGTAAACTTATCATTCAACTTCCTCTCCGCAAGCCGACCGGGAAAAGGAACCGGTCCATCAAGATTCCTAGCCTCACTAGGAATTGAAGTTGTCTTCTTATTGTGAAGCTTCTTCTTCTCCGAACCTCCTTTTATCTCATCACCCTTTTCTTTCTCACCTCCCTTGTTTTCATTCACACTCTCCTCTCCTCCCTTCTTTTCCTCACTATCCCCTTCATTTTCCCCTTCATAGGAAGTTCCTGACCTCAATGTCATCGCCTTGCATGTATCGGGTTTTGGGTTGTGAGATGGGTTAGGTTGTGGTTGTCCGGGTAGAGTAGATGGTGAATTGAAAGGAGTTCTCTCGGCTAATTGAGCTAGTTGTGAATCAACTATCTTGTCGTGAGCTCTTATCTCTTGCATTTGTTGCCCAAAAGATTGCATTTGCGCATGCATGGCTTGGAGGAGTTGAGTTTAAGTTAGCTCCGCTTGAGGTGCTTGTTCTTGATGATTTCTTTGAGGTGCTTGGGTTTGATTGTTATATTGGTTGTTCCTTGGATAGCTTCCTCTTGGGTTTTGGGGTTGAGTTGGAGGTGGATTTTGATATTGAGGGTTTGAGTTGTAGGAATGTTGAGCTTGTTGGTTCCATTATTGAGGTAGAGGTACAAACCCGGGTGGTGGTTGTCTCCAAGCTACTCCACCGCCGCTTCCTCTAAATCCCTCTTGCCTTGTGTTGTATGCCGCTACATGTTCGGGGCTTAAACCTCCACAATTTTGACTAGAGAAAGAGTAAACTTGAGAAGAGCTTGCTCCACCACTTGAACTTGCATTCACACTCGTGTTCAACTTGGAAAGCCCTTTTGTTAGTTGATCAATTTGATGTTGTAATTGATCAACTTTCTTCATTTTCGTCGGGTAGTCTACCCGGGAAACACCGTGGGAGGAGGGCCCTTGCCAATAGGGCCAAGTAGGTTGTGATCCCTGCCACCTAAGGACCGGGCCTTGTTGGGGCGGCTAATAGGGGTAATTTACCGGGGGGGGGGGGGTGACCTCACCCCTATCCACGGCCGCACCATAGAGAGCTTGGGTTTGCATAAACATACCGTGTTGGTTCTCTATTAGGATTTGCATGCCAAGTTGCATGCTCATCATTTGTTGTTCAAGGCTACTCATGCCTTGATGCTGTTGATGTTGATGTTGCTGATTATGTTTTGGTTGTTGTTGTTGCTGTTGTTGTTGTTGTTGTTGTTGTTGTTGTTGCTATTGTTGTTGTTGTTCGACTTCCATATTCCTTGCGCTACCCAGATCAGTGGATAGCACACCATTGTCTCGTAGGATTTTCCATACATTCCTAGCGTTCCACTCCAAGGATGTACGGCTGGGGTAAGGCAAGATTCAATGGTGCTCGCTGTAAACCATCCAAGCATGAAAATTGTTGGCATCTGAAGTTCCTTGGAGGAACCCCGACCTTCTCATTTGTTGTATGTCAACGAATAGATCTTTATCGGCCCCAACTTGAGTGAATGAGGGGAAGATGAGTTCATAGTTAAGCTTCTTGGCAATCCTTGTAATCATCCCTCCAAGGGCAATTTCTCCCGTCTTGTGACCCGACTTGATTGCCTCGCAGCACATGACGAACGAGTACCCCATATTGAGCCGCCCTTTCAATTCCACCCTAGTGGCAACCCACAAAGTAAATAGCTCTTCATGCGAGAGCTTACTAATGAGTGGCATTTATGCCACTCTTTTATCCTTTTTCTCTAGGGATTCTCCCCTCATTTGCACTTGTTTTGCCCTTTTTCTAAGCATTTTTACTTAGTTTTTCTTCCTCTTTTATTTTCTCCTTTATCTTCCCTTTTATTAGTCATCTCGCTTTGTTTTTATATTGATTTCCATGCATATGCTTTCTAGGAACCATCAGGATTTTCAAGAGGACGAAGCGAAGATCAAGGGAAGCTGAAGGAAGCATGATTCAGAAGAGGTTCGGCCGAACCTCCTTAAGGTGTGGCCGAACCAAGGTGTGGCCGAACCTGCTCAGTGGTTCGGCCGAACGTCGAGGCAGGGACAAGATACAATTTGGCAATTTTGCAGGAGTGGTCGAACCACAGAAGTTCGACCGGACCAGGATTAGGGAGGTTCAACCGAACCTACCCATGGTTCGGCCGAACCTACCCTGTAGTCTGGCCGAACCTTCCCATTGTTCGGTCAGACCTCTCCTTTTTTTAGCAAGCTCTGTACGGACTTTATAATTCCCATGTTAGAACGTTTTGATGTAATTTTTGGATTAACTTAGTTTTAATTTTGGAGAACATTATCCTAATCTAGAGAGAGAGAAAAATAGATTGTTATTCAAGCTTCCTTTATTGTATTCAACTTTGCTCAAGTTTTAATCTTCCATGAATCAAGCAAGAATTCAAGTTTTCATCTTTCATTAATCCTTTCTTTAGTAATCTCTTCTCTTTTCCTTTAGTATTATTTATTTGTTTTATTGTTACTTATTCTTGTCAATCTTATTAAATTATCTAGTTGTTATTGATTTCATATATTTTAATCATGTTTTGTTTTGAGTTTCTTGAGTTTATTTCTAGTTTTTATATTATGTTTAATCTCCCTTCTCTAGGCTAAACATTTAGCTAGGGGAAGGGGGTGGAAGATATGATTTGATATTGGACGAATGATGATGGTTAGATTGAACTTATGCCATATATTGATGAAAGACATGATTTTTATTAGCTTGGGAGTATTGTTGCACACTATTTGATGTTTTCTAGTTTAAATGCATGAAAGTGATTTGAATTAGACTATGGTCACCTCTATTTTAATGATTGCATGAGAATGAGTTATTAAAGTGGAGTTTTTATGGATTGTTCTTCTTTATTCTCTTGATTTGATTGTAACTAATAGGATGCATGAGAATGATCCTTATTAGTGTAGACCTCTTTCATTGATTTGCTTAGAGTATTGCATGAGAATGAACTGTTTAGGTAGAATCTCATGTTCTTTGGCATATGTTTCATGATAATCACCATTATTCTCCTCTTTCTAATCATATTGGACACCCCCGTATCCCTAACATCATTTTCTATTGATTTTAATCATCCATTTCTTGCTTACTTGTAGTTTTAGTGTTCTACTCAACAAAACCAACAAAAACAATCCCCTTTTCACTCTTGCATTAGTGATATTTAATGTTAAATTATCTTGCTAAAAGAAGAGCATTTCTATTTGCTCCTTGTAAGCTCCATCTTTCAAAGAGAGGGTAATGATAGTGATCATGCCCCGCATAAAAATGTCGTCACCAAGACGGTTGTCCCTAGTATCCAAAAGCCTTTGGATGAAGGTGGAAGAGCATTGGAACTTGAGGCGCTGAGGGTTGTCGGCTAAGAATAGACAAACAACCTCATCATTAACCATTGAGCCGAGGTTTCTTTGAAGAACACGACATATTTGAGGAGCCGAGCAAAATATCTCAAGGGTATGTGGATGATGTTGTTGACCTTGGATGTGTTGGTCCGAAAACTATCCCTGGTGGATATGCTCCTCCACCATTCTTGCTCGTTGTAGGGGATGCGATGAGTGGAAGTCATCTTGCATGGATGATCTAGCCCGGTCGCATGCCGATGGAAAATCTCGTTAAGATCACTCTCGGTGAGGGAGTGATCCTCATTGAACATGCAAAAATGTATCACAAGTTGAGGCTCCTCATCATTAAATTCCGGCTCAATAACTTCCTTGCGGAGAGATGAAAGGAATTCCAAAGTCACTCGCTCATAGGTGTGAGCGTGAAGATAGATGAAGTCGCCCCATCCAAAGTTTTGTGCTAACCGAACTACCTCATCTAAGATACCGAGCTTTTGCAAAGTGGTAGGGAAAAAGAACCGTGTTGAACGGATGGGACGATTGATGAGGGATTTGTAGACGTCCCAAAAATGCTCATTCGGAGAAATTAAGCTATGATCATTGATGCCGGGAGGAGGCGGGAAAATCGTTGAAGAAGATTCACCCACTCTCTTCCTGTTTGACTTGCTCTTTCCAAAAACCATGATTCTACAAAATTACCAAGAGCTATTATTAGGAAAATTTTATAAGTGATGTCATAAGAAGCTAGCCAAAGTAAAAGTGTATGCGTGAAAGTAGTTGCCTTGAGTTGTGAAATAGATATAAAGGATGACAACAATACAATTCAAGGCATAAATGGACACATTTAAACCAAGGCATGGGCAAGAAATCCTATGACATTCATATAAAAGTCCTAACAAAGTCTAGGTGAATTTTGGCATGATGTATCCTAATTATGTGATAATCATTCACCAAACCATCAAAATCAAACCAAAAACAACAAGAATCGTTCTCTAACAACATCCAATTCATGAATTCCTCAATCAACAAATAGTAGCATAAACACCCTAGCATGAAATCAACATTTTTAAGCAAAGACATTGAGATCAAATAAAACCAAGGTATACATGCATAATCATGATAACAACATGTTCTACTATCCATTACCAATCAATTGCAACATGTAAATCCAAAGAACCTCAAGAATAAAACAAGTTATTACTAACAATTTCAAGAATACCACAATCCATGTTTAAACATGCAAAACATGGTATAACTATGAGAAATTGAAGAAATAAACTTGCAAAAGTTAAGAAAATCATACCACAATTGACTGTAAGTAAGTAGAAACCCAAAAACACCAAAACACTTAAGCCCTAGAAATTAGGGGAATTGAAAAGATGGGATTTTTGTGAGGAATTTTTGGTGGAGATTGTAGAAATGGAGTAGAGGATGGAAAATAAGTGAGAAAAACAGAAGATTGGACGGCTCGCACATCCACCCCAACCTTTTTGATGGTGGTTGGGGTTACCATGGGTGGCCCTATGAGCACTTTAACCAATCCTTCCACCCATTTATGGACACTCCCGGGTTCGATTTTGAGAACCCCCCTCAACCTAGAGGGCAAGGAGAAAGGTCCCTATCATGAGGGTTCCCTTCCTTCCCCCCGGAACTTCTAACTTTTACCTTTTGCTCGGGACGTGCAAAAGACTAGTGTGGGGGAGGATGTTCCTTTTGGGTTGGTTGAAGTGTACATAAGAGGGGAGGGTAGTGTGGTAGGGTAGTGGCCTTGTTGTAGTTGATGATTTTGATGATGTTGTGATGGTGATGTGATGATGATGATAATGATGTGATGGTGATGATGGTGATGTTTTGATGATGTTTTTATGATGATTTTTGCTGATTTTTGACAATTTCTGATGATTCTTGAGCTTTGTGTAGGCGAAGATGCTCCCAAGAAAAAAATCCAAAATTCCCGACAATCCAAATTCCCTTAATCCAAACTTTGTAGATAACTTTTTATTTATTTTTCTTTACTTTTTATTTATTTTTCTTTTTATCTATAACTTTAGTCTTTTTCTTTAGTTTCTAACTTTTTTTTTATTTTTCTTGTTTTGTCATAGTTTCTTTTGTTTTGGCTCACCTTTCTTGAAGCTTGAAAGCGGAAACGAAGGAAGTTAAGGAGCAACACAAGCTCCCTTGGTGAGATTGTATGAATTATCTTGTCTTCCATTTCAAGCGGCATTTGGTGAGACATTTCCTCTCTTTTATTTGCTCTTTCTTTGAGTGTTTAGTCTAGGTTAGATTAGGAAGAAGTTGAATGGTTCGAGGATGTTTGCTTTTGGTTATATGGAACCTGGGATCGTTGATGTTGTTATCGAACGATCACTTGTATGACGATTGGGATTTAATTGAATTATATGCCTCGTATGTGAACGTTTTTGATTTCTTCCTCTTTCTTTTGTTTTGTTTCCCCTCTTTTGTGTTATAAGCATAATTATGACAATTTGAAATGATCTTTTATGTGTAGTTTTCTCACTCTTTTGGATTGGTTTGCCTTGATGTGTCTTTGAATGCTTATCTTCCAAGTTGTTGAGGGTTTGCACGGTTTGAGAATGCTTTGGGTTGAGTTAGACACATTGTAAGCTAAGGTAGCCCGGTTTAGAACTTTTGAGGACGTTTGAACCCCTATTTCACGGGAAAGTGGTAAGATGGTGTTGCTCTCTATGGTGGATAGGATTCCCTTGGTTAGTATTTGCTATATTTCTTATCCTGTGTGAGCGTCATTTGTTCTAGCCTTCATCATTCTTGTGAGCGGCACTTAAGATCCTTAACTATGCATGTCTTAATCTTTGTGTTGGCGTCTAACTCCCAAGATCGTGACCATATAACTCAAGAGGAGGAAGAGGGCATTTCTTCTCATTTTTATTTGTTTTCTTTGTGTTTTGTTACAAATTTGGTTTTCATATTTACATTCACCCTCTTGATAACCAATTTGAGCCTTATTTCCCCTTTCTTGACTTAGCCATATTACAAACCTATCGGCCTATGTTCTACCAACCCTTGTATTTAGTGAAGCATTGGCTTGTGAGGTTCGAGTTTGATAATGTTGAAATTGAGCAAGAAGGTTGTGTAATTTGGTTCAAATAAGGTTTTGAAAGACTATGCATGAAAAGAGTACGCAAATAGGTTTGGCAAGAAAGTTGAAACTCATGAAAAAAAAATAAAAATAATTTTGAAGTAATGTGGTGTGGTTTGTTTTGAAAGGTTGTATGTTTGAAGAATAGGTTCAATTCTTAGAATGTTCTTGAGAGATGGCCACTCTTACACTTCACTTAAGAATTGCCACCAAAATTTTCAAATTGTTTCCCAACCATAACCCCTAGCCATGACATTACAACCCTACTTAAGACACTTGGATTCTAGAGGGGCGTGGTCAAAGAACGGTGGAGGGAGATAGATTTCAACCCTATGGAGAGAGTATGCATAGTTGAGATGTCGGGATGACCCTATGATTCCACATTAAATTTTCTATTTCCGGTTCCCTCGAGGAACCATGAGAAGCTAGCTAGGGGATTAATTGAAGCTAGTTGAGAGAACGCGGACCGTCTTGGTTGGGGCTAGAGCGGAGAATGAAATCATTAATTCTTTAAGCTTAGCTTAGGTTTGTCTTTTTCAACCTTGGGCATCTTGGAACGTGTTTTCCCTCTTTGAATTGAGAAAGATAAGTATTCTTTGGTGCATTTATTTGCGAATGAGTCCAAATTGAGCATTTCATTATCTTGAGGCTTGTTTGGTTTTGCTTAAAACCTTGTCATGATTATGTTTGTTGTGTTTGTCTTTTTGTTCCAGTTTTCCTTGCTTGACGACAAGCAAGTAGCAAGTGTGGGTGTAGGGAATAAATTTCAAGCATTAAACCCCTAACTTGAACCCCACTGTGATCATAAACTAAAGGACGGTGGGGTCAAAAAGGGAAGAAGATAGAGTAAAAGAGTCGCCAACAAGTTTTAGGAACTTGTAAACCGTTCACAGGGTGAAGGTTACACCCCTTAACGACCCAAGAGATCGTCAACTCCATAAGGTCTAGAACCAAAGAAGGGTTCGGCGATGAAGGTACAAATCCAACCTAAAAAAAGTTTAACCTGCCCTAATAATAAGCCTCTACTTTATTCTGATCGTATTCATGTCCGCTTTCTAACTAACATGCAAGCAATAGGATTAATCCTAAACCAGTTTATCAATGTTGGTTGAATATTAATGCAAAAACAAATCTGTTATTGGCGATCACTTGAATTATAATCACATTAACCCTAACAAGATTATTAATTATCTTATTAAGCGTGATTACAAGTACCAATTCCCTTTAAACATACATAAAAGGTGTGATCAAGCAATAAATAAATAAATATCAAGCAACATAATAATGAATATCATAACAATAATCATGAATAATAATAATAATAATATCATCATAGATAAAATAATCATCATCAGAATAATAATAACAATAATATTCATAATCATCATAAATTATAACAATTATAATCATAATCATGTTCATGTTAATATTAAAGCATAATAAAAATAGCAAGATCCTAAGCATGATACTAACAAGATTAATAGCAAACCCTAGCATGTCACTAAGCAATAAAAATCAAATCTTTAACCCTAACAGGATACTAACATTCATAAATATTAGGAAGAAAATTGGAAGCATCGTAACAATCATATTTTGCATATTTGATATTATAACCTTTTCCCTAAACATGATACTAGGAATATCATAATAACAATTTTAACATGATTTCTACATCATAACATCAATAAAAACCTTTAAAGTACTTACTTTGATATTTCGTACCTCTTTCTAATAACAAAATACACGCGTTAGTAACTTCAAAGAAAATAATAAACAAACAATTAAATTAAATAATTGAAAGAGAGATTTGGGACCAAACCCTCAGAAATTAAACCTTTCACGTCTAGGGCGAAGGCAACTTCGAATATGGCGAGGTGTTTCTAGATCTTGCGAATGCGGAATTTTGTATGCGAAAACAAAATTTAGAGAAAGAGAAAGAGATGAATGATCAAAAGAATTAGAGGATTAATTGAATGAAAACTGATTGTAGGCGAATGCTAATTAAAACTGATTGTAGATGAGAACTCATGAATGATGAGAATTAGTGAATGAAAACAAAGTTTTTAATATGTTATTTATAGAGAAAATCAGTCAAAAAGATAAAATATCAAAACAGAGTCTAGCGCACAAAAAACAGAACTGGCGCAAACCCTGGCTAACTGGCGCTAGGCACCAACACTAGCGCCAGGCCTGGTTTCAGGCGCCAATGCCTGGGGTTGGGCACCAAGCCTGTTTTTAACGCGTTTTCGAAAATTAGATAAGTTTGCCGTACTGGAGGATAAAATCATATAATTCCCTCAAAAATGCTATTTGATTTTAATTAAAACTCTGAAAAGTCAAAAGTCAATTTATCAATGCTAATTGAATTAGGAATGAAAAAAACCTTCTAGAAGAATCTAGAAGACTAAAAGCATTCCTAATTTCAATAGGAATGATAAATCATATTAGGCCCTCCCCTAGATCATTGGGCCGCATGTAAGGCTCAAACCGGGCCCAGTTTAGTAAATTGGCCATAATTTCCTTAATATTCATCGGAATTGGGCTTATAATATATCGTTGGAAAGGTCTTTGCAAGCCCCATCCAACTAAACTATTATTGGACCCATATCATAAACCAACCAAACTGGATTGACTGTTTTCTTAAAAATAAGTTTTCAAAAACAGAGAGAAGAGAAAAGAAATTAAAACTATCCGCAACACTAGACTTTCCATACTTTCGCTTCGTTCGATTATGATTCGACGTGAAAGGTACTCATCACTGGGTTTGGTTTTGGGGAGACACCAATGGGTGTCTACAGAAGCCCCCACTTTGACTGAGTTTGGAGAAACGCAAGTTTCAAAAACAAAAGTCAAAGTATCGATAGGGACGGAGAATGATTTAGAACGTTCTGCGATCCTAAACCAATCTTGTAACGCCGATACCTGCAAACTAATTTTAGTTAAACAGATAAAAGAGTTAAGAAATGTGTATCTTGCACCGTCGAGCACACGTCTCTGAAAGTAACCGATTGTTGCCGCTGTTGTTGCTTTGATGACCTCCTGCAAGCTAGAGAACGCCATCCCGCTTGAAAACCGCAACGCCCGTAACTGCTTCCAATATAGAAGACTGCTTCGCCTGAAATGATCCTCTTCCGCTTTGATAATATTCCACATCCAAAGGAATACTATCGAAGATTGCTTCTCTTGAAACAATCCTCATCCGCATTGATAATATTCCACGTCCAAGGGAATACTATCGAAGATTGCTTCTCTTGAAACAATCCTTAGCTGTTTGTGACAACTCTCCATAATCCAGGGAACGCCACCTTGTTGTTTCGATGTTCACTCGTCTCTACACAAAGAGCTTCTTTTTGATATGTTCACGCGTCTCTAAACAAAGAGCTTCTTTATTATATTCTTTTTTAATATGAACTTCTAAATGATGTGTCCACGCATCTCTGAAAGAAGAGCTTCATAATAGGATGCCCACACGTCTCTGAGAAAAAGAGCTTGAAAAGGATTGTTCACGCGTCTCTGAACAAAAGAGCTTGATTGATATGCCCACGCGTCTCTAGACAATATAGCTTGAATGAAATGTCCACGCGTCTCTGAACAAAAGAGCTTTGATGATATGCCCACGCTTCTCTGGAGAAAAAGAGCTTTTGAATGATATGCCCACGCGTCTCTGGAGCAAAAGAGCTTGATGGAAATGTTCACGCGTCTCTGAACAATAAAGCTTCGGTACTTAAACGTTTGTTGCGATAATGTCTTGAAGAAAAAATTTCCGAAGACCAACGTTTGTCGATCTATAAAGCTCGCCTGAACTTTATTTCTGCTAAAACTAGTATGTCGGTGTCTCCGTGATTAGGCGCTTTAAGCTAAGTGAGACGATCTTTCATCAGGTCGACCACTTATTGTGATTGTAATCAAACTGACTGCTTGATCATGTCAAATTGCTTATAGGGGCTAAATGGCGTACCAAGGAACCCGAAATTGCTGTATGAGATCGAAATCACCTTTCTGAGAGGCTTCGAGCTCTGTCGCTGCTGAAATATCTCTGGCGCCAAGGATTGACTCTGTCGCCGAATGATGTGATAGGGTCTTCCCTATTCTGCTGCACTTGTATTTATTTTTTACTATAGAACTTTGCCAATTTCTTTAAGCATCTTAGGGTTGACCTAAGGCGTAAATATCTTAGGGTTGACCTAAGGTTTAATGTTGCTTGACTCATCAACTTGACCAACTCAAGGTATTCGATATGATTTATTGACTCGAGGTTGACTCAACTCGAAGTGAAATGACACGTGTGACTCGTGACCCGTGTGTGCATTGTGCGACTCGAAAATGCAAAAATACAAAAAGTTTCCTTCATTTTTGTTTGTGGAGGGTACCGACTTTCTCCCGAAAAAGAAAGACGCAAAAAAAGAATCGAAGTTTGAAGATGCATGTTGAACAAGCTTAGTCAAATGTTGTTTGATACTATCTCTCAAGGTGCAAGGATTAATCCATCCTAGGCTATCTCAATTGTTGACTCAATGATGAAAGCATTTGGGTAACTTAGGCACGGAGGCTAAGCACTTCATACTTCGTGATGCAATGACAATTATGATTGATGAGTGATATGACAAGGCATGCTTCAGCGTTATGTTAAGATTTCATGACGAAGGGTTCCTAAGGGAAGTATATTTGGTCATGTATCTGTGCAGTGTGTGAAATTGACACTAAAGCTAGGCCGCAAAGGCTAAGTGTGTGGAGAAAATATTATTGAAAAGAGTCAAATGGTGGTGACTCTTAGGCTAGGTAAGCTAATGATATAAGGATCAAGCCCCCCAAGTCTAGCTCTAAGTAAAAAGGGATAAGCATAGGAGATCCCTTGATATGATAATGGTGGAAGTGTGTTAATGTGAATATGAATGCATGTTTATTACGGCCGCACCTTAATGTGAGTTTGCCTATGTATCCGTTAGGAATCAGACCGAACGTAACTCTAGCCGAACCTCGCACAAGTATGTGTATACCTCAAAAAGGTCTTTTTAAGGGTTGTAACGTGGTTAGGCTAAAGGTTGAAGAAGATGGGAATAAAAAGCTCAAGACCTTAGATAAGCCCCCAAGGTGTGCAACTTTGCTTTTGAATCTTTATATTTTGTGCTTGAGTTCCTACTCTTTTTTAGCTCTCTTTTTTTTCTTTTGCTTTAGCATTTATTTTATTTTTATAAGTGTGGGCAATCCCGATCATGCGGTCTATCACTCACTTAGCATTCACGTTTTTCAGGCATGGTACCGAGCACTCGATAAGAGACGCAATCTGAGACGTGTTCTTATCGTAGACATGTTTTCATATCAAAGACATTGGAAAACTTGCCCTTTTGTACACTTTTATTTATTTTTTGCTATTTTTGCTATTTTAATCTTTTGAATTTGCTCAAGCTTTCTTTAGAATTGCAAAAGTTGCACACCATCCCATCCCAAGGATAGATAGATGTAGGTTGAAAAAAGAAAGGTCTATCGTTAGACGAGGCTCAAAGTGGTTTATGAAGAAAGGATTGCATATTTGAAAGGTGAAAGGAGATATGATGTGGCTACAAGGGTGCCTCAAATCATTGGTATACCTTGTGCTTAATTTGACATGGATTATTTTTTTATTTTTTTTAAATGCAATATAATGAAATGATCATATATAAGGAAATAAATGCTCATTTTTATTAAAAGAAAATATATATTGATCCTACAAAATAAATCTAAAGAGAATAAAAAAGGTGCCTATGCTAGACTTATTGGGGAAGGGGTAAATAAAAAAAGAAATAGAAAAAAGAGGTCACGAAATCTTGTCGTTGAAGCTCGCCTCTTGTCTTGTGTTGTTTCCTTTATCATCACTCGCTCTTCTTGTAAACTGGAGGTATAGGAAGCTTGTTATTATCAATCAAATGTTGGATAGCCTCCTTTAGCTTCCAATAGCTCTCAGTAGCATGACCCCTACCTTGGTGGTACTTGCAGTGTTCGTTTGGATTCCAACTAGGAAATCTTTTCTTAAGTGGGGGATCTTGAATAGGTCCAATGGGAGTAATGATTCCCTTGGCATGGAGTCGATCGAAAGCATCATCGTAGCTAATTCCAATAGGGGTAAATTCCCTTTTCGGTTGCTTTCGATTACCTATGGCTAGGATCTCACCAAGGTCGAAATTACCAACACTATTACTAGAGTAGGTGTTTTCGGAAGAAGAAGGATAGTCGTTCTTCTTCCCTTTACAGCCACTGTTACAATTGTTACTAATCTTGGCCTTCTTGTCGCGCGGAGGAACATGAAGGAGATTTGGATCAATGAGATCTAGAACACGATCTTTGAGGGAGAGACATACTTCGGCGGTGTGACCACGACTTCTATGGTATCGACAATAAGAATTTGGATCCCAATTGAGAAACCGGTTTTTAGGCAGAGGGTCTTAACTGGGACCAATGGGGTGGATAAGACCTTGATCATGAAGACAGTCGAAAGCTTCATTGTAAGTCATTCTTATTGGTGTGTATTCCTCAATGGTTCGTTTTGTCTGTGGCTTAGGAACATTGAGTTCTTCATTAAACTCTTGGCGAGAATTTTGTTCAATGGCCATCACCCAATTTGCTAATCCTTCTACCACATTCAAGAGCATGGCAATGACATCTTGCAGTTTTCGAACATCCTCTTTCAGATTTGATGAGTCTTCTTTGGTATTATCTAAGAAAAGACTTTCATCCTCCTCAATTATGGCCACTTCATCGAGAGAGGTTATATAAGCTGTCTCGATCATGGGCTCTCCTACAAGTATGATAAGAAGTGATGGATCGAAGGATGCTTGGTGATTTTCGATGGCTAGAATCTCGGAAGTTTCATTGTTATCGATCAGATCTTGAATAGCTTCTTTGAGTTTCCAACACTCCTCAGTGTCGTGACCCTTCCCTTGATGATATTTGCAGTGCTTATTAGGGTCCCACTTAGGTTGCCCGACATATCTTTTCCTTCACTCGATTTGCGCCCGATCGGGCAAAATTTGCTCGAGTTTCTGACTGCACTTGCGCGCCCGATCGGGCAACATCGCCCGAACGGGCGAAATAAGCTCCGATTTCCAACTCTCCTTGCGCGCCCGATCGGGCAGCCACGCCCGATCTAGCGAATTTAAGGCTGGAATTTTGCCTTGCTTGCGCTCCGATTTCCTTAGATTTTTATTCGTCTTCAAATTTTTCTTAGTCTTTTGATCTCTTAAACCTATTCCTGTACAAAAACTCTTATAAATGGTAAGATTTCACTCTCCTCGCCTCTCTAAAATAAAAATAAATAAAAAGAAAAACTAGTCTAGAAAGCAAGAAATACGGGTTGCCTCCCGCAAAGCGCTGGTTTATCTAGGTCCCGCATGACCCTCTTACCATAGTGAAACTCAAAGTGAATTGGAGCCACTTAGGTGAAGTATATCAACTGCACCAATTGTAGCCCCCTCATGATATAGCTTGAGTCTTTGGCCACTAACCTTGAATTCATTACCATGTTCGTCGAAAACTTCCACAGAACCGAATTGTTGGCCCTTTTTACGATAAAAGGACCCGACCACATTGACCTTAACTTTCCTGGGAAAAGTTTAAGTTGTGAGTTGAATAGTAACACTTTATCACCCTCCTTGAATTTTCTCGGAAGGATCATCTTGTCGTGCCACTTCTTCGTCTTCTCTTTGTAGACTCGAGACCTATCATAGGCCGTCAACCTAAACTCATCGAGTTGATTAAGTTGAAGTAACCTCTTTTCTCCCGCTAGTTTGGCATCTAGATTGAGCTCCTTAATAGCCCAATATGCCTTATATTCTAATTCGACCGGGAGATGACATGCTTTTCCGTACACGAGTCTATACCGGCAACGACGCCAAATTTTGACAGGGTAAAGTCGTATCCCCTAATAAAAAATAGTTACCTAAGTCCTCTAATTAAAGTAGATGGGACATGTCTTTTTACTCCTAATTAATTATTATAATCTAAATTATCTATGTAACAAATATTTTTGTGAATAAAATCTAAACTACGGAGAATAAAGTCGAAAGGAATAAAGTAGGGAGAAAATCAAATATTAAAAGGCCTAGGGCATAGGTTCACTAATAAACAATATTCCACGGCAATTCATAATAAGCAATCATCAAGCATTAGTTAATCAGATTATAAAGGGCTTTCGCTACGTATTATTATCACAGAGTTAATTTACCGGTATTAAATCTCATCTGTCGAATCTCGACTTAACCATTTATAAATTAATCCGCCTATTGAAACTAAGCCTAAATATCAATTCTCATATGTCGAATCTCGAATTAATATTGCTAAACTCATATAATTAAATCTGGCCAAACCTAATTGCATAGCATTATAACAACCAATAGGAAATCAACCAAGCATGGATAATTAACAATCACAAAATTACCCCTTCATATCATTTATTAGATCCCCATAAACCCTAGAAATTAAACTACTCACGCATCATCATAACTAAACTAATCAAATAAATAAATAATAGCATAATCAAAGAAGTAAATAAAATAGCTGAAATTAAAAGAGAAGAAATAGTTACCAAAAAGAAATCTGGAATTAATGGAAGAATTAAGAACAAAAGTTGAGAGAGAATTTAAGACAGAGAAAAATTCTAAGTAGAGAGAGAAAGTCTAAGAAAGAAGGTAATCTAAAAATCTGTGCAAAAATCGTACTTAAACGTTTCTTAAAACAAAAATTAAAACTAAACTAATCGGGCTACATAAAAAACACGCTCCCGATCGGGTGAAGGGAACTGGATCTTTGATGGGCCCTATGGGCATGACTAGTCCTTTGTGATGTAGCTTCTCGAAAGCTGTTTCATAACTCATGCCAAGTGGAGTCGTGGTTTAGAGGCGTTGGTGGCATGTACTTCATTAACGGGAGAGGAAGAAGAAGGATGGTCGCTCTTCTTTCCTCTCGCACTATTATCTTTCAGAAGGTCATCTTCAATGTCAATGCCTATGCTATACACAGCCTTGAAAGTATTTAAATTGTGTTGGTACTTCAAGTGCCTTGAATACTTCCCTTGGAGATTCTTGATAAACATCCTCACATATTCTTTTTCGGTAGGAACCTTGACCATATTAGCAGAAGTTTCCCTCCATTTGTTGAAGAAAGAAGTGAACCCTTCGTTGTCTATGGTTTGTTTCGTCTTGGATGTTGAACTTATATCTATCTATGAAAGCGTTTGTTATCGACTCCCAAGAAGAGGTTTTTTCTTTCTCGAGAGAAAAGAACCATTGTTGACAAACGGTTTCGAGAGATAGTGGGAACAGAGAGGGGAAAACCTTCTTATCGATACCCTTAATGCTCATTATAGTTTCAAAAGCTCTTAGATGAAAGTAAGGGTTATCTATTGCCTTGAATTTAGGGATGTCAGTGGCGTTGAACTTATGTGGAAGAAGTTCCTTGTCCAGCGAGACCCCTTGTGAACTCATGCCCTGAAATTTATAGTCACTAGATAGCTTTCTTAGACTCTCTTGCATGAGGTCCATTTGTTGTTGCTTCACGGGATCATCGATCTTGAGTGTGAGTAGATTTAGTGTCTCAGTCACGTTAGTCAATTGACTCCTAAGTTCATTAACTTCCTCTTGAGTTACCATTATCTTCTTAGCCTTCCTCTTTTGACGAATCGGTTTATCAAAAAGTGAGACTTGAAAAAAGAGGTTGCCCTTGATTAATCGCCCTTCTCTCCTCGACCAAGTACTGTGGAAAAGGAAATTGGGGATATTTATTGTTCATTTTTAACTCAAACTTTATTCAACATGCAATGGATGGAGGAAGTGAAAAAAGATTGGAATAGAATGTGAAAGAAGATTTAGATGGAGAGATATGAAGAATTAGGAATAGAATGTACCCCCCAACTCATGCATGAACCTAGGACATGGTCATGGTGATATATAAAAAGTGTGTGCTATGACTAGTGAGTGTATGTGACATGTTAAGACTTGTGTCATGACCATGTGGCTAGACTACGTGACTAGACTCAAGCAAAGATTAAATTAAGACCTCGCGTATATGCATTAAACTGGACAGACTGTGGTATTTTAGTCATAACTTTTTATTTGCGACTCTTATTGGGATAAAACCAACGCCAAATTAAAGAAAAAACTCGGGCCTACAGATCCATAGGTTAGATGACTCGTAGTTCTTTCTAGAACTCCGGATATGACCAAAACAAGTTGACGTTTGTGCAGTATACGGGAATAAAAATCCTGGTTGACTTAAAGGAACTATGATTCGATTTTATGTTTATTTATTAGCTCAAATTAATTAATTAATTAATTAAAAAAATTCCTTTAGTCATTAATCAGTTTATTTAGTCTTAACACAAGTCAAACAAACGGTTAGAAAAAATCACATAGAGTATGCACAACAAATAATGCACAATTAGTCAAGTAGGCACAATATGATGCAATGAGTTTGCAACCTAACCATGGCTCTAGTTCTCTAAAGTTCGGGATATGGTTTAGTCAATAGAGGGTCCATGGTTAATTGTCCGGATGCACCGCGCGGAAGCCTAAACGTGAAGGGTTGGCGCGAGTGGATGGGACACCGCGAGTTTTAGAAAAAACTCGCTTCCATGGTTTGGTGAATTCAACAATCTCGGATGTACCCTTTGTTGCACGGAGCGTTCAATCGGGTAGATGGAGCATGAATTCCCAAAGGGTTATGTCCATATGTAGAACACATATGGGTTTCAGAAAAGTGAGAAAAAATTCAATCAGGAAGTAGGATCGAGAAAACAATACGAAAAACTGGTCGAAATTAGAACGCATATTTCTGGCTCGGTATTGGGGGAGGTTGGCGCCAGCAATCAGGGGCTGGCGCCAGCTTTTAGCTGTAGCGCCTGGCGCCAATACAGGCGTCTGGCGCTACGACTAAAATGCTGGCGCCAAGCTCTGGCCCCTGACGCTACTTCCCACATGCCTCAACAGCTTTCTATGCTCGATAAAATTTTCCAGTTTCACGCGGTGTTATTTCGATCCTAGTTGTGACAGATATTTCTCAAATTTCCTACGTGTAAAATCCTATGTTTTTAACTCATTACGGATGGTCTTTCCAATGAGATCTTTTTTGTGCATATGACAATAATGTTAATCAAAATTACTCAAATGAAATACTTAGAAAATTTCGAGTCTCATCCACTCATTCTAAATCATTGCCGAAACAAATTCAAGAATCAAAATAGAAATTCTCCCCACTGGAGTCGCCAAAAAAATGTAGGGAATAAATTTCAAGCGTTAAACCCCTAGCTTGAACCCCACTGTGATCATACACTAAAGTACGGTGGCGTCCAAAAGGGAAGAAGGTAGAGTAAAAGAGTCGCCAACAAGTTTTAGGAACTTGTAAACCGTTCACAGGGTGAAGGTTACACCCCTTAACGATCTAAGAGATCGTCAACTCCATAAGGTCTAAAACCAAATAAGGGTTCGGGGATGAAGGTACAAATCCAACCTAAAAGAGGTTGAACCTGCCCTAATAATAGGCCTCTACTTTATTCTGATCGTATTCATGTGCGCTTTCTGACTAACATGCAAGCAATAGTATTAATCCTAAACCTGTTTATCTATGTTGGTTGAATATTAATGCAAAAATAAATCTATTATTGGCGATCACTTGAATTATAATCACATTAACCCTAACAAGATTATTAATTATCTTATTAAGCGTGATTACAAGTACCAATTCCCTTTAAACATACATAAAAGGTGTGATCAAGCAATAAATAAATAAATATCAAGCAACATAATAATGAATATCATAACAATAATCATGAATAATAATAATAATATCATGATAGATAAAATAATCATCATCAGAATAATAATAACAATAATATTCATAATCATCATAAATTATAACAATTATAATCATAATCATGTTCATGTTAATATTACAGCATAATAAAAATAGCAAGATTCTAGGCATGATACTAACAAGATTAATAGCAAACCCTAGCATGTCACTAAGAAATAAAAATCAAATCTTTAACCCTAACATAATACTAACAATCATAAATATTAGGAAGAAAATAGGAAGCATCGTAACAATCATATTTTGCATATTTGATATTATAACCTTTTCCCTAAACATGATACTAGGAATATCATAATAACAATTTAAACATGATTTCTACATCTTAACATCAATAAATACCTTTAAAGTACTTACTTTGATGTTTCGTACCTCTTTCTAATAACAAAATACACGCGTTAGTAACTTCAAGGAAAATAATAAACAAACAATTAAATTAAATAATTGAAAGAGAGATTTGGGACCAAACCCTCAGAAATTAAACCTTTCACGTCTAGGGCGAAGGCAACTTCGAATATGGCGAGGTGTTTCTAGATCTTGCGAATGCGGAATTTTGTATGCAAAAACAAAGTTTAGAGAAAGAGAAAGAGATGAATGATCAAAAGAATTAGAGGATTAATTAAATGAAAACTGATTGTAGGCGAATGCTAATTAAAACTGATTGTAGATGAGAACTCGTGAACGATGAGAATTGGTGAATGAGAACGGAGTTTTTAATACGTTATTTATAGAGAAAATCAGCCAAAAAAGATAAAATATCAAAACAGAGTCTAACGCACAAAAAATAGAACTGGCGCAAACCCTGGCTAACTGGCGCTAGGCACCAACACTAGCGCCTGGCGCTAATGGCTAGCGCCAGGCACCAGGCCTGGTTCCAGGCGCCAATGCCGGGGGTCAGGCGCCAAGCCTGTTTTTAATGCGTTTTCGAAAAATCAAATAAGTTTGCCGTACTGGAGGATAAAATCATATAATTCCCTCAAAAATGCTATTTGATTTTGATTAAAACTCTAAAAAGTCAAAAGTCAATTTATCAATGCTAATTGAATAAGGAATGAAAAGAACCTTCTAGAAGAATAAAAGCATTCCTAATTTCAATAGGAATGATAAATCATATTAGGCCCTCCCCTAGATTATTGGGCCGCATATAAGGCTCAAACCGGGCCCAGTTTAGTAAATTGGCCATAATTTCTTCAATACTCATCGGAATTGGGCTTATAATATATCGTTGTAAAGGTCTTTGCAAGCCCCATCCAACTACACTATTATTAGACCCATATCATGAACCAACCAAACTGGATTGACTGTTTTATTAAAAATAAGTTTTCAAAAACAAAGAGAAGAGAAAAGAAATTAAAACTATCCGCAACACTAGACTTTCCACACTTTCGCTTCATTCGATTATGATTCGACGTGAAAGGTACTCATCACTGGGTTTGGTTTTGGGGAGACACAAATGGGTGTCTACAGTGGGGGATTTTGATGAGTGGCATTTATGCCACTCTTTTATCCTTTTTCTTTAAGGATTCTCCCCTCATTTGCACTTGTTTGACCCTTTTTCTAAGCATTTTTACTTAGTTTTGCTTCCTATTTTCTTTTCTCCTTATCTTTCCTTTTCTTAGTCTTCTTGCTTTGTTTTTATTGTGATTTCCATGCTTATGCTTTGTAGGAACCATCGAGATTTTCAAGAGGAGGAAGCTAAGCTCAAGGGAAGCTGAAGGAAGCATGATTCAGAAGTGGTTCGGCCGAACCTCCTGAAGGTGTGGCCGAACCTGCTCAGTGGTTCGGCCGAACGTCGAGGCAGGGACAAGATGTAATTTGGCAATTTTGCAAGAGTGGTCGAACCACAGATGTTTGACCAGACTAGGATCAGGGAGGTTCGACCGAACCTACCAATGGTTCGGCCGAACCTACCCTGTAGTCCGGCCGAACCTTCCCATTGTTCAGTCGAACCTCTCCTTTTTTCAGCTGGCTCTGTATGGACTATATAAGTCCCATCTTAGAACGTTTTGATGTAATTTTTGGATTAAATTAGTTTTAATTTTGGAGAACATTAGCCTAATCTTGAGAGAGAGAAAAATAGATTTTTATTCAAGCTTCCTTTATTGTATTCAACTTTGCTCAAGTTTTAATCTTCCATTAATCAAGCAAGAATTCAAGTTTTCATTTTTCATTAATCCTTTCTTTAGTAATCTCTTCTCCTTTCCTTTAGTATTATTTATTTGTTTTATTGCAACTTATTCTTGTCAATCTTATTAGCTTATCTAGTTGTTATTGATGTCATATATTTTAATCATGTTTTGTTTTGAGTTTCTTGAGTTTATTTCTAGTTTTGATATTATGTTTAATCTCCCTTCTCTAGGCTAAACTTTTAGCTAGGGGAAGGGGGTGGAAGATATGATTTGATATTGGATGAATGATGAACGTTGGATTGAAATTATGCCATATATTGATGAAAGACATGATTTTTTTTAGCTTGGGAGTATTGTTGCACACTATTTAATGTTTTCTAGTTTAAATGCATGAAAGTGATTTGAGCTAGACTATGGTCACCTCTATTTTAATGATTGCATGAGAATGAGTTATTAAAGTGGAGTTTTTATGGATTGTGCTTCTTTATTCTCTTGATTTGATTGTAACTAATAGGATGCATGAGAATGATCGTTATTAGTGTAGACCTCTTTCATTGATTTGCTTAGAGTATTGCATGAGAATGAAATGTTTAGGTAGAATCTCATATTCTTTAGCATATGTTTCATGATAATCACCATTATTCTCCTCTTTCTAATCATATTGGACACCCTCGTATCCCTAGCGTCATTTTCTATTGATTTTAATCATTATTTTCTTGCTTACTTGTAGTTTTAGTGTTCTACTCAACAAAACCAACAAAAACAATCCCCTTTTCACTCTTGCATTAGTGATATTTGATGTTGAATTAGCGTGCTTCCCTAGTGGTTCGACCCTTTACTTTCCACTAACTAGTTTAGTGTAGGTTTAGGTATTATAAATGATTAATTTGGTTAGGGTAGTAGCTTAACGACCTACTTTTAACCTCGACCACTTACTCAAGTCTTGCTTGTTAAACACCGCAAACCCCAGAATGCGGTGTAGAATACGGAGCACAGGGTGGATAATATGGTTGGCCACCAAATACCTAGTGTTGAACTTTTCAAAATCAGTAATCATTTGCCACCATAAAAAAACATCGTACTCAGGGAATAGGCTCAATGAAGGGGCAAGCAGGTCCGCCTCTGGGTTCAAATCCAATAATACATTAAGATCACTAAGAGTCATAGTGTGCTGGTTGTTGAACAGTTGGAAGGAAATTTAGAAGTCGTTCCCATAAGGCTCCTTTTCAAATGAGGCCAAGAACTCGAAGGTGGGCTCCTTATATGTTCGAAATTGATGCTTGATGAACTCACTCATCCAATAATCATACTAATATTATAAAGAAAATAAGTGCTCGTGACCCTAGGAATTCTGAGTGAGTTCTAGTGCCCCGTGTGGGTTTGTTAGTGTTTTAAGTCGGTTCATGTGTCAAATTCGATCGTTGTTCCTGTAATTCAATTTGTTCTCTCGTCTGTTCTCTTAATAATTTCTTTGGTGTTTGTCGTTGAGTGGAAATATGGATGAAAAAATCTTGGAAGAATGGGGTAAACTCAAGTTGACTGATGAAGAGGATGTTGTGGTTGGGTGCAATTCTGAAGTTGCCGAAGAGGATGACTCGGATCTTAAAATCTCTTTCTCCCTAATTGGAAAACTTCTGACAAATAAGCCTTTCAATTTGGATGCATTAAAGAAAACCCTAACATCAATTTGGAGTTTGAAAGATAGTGTGGCGGTCCGATCGGTGGAATCCAATCTGTTTGTATTCCAATTTTTCTCTGCAACAGATAAAGATCATGTGTTAATGGGCTGCCCTTGGACTTTTAGGGACCAAATTTTGATACTCAAATAAATGGCGGGTGATGAGCAGTCGTCTGAAGTTGTTCTTGATTGCTCGCCTTTCTGGGTACGCTTAATTGATGTGCCTTTTAATAAGAGAAAGCATAGTGTGGCTGTTGATATTGCTAATGCACTTGGTGGATTCATTGAATATGATGATAGTGATCCACTAGGTAAGGAGGTGGACATGCGAATTAAGGTAATTCTTGCCCTTAATAAACCTTTGCGTCGAGGAGTCGAAATTGCTATGACTTTTAATTCGGTGAAATGGATTGATATAAAATATGAACGTCTTGGTGAGTTCTGCTTTTTCTGTGGCAAGTTGGGACATATAGATAAAGAATTCCATGACCATGAGCTTGAACAGGACGAGAAGATAGTGAATCAATATGGCCCATATCTTCGTGCCTCGCCCAATAGACGACGAAACATCATATCAATGGCAGAGAAGGAGAAACAGAAGGCCTGGCTACAATCCATGAAAAAAGAACGAACCAGGGAACTAAACTATCAGGACCCAGGTACAATAAAACTTGGTCCTCCAAGTGTAGTGCGCAAGCTGTTATTCAATTCTCCGGGATGGAAGAAATCGAGTGTAGACAATAGTACAGAGATGAAAGTGCTTAAAGTGAGAGCTGAGACAGGGGAGGTACTAGGTACAAATAGTGTTTTGGCAGAGGGGATCGTTAGTGAGAATGTTGTGCAAAATGTGGATGGTGGGGTGGGTATAGGTGTGAGTATGCTTACTGGTGAGAGAAATGGGGGTGAGGGAGGAGGGTTGGTGATATGGGAGGAAAGCATAGGGGAAGGGGGTAGAGTGGGAAGTGATGCAGGGGATGTCAGGGAAAGAAAGGAGGCTGGGAAAATAAAGAGAAAATTTAAGAGAGTAAATTCAAAGGGGAGGGAGACAAAGACTGGTGAGGGTTTTGATACCATTATGCAAGATGTAATCTTTACTAAAAGAAGCAGGAGTATTGAAGGGGAGGTGGATGGTGATGCTATGGTTGGGATACAATAAAAGATGTTAAAAATGAGTGGTGAATTGATGACTGGGGAAAGCTCTATCCAAGTAGGAGGTGTTGGCGATGGCCAAACCTCCAAAGAGCAATGAAAATGATAAGTTGGAACTATCAAGGGCTTGGCAACCCTTGGACAGTGAGTGCCCTACGGAACATATGTTGGAGGGATAGGCCGGAGATAGTGTTTTTGATGGAGACCATGATTGATAGTACACGGTTAGAGAGTATTAAAAGAAGATGTTGGATCACACATGGCTTGTGTATTAGTAGTGATGGACATTCGGGGGGTATGGCATTTTGGTGGAGGGATGTGAATGTTCATGTTAGCTCCTATTCTCGTCACCATATAGATGATTAGGTAGTGGGACAGAATGGGGAAGTTGCGTGGAAAGTTGTAGGGGTGTATGGGTGGCCGGAGTCGTCGAATAAACATTTCACTTGGGAGATGATGGAGTGTCAATGGGGTAATTGTGTGCTGCCCCTGGTTGTTTGCGGAGATTTTAATGAGATTATAAATAATGATGAGAAGGAAGGGGGTGCTTGGAGAGGGGAGCGCCAAATGGAAGCATTCCGAAATGCTATTGATAGTTGCAGATTGGTGGACATGGGTTATAGGGAATGTCGCTTTATGTGGCAGAGGGGAACTGATGTGGCAACAATTGTCAGGGAACGTCTTGACAGATTTTTGTGCAATGAAGGGTGGTCGAACTTATTCCCAAATTCAGCAGTAGTGCACCTTCCCTGATACCGCTCTAATCAAGCCCCTTTGCTGTTGAAGACGGACTATACTCGTGGTCGTAATCAATGTGAACGCTTATTCAAATTTGAGTCCTTATGGCTTTCGAAAGATGAATGTGGGATTGTTGTCTCAAAGGCTTGGAATGATAGTATATAAGGGTCAATGGAAGGAAAAATTGAGTCAGGTGCTATGGCTCTTGCTAGATGGGCTTCATTGACTTTTGGTAATGTGAGGAAGAGGATTAAGAAAGCAGAGAAAAAGTTGAGGCAATTACAAAACCAAAGGTCGGATGCTAATGTTCTTGCGAGATGTAAGGAACTTAGTACGTAACTTGACGAACTGGCATGTCCGGGCTATGACTAATGAGCTTCGCGATGGGGACAAAAATACAAGTTATTTTCATCATAAAGCAAGCCAGAGGAAGAAAAGAAATTTTATTAAGGGCATCCATGATAAGAACGGGAACTAGTGTAAGGAGAAGGAGGAAATGCAGAAGGTAGTGTCAGACTTTTTCACTGATCTTTTTTCTTCCGATAGCCCGACAGATTTTGATGAGGCATTGGTGGGTGTGGATCGATTGGTAACTGATGAGATGAACGTAGCATTGGATCGTGAGCCAACTGCAGAAGAAATCAAAGAGGCCCTCTTTCAGATGCACCCGAACAAGGCTCCCGGAGTTGATGGTATGCACGCTTTATTTTTTCAAAAATTTTGGCATATTGTTGGAAATGATGTTGTGCAATTTGTGAAGGAATGGTGGAAAGGGAATGTGAATATTGAGTCGATTAACAGGACTTGCATTGTACTAATCCCGAAATGTGATGATCCTAGGTATATGGGAGAGTTTAGGCCTATTAGTCTTTGTAATGTACTTTATAAAATTATTTCGAAGACTTTGGATAACAAATTAAAGCCATTCCTTAACTTGATCATTTATGGAAATCAGAGTGCGTTTGTGCCGGGGAGACTTATCACTGACAATGCACTGGTGGCTTTTGAGATCTTTCATGCGATGAAGAGGGGAGGCGAAAGAAAAGGGGGAAATGTAGCTCTAAAGCTTGATATGTGTAAGTCTTACGATCATGTGGAGTGGTCCTTCCAGGAATGCGTAATGTTGAAGAAGGGTTTCAGTTTTGATTGGGTACAGAGAATCATAGGGTGTCTCTTGAGTGTCTCTTTCTCTTTCAACATCAATGGGGAAATTTCGGGTAGTGTTATTCCAACTCGGGGTCTTAGGCAAGGGGATCCAATCTCCCCTTCTCTTTTCTTACTTTGTGTTGATGTGTTCTCGACATTAATTACACATGCTGAGAGGAATAATATGATTCACGAAGCCAGGATTTGTAGAGGTGCACCAAGGGTGTCCCATCTTTTCTTTGCCGACGACAGCATTTTATTTGCTAGAGCTAATTTAAAGGAATGTTCTAAGGTGGTTGAGAGTATCAGTACTTATGAGAGAGCATCGGGCCAAAAGGTGAATTTGAGCAAAACCGAAGTGACCTTTAGCAAATACGTTGACGTTGATCGAAGAAAAGATATTGTTGGGGCATTAGGTGTTCGAGAAGTGGAGAAGAATGAAAAGTATTTGGGATTGCCGACAATAATTGGAAAATCCAAAAAGACCATCTTTGCCATTCTGAAAGAGAGGTTATGGAAGAAATTGAATGGGTGGAAGGAAAAATTATTATCTAAGGCAGGGAAGGAAATTCTGATAAAAGTCGTTGCCCAAGCAATTCCTACATACATGATGAGTGTCTTTAGTATCCCAGATGGTTTTCTTGATGATATTCAAGCTCTTATTGCTCGCTTTTGGTGGGGCTCGACGAACACATCCAGAAAGATACATTGGCATAATTGGGATTCCATGTGTTTGCCAAAAGCTATGGGAGGAATGGGTTTTCGTGACCTTAAATGCTTCAATCAAGCCCTTCTTGCCAAACAAGCATGGAGATTGCACAATGATACTAGCTCCCTGTTACACTCGGTCTTGAAGGCAAAATATTATAAGAATGGTGTATTTTTAAATGCGGAAAGGGGGTACGATCCAAGTTATACTTGGAGAAGTATTTGGGGTTCAAAACCTCTTCTCATCGAAGGCTTAAAATGGAGGGTGGGAAATGGCTTAAGCATTGGAATTGGGATGAGGCATGGCTACCGAGCAATGGCACATATCTAGTGCCTACACCAAATCCGAATTCTTGTAGTGAGATGAAAGTAGCACATTTGATTGACTTTGAGAAAGGGGGCTGGGATGAAGAGCTTGTTAGAAGTACTTTTGTAGACAGTGAGAGTGATTTAATATTGGATATCCCAATCTCGTCTAGATGGCCCTCTGATCAGAAGTATTGGTGGCTAACTAAAGATGGATGCTACACAGTTAAGTCTGGATATTGGCTGGCTAGGTTGGGTAAAACACAGGCATGGCACACTCTTCAAGGAAATCAGGATGAAGGTCTCTGGAAACTGGTTTGGGGTTTGGAATTTCTACCTAAATTACGACATTTTATATGGAGGGTGTGTAAAGGTAGTATTCTGGTGAAGGAGAGGCTACATTATCGCCATATTGCTACTAATAGCGCCTGCTAGGGGTGTGGAGTTGCTGATGAAACTATAATTCATGCTCTCTTTGAGTGCCATGATGCACTTTTATTTGGGCTCAGAGTGAGTATAGGGGGCTGCATGCTGATACTTTGTCCTCTAGCTTCTCTGATCGATTAATGTGGGTGGCAGAAAGGATCGGGCGCAAAGAGATTGCTCATTGTTGTCTCCTGAAATGGGCAACTTGGTTCTGCAGGAATGAGAGATTACACCAGGGGCCTGTTTCTGATCCGATTCAAGTGGATGCTAATTTCTCAAGGCTGATGGCAGACTACCATGAGTATGCTAAACGCGTCTTCAAACATGCTGGCACGTCTGTGAGGTTGCTTAATGGCTGGAAACCTCCTGCTATGGGCTGTATTAAAGTGAACTCAGATGCTCACTTGTCTGCTGGTGGGTTTGTGGGACTTGGTGTGACTTTGAGAGATGATGGGGGAAGATTGGTAGCTACTGCCACACAAAGTGTGAAGGCGAGGTGGGAAGTGGAACAATCTAAAGTGGCTGCTGCAAGATTGGGTGTCTAGATTGCTCGTCAGCTTAGATTCACAAAGATCGAGCTTGAATGTGATGCACTCATAGTTGTGCATACTATCAACATCGATAAATTGGGTTATTCCCCTCTAATGTTGTTTAATGAAGATGTTAAGAGCGTGATTAGCGAGCTTGAGTCTTTTAGTTGTTGTCATGTGCGTCGGGCGGGTAATACTCTAGCACACTTAGTTGCTAGATATAACGTTAGTGAATCATACTTTGTATGGACCGATAATTTCCCTCAAAGTTTCACAACTTTGGCGGATCTTGATATGCTTTAATAATATTGCCCGGCTAACGTTTTCTTCAAAAAAAAAAAATGTTGTCAAGGAGAGACCTTATGTCTTCGTCAATCCCCAAAGCTCACATGGAGCATTGATCATAGTGTCTGGAGGGATTTTACTTTCGTCCTTGAAGGTCATTAAAGAAAGTAGCATGGAACTTATTCAAGAATCTTAATATAGGGGGAACATTTGGTCCTTGAGCTTGAGTTTGTTGAGTATTTGGTTTCTCAACCCTTAATTTGGGCTCCTTTCTGCTCTTCCTTTTGCTCATTGTTTTCTCAAGCAATACAAACAACCCAACCAAAAGAGAACTCCCTTCAAACTCGACCAATAATTGAAATACAACAACAACAACCCAAGTCTTAACAATCTGCCAAAAGGTTAGTACTAACAACTAACCAAACAAATATAGCTCCCAAGACAACTAGAATCAACAACAAAGCACTCAATCACAATACATTATGATAGTAAGCAATTCTCATGAAAGTAGTTGCTTTATCGTCAATACTGACACAAAATTGCTCAACTTAATTTCATGAAAATGGCTTCTAAATCAATAATGTTAACAACAATGTCCCAAAATCACTAAATATCACACTAATAACCAACAAATCCTTAACAAAGAAAATCAAAATCACATGAAATTCACTCAAGCTAATTCATGCTTATAACTAAAAATTTTGCATAAACTAGTGAAACTAAGTTATAAAATAGCAAAAATTTAGAGTTATACCACTTAGTAGAAGCTTGAACACCACAAAGAACCTCCAAGACGAAGATTTGGGCTAGTCTTTTCTTTCATTTGGGCTAGTCTTTTGTGTTTTGTGGCTTAACCAGTTATCCATAAGTATTCTTCACTTTGATCCAACACGAAGATGGCTTTATTTATCATCATTGCACTTCCTGTCAGAAGAGGAGGCCAAAAGTAGTAGTCTACATTAACCTTTGGATTTTTCGGGTACTTTTATTGAAGGGGGAGGATTGGATTGATTTATTGTTTGGTTTGGGGTTTCGGTTGGGCTTCCGGAATGACAATTTTCGTTTTTTTGGATGCGGGAATAGTCTTCCTCATCTTCCCTCCCGCACCTCCAAATAAATGAAGAATTATTTAAGAATTTAAGTTTAGATTGGAAAGCTAACTTAAAACACCACAAACACACTCACAACAAAACACAAACAATCTCCGAAACTTCAAACCCCCGATAAAATCCAAGTACCTGCTTAAAATTCAATAATATTCCAACATAAACAACCAACAATTCCAACACAATAATTCCAACACAACAAATTCACAATTCTAACAAAATTTAACCAATTTTCATGCACAAGTTCATCAAACTTAAGCACGAAACTATTCACAATTCTCTTACTCCATAACTAATCAAAAAATTCTACAATTTAATTATAAATAGCAAGTAAATTTGTTAATTCACCTAATCATGTAACTAATCACACAACAATCATGAAATAAACAAATTAGAAAAGATTGAAGAAAAACCCTAAGGTTTAAGAGAGAAAGTGAAGTATGGAAGAAGATTTTACCAATTAGAGTATGAAAATACTCTAAAATTCTTAAAATTTACCCAAACTTCCTCCTCCTCTAGCAATCTTTATCTTTTTCCTTGCTTGTTCTTCAATTTGATTTCGTGGGTCTTCAAAATATTTGCCCAAATTTCTGAAAAATTATGGGTTTTGGAGAGGGAATTTGATGGAGATTAAGAATTTGTGAATTTTGATTGAAAAAAATTGGGATTCGTTATGAAATTAAAGAGAGAAGTTGGAGAAAATGAGGGTTTTAAAGTGAGAAGTAGATGGGGAATGAGAGAGAGAATAAGAGAGTATGATTGATTGGTGAAAATGGGTGAAGAAGATTAAAAGTAAGGGTAAGATTCATCTTTTTTTTTACCCTGACAGGTGGGAGCAGGCGTGCAGCGAGGAGCAGAGCCCGCTCCAGACCTGGGAAAAAATTATTTTTTTTTCTAGTGAGGAACGGGAGAGCAGCTTCAAGGAGCACCCGCTCCATATGGAGGAGCGGGAGAGCAGGCTTTTAGAGCGCCCGCTCCTAATCTTCAGCCAACATTCTGCTTCACTTTTCAAAAATATCACCCTGTGAGGAGCGAGCGTGCAGGATGAGGAGCGCCCTCTCCTAAAGGTGAGAGAACCTTCTTTTTAAAAAAAAAAAATTCATCCTGTGAGGAGCGGGCATGCAAATATTAGAGGGCCCTCTCCTGATGGAGAAGTGAGCGTGTAGTTCCTTGGAGCGCCCGCTCCAGATCTTCATCAAAGCTTCTGTCTTGGCTGTTTAATGTATTGTAATTTGCCAAGGAATCCCCTAATTTCTTTTTCTGTTTGAGGGGGAGGCATGTCAACAATTGCCTTTATTTTAGAGGGATCGATCTCGATGCCACATGTGCTTACTACGTATCCGAGTAACTTACCAGAAGTCACTCTGAAGGCGCATTTTTGTGGATTCAATCGCATTTTATATTCTGTTATGCGAGTAAAAAATTTGCGTAAAGCTTTTATATGTCCCATTCTATCTTTGGACTTCACGATCATATCATCCACATACACTTCTATTTCATTATGCATCATGTCATGCAAGAGATTCGTAGCCGTTCTTTAGTACGTAGCTCCTGCATTTTTAAACCAAATGGCATGACTGTATAGCAATACGTACCCCAAGTGGTAATAAAGCATGTCTTTTCTTCATCTTCTTTTGCCATTAAATTTTTTTTGTAACATGCGTATCCATTCATAAAGGATAACATCACATGTTCATCCGTGTTATCTACCAATATATCAATATGTGGTAGAGGAAAATCGTCTTTAGGGCTAGCTTTATTAAGATCCCTAAAGTCGACACACATACAAACTCCTCCATCCTTTTTAGGGACTGGAACGATGTTCGCTACCCATTATGGGTAATTACATACGCGAATAAAACCGGCGTCCAACCGTTTTTGTACTTCTTCTTTTATTTTTAATGCGCAATTAGGTTTCATTCGTCGAAGTTTTTGTTTTACTGGTTTAGAAGTAGAGTTCAAGGGAATGGTATGTTCCGCGATTTCCCTATCTATTCAAGGCATGTCCTTGTATGACCAACCGATCAGTCTTCGAATTCTTTGAGCGTCAATATGAGGGTCGATCGCTCTTCCGAATATAGAGTTAAGCTAATTTTGACTTCTCTCTTATTTTCGTTAGTTCCTATATTAACTATTTCAGTTTCTTCAACAATAGGGTTCTTTTGTTCTCATTCATTCATTAATTCAACCAAAATATTAATGTTATCATCTTCATTACATTGATTGTTATAGCATTCAAAAGATTCAATAGAAGGCATATACTCAGAAATAGAGCTCATATTATTAAAATCAAAAGAGAGTACATCAAGAGAAGAATCCTTTTTGGGATCTTCGTCCTTAGAACGAGAAAATAAAGACTCATTAATGGCCACAAGGCCTAGATTTTTAGCTTTCCTAGAGTCTACAATAGATTCATCGTCTGATTCTTCAAACATCTTCCCTTCACCTGTGAAGATCTCCAGTTTATCGCCTTTGTGATTGATCCATTTGAAAGATTTCCTCCATCCATGCTCAAAAGTTTTGTTTGAAGGTGTGATCAACGAGGTTGGGTTAAAAGCTTCATCTTAAAATAGCGTTTTAATTGGTCATTATTGCGACATGATTTTGCTCTAGTCCAAATAGCAAGTTAAATGCTTGCCCATCATTGCACCCTAGAGTTGAGTGTTTTGATTTAACAATACTAAGATCGTCATCCAAGAAGTAGCAATCATAATATATCTCAAATCCAGGCTTCTTGATTCCTTCCTAAACTAAGGGTTCTAGAAAGTCGTAGCATGGGTAATCTTCTCCCTCCCTAATGAATTGTCCATTAAGGGTTTGTTGATAGGATGGGAGTAAATTGATTATCCCTTTCATATTATTGTCTCTACGGGCTTTGTTTTTGGAATCGTGAGACTCCTGTTCTTCTTTGGTTGGTTTATATCCCAATCCAAAGGAGAAGATTTTCTTTGGGATAGGAAGTAAGAGAGATTTCTTCATTCCTATTCCCAAAGGCATCCTAGGAAAGTAACTACTCTTGAGCAAGATATTGTTTACTATCCGAGTGGAATATGGATCAAGCTTGAATGGTTCTTCCAAGTCTTCTTCCATTTCACTTGTGAAGATTGGCTCCACGGAAAATCCCCACATGTCCTCTTCATCATTATCATGGTTTATTTCTAAGAGTGATTGATCATTTATTGCTATTTTGAGTGGAGAAGCATGTATAGTCATAGAAAGCCCTTGATAGTTCAACCTAATCATTTGATGAAGTGATGATGGTATTGCACCAAGCTCATGTATCCAAGGACGTCCAAGTAAAAGGTTGAATGTAGGTTTTATGTCCATAACATGGAATTCAACCATTTTTTTAATTTAGCCTGTGGTAATTGGTAGCTTAACAGTTCCACACACCGTTCTTCTCGAATTGTCATAGGCCCTTATGCTTCATTTTGTTGATTGGAAACCTTTTTCTGGATTTAGGCCTAAGTATTTTGCCGTTATTAATGGGCATACATTTACAGCCGACCCATTATTTACCAAAGTTAGAGGGATATTGTATCCCTTGCATCCCACAGTTAAGTATAACGCATGGTTGTGGGTAGTGTCTTTTAAAGGCAAATCATCATTAGTGAAAACGATTGACTTGTCGGATTTCTTGCTAGTAAGCAAGCTAACGAGGTCCTGAGGGGTTGTGCCTATGCTTACAGACAAAGCCGTTAGAGCGTTCATGAGAGAATTCCTATGTTCTTTAGAAGTACTTAGAAGTTTCCAAATGCTAACATTCGCCTTGGATTGGCGAAGTTGTTTGACCAATGGATCTTCCACCTCAAGTGTAGGTGGTATTATATTTTGTGTTTGACCGTGAGTTTGATTTTGTGTGGTCGAAGATCCATTTGGTGGTGGTGCTTGGTAGACTCGCCCAGAACAAGTTAAATGATCTATCTCATTTGGGTTAGTCATAGAATTCATAAACCAACTTTCTTCTAGAGGCTTTGGATGTGCTTCCATTTCAAACTGCTCTATGAGTTGTGCTTTATTTCATTGTTCATCCAAGGAGAGATTAGATAAATCTTGCGATTTCCCCAAGAAATGATCCCAATCAAGCTCTCCATTTGTTTCATTTTGCAAACAAGATAGAGGTGGGACGGCGGCATACTTAGAGACATATAAGTCTTGAAAGTCGTCGTCCCATAGTCTACATACTTAATTAGTTTCCCCTATGAGTATTGTGGATAGAGTTTCTCCTATGGATGTGATATAGTCCAAAGGATTGAACATATCACATCCCACATGGTCTTCCTCTATGTGAAACACCCCTAAGGGGTTTGCATTATTGTTAGGTTTTGGGCGTGGGAATTCTCCCATCGTCTACTAAATCTTGTATTTTGTGCTTTAAAACATAGCAACGTTCAGTATCGTGTCCAACGCCTCTATGTTAAGCACAATAAGAACTACCATTCCATTGAGGAAACTTCTTTTCTGGTGGAGTGGGTGGTGTTAGCCCTGTTGGGGCAAGTAAGCATTTTTCATCTAATTTTTCTATCAATTCTTTATAGCTTGCAGGAAATGGAGTAAATTTTCTCTCTTTTGTCCATCTTTTTCTAGGATCATCATATCGATTTGTGTTATTGTATTGCGTGAAAGTCGCAAATACGTCAATGATGATGCATTATCATTCCCCTTCTTGTAGTTATTCTTAGGTTGATGATGATAATAAGGTTTGTTTGCTTTTTCTTTAGAAAGATCATCTTCAATCCAAGTAGCCACAGAATAGACCTTTTCAAAAGTGTCTAGACTAAGGTAACGTAGATGTTTGTTGTACTTTTCATGACAGTTGTCAATGAATTTTTTTACTAACTTGAGTTCAGGAGCCCTTTGGGAAAGGTGGGCCGCCTTTTCTCGCCATCTACATAGAAAGCAAGGAAACCTTCATCGTCGCCTTGCTTAAGCATCTCAAGTTAACGTAAAGTTAACTTGAACTCTATGTTACTCTCGTATTGGGTGATGAAAGCCGAAACTACATCTTCCCAGGTCGCTTTAAATTTGGATCTAGCCCATAGTTCCACTCTCTCGCGGTTGGGTCTAGTGATAAAGGGAAAGTCAAAGCATAAAGCTTAGGATCAACTCCCTTTAGTGCTATAGTGCTAGTAAAACACATTAAGTGATTTTGTGGATTATGGTCACCTTAAATATTGGCAAGTTCATAGCTACGAACTTTTCTGGTAAAGCAAGTCCTAGGGGAGGAGCAAACTTTTCTACGTCAAAGTACTTGTTCCTCATTGTAGAACGAAGAACTAGCTTCTCCAATAACTTTTCTTTGATGGATAGTTGCTCCATCTTTTCTTGTAAGGCTAACGCTTCAACTTTTTTCTTTTCAGCATTTTCTATTGTTAGTTGAGTCGATTAATACAAGAGGGGGGGTGAATTGTATCGAGTTCCTAATGACTACTTTTTGCGGATTAATAAACAATGCATATAGGAACTTTCTAGCACACACAGATTTTACGAGGAAACCTTCCAGGGCCCAATTGGAAGTAAAACCTCGACACTGCCTTAGGGATTTCAAACACACAAACTTCACTATAATAGGGCAAACACCAAGTTACAACCTATTATACACGGACCTTTAGTTTCACAAGATCCTCACTGGACTTGTTACTTGATAGGACCCTATCCTACCCAACCTAAGCACCACACTTAGATTCACTGAACTTGTTATTATTATGATTCCTAGTATCATGTTACGATGCTTGATGTTTTGAATGACAACAATTATGATTAGTATCATGTCTAGGGTAAATTTAATATCAAGTATGATTAAAAGTATGATGCTTCCTATGTTCTTCCTAATATTTATGATTGTTAGTATCATGTTAGGGTTAAAGATTTAATCTTTATTTCTTAGTGACATGATAGGGTTTGTTATTAATCTTGTTAGTATCATGCCTAGGATCTTGCTATGTTTTAACATGATTATTATTATTATTAATATAATTGTTATAATTATGATGATTATTTTTAATTATGATTGTTATGATTATAATTTTATTATTTTTATTTTATTTATTATGTTGCTTGATTATATATTATTATTGCTTGATCACGCCTTTTATGCATGTTTAAAGGGAATTTGTATTTCTAATCACGCTTAATAAGATAATTAATAATCTTGTTTAGGGTTAATATGATTATAATTCAAGTGATCGCCAATAATAGTTTTTTTTGTGCATTAATATTCAACCAACATAGATAAACAGGTTTAGGTTAATCCTATTAATTGTATGTTAGTCAGAAAGCGCACATGAATACGATCAGAATAAAGTAGAGGCCTAGTATTAGGGCAGGTTCAATCTCTTTTAGGTTGGATTTGTACCTTCATCCCCGAACTACCAGTCATAGTTCCAAACCTATTGGATTTGACGATCTCTTGGATCGTTAAGGGGTGTAACCTTCACCTCGTGAACAGTTTACAAGTTCCTAAAAAACTTGTTGGCGACTCTTTTGCTCTATCTTCTTTCCCTTTGGACGCCACCATTCTTTAGTGTATGATCACAGTGGGGTTCAATCTAGGGGTTAACACTTGAAATATTCCCTACAGTTTTTGGCGACTCCACTAGGGAGGATTTCTATTTTAATTCCTGAATTTGTTTCGGCAATGATTTAGAATGAGTGGATGAGACTCGAAACGTTCTAAGTATTTCATGTGCGTAATTTTGATTAACATTATTGTCATATGCATAAAAAAAAGATCTCATTGGAAAGACCATCCGTAATGAGTTAAAATCATAGGATTTTACACGTAGGAAATTTGAGAAATATCTTTCACGACTAGGACCGAAATAACACTGCGCGAAAATGGAAAATTTTATCGAGCACAAAAAGCTGCTGAGGCATGTAGGTATTAGCGTAAACGACCAAAGGATTGGCGCCATATTTTTAACTGTAGCGCTAGACGCCAGCATTGGCGCCAGGCGCTACAGCTAAAATTTGGCGCCAAGCTCTGTTTGCTTGCGCCAAATTCTTCCAATACCGAGCCAGAAATATGCGTTCTAATTTCGATCAGTTTTTCGTATTGTTTGCTTGATCCTACTTCCTGATTGAATTTTTTCTCACATTTCTGAAACCCATATGTGTTCTACGTATGGACATAACTCTCTAGGAATTCATGCTCCATCGACCTGATTGAACGCTCTGAGCAACAAAGGGTACATCCGAGATTGTTAAATTCACCAAACCATGGAAACGAGTTTTTTCTAAAACTCGCGGTGTCCCATCCACTCGCGCCAACCCTTTACGGTTAGGATTCCGCGCGGTGCATCCGGACAATTAACCATGGACCCTTTATTGACTAAACCATATCCCGAACTTTAGAGAACTAGAGCCATGGTTAGGTTGCAAACTCATTGCATCATATTGTGCCTACTTGACTAATTGTGCATTATTTGTTGTGCATATATTATATGTTTTCTTAACCATTTATTTGACTTGTGTTGAGATTAAATAAATTAATGACTTGAAGAACTTTTCCTAATTAATTAATTAATTAATTAATTAATTTGAGTCAATAAATTCTAATATTTTAATCAAAATTGACCTATTACGACTTTAGGCATACCCCTGTTGATTAATAACACCGAAAACATTCCCAGATTAAAGCTCCAGCATTGGCGCCAAAGTCTGGACTGTAGCGTCACTCTGTGGAGTGTGGCGCCTGGCAACAGCTCTGTCGTCTAGCGCTACACTACACAGTGCGACGCCAGTCATGTCGTTTTGCCGACAGTTCGGATTATTGGTTAAGGCATCACCTAGTGTCTAATTAACCAGTTTGCTAATTAATTCGGTTAATTTTCGCTGTCAATAGTACTTGGTTGAGTCATTAATCGAGTGTAGGCACTAAGTTCCATGGTCTTAAACAAGAGTCCAAACATGTCACTTACACTCAACGCACACACCAATACACACACTTTGACCATGTCTAAGGGAGTCTTGCATGCTCGTTTTTTCCGTTATTTTTTTAGGGGGGTAAGTCGGATATTAATTCTCCAATTTAAAAACTATTCTTAGTTCCCTAAAAATAAATATGTTTTTGGCAAAAATATGCACCCATTTTTTTATTTTCTCTTTTTAGAAAACCGTAAAGTCAAGTCGATTTGAGTCAAGTAATTAAAACGCAAAATGGTTTAAATTACAGCGCGTGGTCAAGAAAGGAAGGACGGTTAATCAAAGACAACCTCTTCATACAAGTCCAACTTTTCGACAAACCCATAGCTCGTAAGAGGAAAGCTAAGACCATAATGGCAACACAAGATGAATTCAATAAGCTTATGAACCAACTGGTTACCGTGATTGAAACACTGAAGCTCCTCACACTTAAGATCGATGATCCCGTGAAACAACAACACATGGACCTCATGCAAGAGAGTCTAAGCAAGCTATTTAGCGACTACAAGTTTCAAGGGCTTACTTCACAAGGGGTCTCGGTGGACAAAGATCTTCTTCCACAGAAGTTTAATGTCAACGACATCCCGAAATTCAGAGCAAGTGATAATCCTTATTTTCATTTAAGAGCATTCGAAACGATAATAGGTATTAAGGGTATCAATAAGAAGGTTTTCCCCTCTCTGTTCTCACTATCTCTCGAGACCGTTTTCCAACAATGGTTCTTTTCTCTCGAGAAAGAAAAGATCTCTACCAGGGAGTCCATAGAAAACGCTTTCGTTGATAGATACAAGTGCAACATTCAAGTTGAGACCGACCATAGGGAACTTGAAATCCTCAAGTAGAAAGAGAACGAAGGCTTCACCTCTTTCTTTAACAAATGGAGAGAAACCTCAGCTAAGATGATTGAGGTGCCAAGTGAAAAAGAGTCTGTAAGGTTGTTCATCAAGAACCTTCAAGAAAAATATTCCAAGCATCTCAAGTATCAAAATAATCTCCATACCTTCAAGGCCGTCTACGACATTGGGATCAATATTAAAGACGACCTGGCTAAGTTAAAAGCTTCCAACAATAACTTTAACAGTGGCTGGAAAGGAAAGAAGAACGACAATCCTTCTTCTTCCAAAACCACCCACTCAAACAACGTTAGCACTTTTAATTTAGGAGAAGTCCTTGCTATGAACAATCAAGGACAAAAGAAACCATTTAGGAAAAACTTTACCCCTATTGGCATGAGTTATGACACCGCAATTGATCGATTAAATGCAAAAGGTCTTATAACTCCTATTGGACCATTTGGAGACCCACTAGTCGAAAAGAGGTCGGCTAATTGGAACCCCAATGCACACTGTAAGTATCACCAAGGTAGGGGCCATCTCACCGAAAAATGTTGGAAGCTTAAGGAAGCTATCCAAGACTTAATCGATAACAACAAGCTGCCATTGCCCCCTGCCAGTAAGAAGCCAAGCATTGATAATGCACCTCTCGCTCATGCTTGGCTATCTCTGATGAGGAAAACGAGGTTGACCCCTTGTCTCTCATTAAACGTGTCAAAGAAATCCATGCCATTGAAGAAGACGAGAAGATATTCTTCGATGCCATGGATAGCCTTCCAGAACCGGCAAGTAAAGAAGACATACAATCGTTCACACTGTCTATGATTGAAGGGTCGCGCTTGCTACGTGAAACTCTCAAAGCTATAAAAGAACTTCAAAATAAATATGACGAGGTTCCACTCCTGAAAGATGAACCCAAGAGAGAATTCACACCCATGAGAACGACTTATGAGGCATAGCGTTTTCCTTTACAAGTCACTGAAAAACCCAAGAAGAGTAATAGAATTTACACTCCAATTGGGATCCCATATGCACAAATGTTCGAAATGCTCTCCGAGAGTGGTGAGATCAAACCTCTCGAACCAAGACCATTCGAATCATTAAAAAGGACAAATAGGTATTAGTATCATCAATCAGGGGGTCATACAATCGAAAACTGTTTCAAATTCAAGGGTTTAGTTCAGAAAATGATTGATGAAAAGAAACAAGTCCAAGTTCCAAAAGAAAACGATGTAACCATTAATGGAGTTTGGGACAGTGATGAAGAAGACGTCTATTTAAAAGACATAGTAGGATCTCCACCTTCTGTGTCGTACGCCATGGATGACTTTTGGGCTGAATAAGACTCATCGATAGACGTCCTCACAAGATCCAGGAGAATGCAACCTCCCATTTCAACACAACCTATGCCGACCACACAACAAGTTCCCATACCTATCATTGAAGACAATGATATTGTTAAGCAGTTTAAGAAGACAAAAGTGGAGGTGAACGTATGGAAACTTTTGGCGACATCTCGAGAGCATAGGTTGGCTGTAATGAATGCCTTGGACAAAATTGGGATAGATTCTGACACTACTCCTGAGGGGTTATCCATTTTCCTCACAAGTGATCTTCCTAGTCCAATTAATTTGATCACCTTTTTTGACAAGGATTTACCTCCAGAAGGTGACAAACATTACAAGGCATTAAACCTCACAGTAGTTTGCAAGAGAATGAATGTTCCTATAACTCTTGTAGACAATGGATCGGCCATCAACGTCTGTACACTTAGAACTGCGAGGATGCTAGGCATAAGGGATGAAGATTTAACTCCGTCTACACAAGGAATAAGGGCCTACGACAACACTCGACGTCAAGCTCTTGGTAAAATTACCCTGAACGTAACGGCGGGAGCAATAGAACATGCTACTACTTTCCAAGTTGTAGACATTAAAGCTTCGTTCAATTTACTGTTGGGGCGCCCTTGGCTTCATGACCTAAAGGTAGTCCCCTCATCTCTCCACCAACAAGTAAAAGCTATAGTTGGGGGAATTCCTATCACCATCGATGGTTCGCCTATGAGGATCAAGTCTATAGAAAATCCAATCATTGATGTGGAGCACGACGAGGATGATGAAGACTTATGGGGCTTTAACGAAGAAGTCTCCTTAATCCAGGAGGATGAAAGGACCCCTCTTTGCCATGACCCCCATTCTAACATGGTTGTAAATAATATGCTGAAGAAACAAGGACATTTCCCTGGGATGACCCTAAGAAAGATGAAAGGAATAGAAAAGTCGCTGGAGTCACCTGGCCTCCCTAAGTTAGACACTTTCGGACTTGGTTTCGAACCGACTCGGAAAGATCTCAAGCGAGCCTAGGAAAAGTCAAAGGCACGTAGAGACGCTCGCATTCAAAAGAAAGCAATCCCAATGGATCAGTACCCTCTTACACTTAATGGTCAATTTATAAAAGAAGGAGAAGACTATCCATGCCATGAATTTCCCGAGCCATTTGTTGTAAACGGCATAAGGCAACCGGGATTTGAGATTTTCTTGGATTGTTATTTCACAGATGAAATACCAACTCCTATCCATAAGGAGAAAGCACCCCCATGCTTTGACTTTAACGTCATGGGATTGCTTTTTGGGCGAGAAAAGAATGAGCCAACTTACAAAGAAGACAACTCCTCGCTCATTCTGACAGTCCTACAAAGCAAAAGCTTCGATCCCTCGAAGCTAATCACTCCAGCTGAAGGATCACTACAAGGGTGGCGCAAGACTATCAAGGTGACTACTCCAAGCGGAAGAAAAATATCCATCACGACAGGGAAAGGACCAATGTTTGAAGAGTCGTCTGAGTCAGAGTCTGAGTCGGAGTCTCTCCCTATAGAGTCTTCTAGGCCTTTAGTAGTAGCACCTTCCCTTCCTATTTCTTCTCCTAGAATAGTTAGTGATCAAGTCCCTGAGGACATATCACTCTTTGATGTAATTATCTCAGAGTATAATAATATTTCTCCTTCTCCTTATTTCTTGTGTTTTTCTCTAACAAAAGAAGACGAGCATTGCTTAACTAACAATGAAAAAGACAAAGAACTTATTATTTTTTTTTTTTTTTTGAAAAAGATAAAAAAATTTATTGATCACCAAAGAAAAAGGCAGTCAAAACATCAAAGGGCTAAGAGCCTTAAGCAAAAACAAATACAGCTACAACACAAACTCCTACAACCAACAAAACAATCCAGCACACTACTCTTATCTGCTAACCAGATCCTTGAACCACATCTGATTTTTTCTGCTAGTCTTAACTGGCATGACATAAGAAATTCTATGAAAAAGATCACTCCACAGCTTCTAGATCACCTTCTCAGGCTGCATAACACATTTATTCCAGACAACTTTGTTTCTCTTACTCCAGATGACATACAGTAACCCAGCATAACAACTGAAAAGCACCTGTCTCTGGAATCTGCCTTTAATAGCTCTTAACTTCTTATTGCAGTCTTCTATATTCATAGGATCCATGATTATCTTCAGCTTCTTTCGTAGAAAATAAGAACATTTCCTGCTATAATCACACTCAAAGAATAAATGGTCCACAGTCTCATCCCCATCATCACAAAGAGGACATGAAGGATTATTGATCACTCCAATGTAGTAGAGCTGAGCTCTTACTCAAATCCTTCTCCACATTATCAACCAGCACACAAATTTATGCCTAGAAATATTCAGTTTGTTCCAAACTCAATCACCCCACTCAACATCACAATATTGAATTTCTAACCAATTATAGCCACTAGCAATAGTGTACCCATTTGGGTTTCCGACCAACTATTACCAACATATCCTGTCTTCAATTTATCCTTAACCCACCACAGTTGCTTCCAGTTCCAGCTAGTGTTGTGAGCACACTGAAACCTCTTCCAAGTTCTGAACACCAAGGCACCTTGTTTCTTACATCTGCACACAATATCCCAGGTTATAGGGGGGCTTTAGAATACACAACCTTCCCTTCCCATAGATAATTTCTAAATATAGCAGCAACACCATCAAGAACTGCTTTTGGAATGACAAAAATAGAATCCCAATAAATGTGAAGAGACATAAGCACTGAATTCACAAGCTGGGTTCTGCCAGCATAAGAAAGAGATCTGCAACCCCAACATCTGATTCTAGTAGTAATTTTATCAATTAAACATTGGTAATCATCCTTAGATAGCTTCTTAGTACCAACATTCACCCCAAGATATTTGAAAGGGAGAATACCTTCACAAAATCCAGAATTCTACAGCAATCTAATCTTCTCTGTCTACTCAACATTACAGCAATACATATTAGACTTGCCTTCATTGACCACCAACCTAGAAACAACAACAAAGGTAGCCAGAGCCCTTAACATAAACTAAACTGAGGCAAAATAACCTTTGCAAAACATAATCAGATCATCTGCAAAGACAAGATGATTAAGTTTCAATCTTCTGCATCTAGAATGAAAATGAAACTTAGGGTCCCAGCAACCTTCTTCAAGAGTCTGGAAAAATATTCCATACAGATTACAAAAAGTAAGGGTGACATAGGATCCCCTTGCCTCAAACCTCTCTTCCCATGAAAGAAACCTTCCAACTGTCCATTAATAGCTAAGGAGAAAGAAGGAGTTCTAACACACACCATAACCAAGTTAATGAATTTCCTAGGAAATTTGAGAGCTGCCAGCATTTCTTCAACAAAATCCCATTTGACAGAGTGATAAGCTTTCTTGATGTTTGTAGACACCCATTTGTGTCTCCCTAAAACCAAACCCAGTGATGAGTGCCTTTCACGTCGAATCATAATCGAATAAAACGAAAGTGTGGAAAGGTCTAGTGTTGCGGAAAGTTTTAATTCTTTTCTCTTCTCCCTGTTTTTGAAAACTTTATTTTAAGAAAACAGCCAATCCAGTTTGTTTGGTCCATGATATGGGTCCAATAGTGGTGTAGTTGGATGGGCTTGCAAAGACCTTTCCAACGATATATTATAAGCCTAATTCCGATGAATATTGAGGAATTTATGGCCAATTTACTAAACTGGGCCCGGTTTAAGTTTTAAGTACTGCCCAATGATCTAGGGGAGGGCCTGATATGATTTATCATTCCTAATGTAATTAGGAATGGTTTTGGTCTTCTAGAAAATTCTAGAAGGTTTTATCATTCTTAATTTAATTAGGATTCTTCAGAGTTTTAATTAGATCAAATAGCATTTTCGACTGAAATTATATTATTTTATCTTCCAATACGGGAAATTTATCGGATTTTCGAAAACACATTGAAATCCAAATTGGCGTCCAACCCCAGGCCTTGGCGCCTGGAATCAGGATTGGCGCCAGACGCCAGCCATTGGCGTCTGGCGCTAGCCACTGGTCCTGGCACCAATGAGCCAGGGCTGGCGCCAAGGTGTTTCTGTGGTCTTCAGACTCTGTTTTGATAAATTATCTTTTTTGGATGATTTTCTCTATAAATATCGTATCAAAAACTCCGTTTTCATTCACCAAGATTCACCAATTCTCTTTATTCTTAAGTCTTCATCAACTATCTTCATCATTCATCAATTAACATTCATCTCTTTCAATAATCCTTTTCATTCATCACTTTTCATCAATTTTCAATAACATTAATTCATTCATTCTTTTTTTAATACTTTGCTTTAACACAAAATTCCGCATTCACAAGATCTAGAAACACCTAGCCATATTCGAAGTTGCCTTCGCCCTAGGCGTGAATGGTTTTAATTTCTGAGGGTTTGGTTCCAAATCTCTATTTCAATTATTTAATTTAATTGTTTTAATTATTATTTTCCTTGAAGTTACTAACGTGTGTATTTTGTTATTAGAAAGAGGTATGAGGCATCAAAGTAAGTACTTTAATTGATTAATTGATATTATGATGTAGAAATAATGTTTATATTGTTATTATGATTCCTAGTATCATGTCTAGGGTATTTTTAATGTTAAATATGATTGCTATGATGCCTTTTATTCTCTTCCTAATATTTATGATTGTTAGTATCATGTTAGGGCTAAAGATTTGATTTTTATTGCTTAGTGACATGCTAGGGTTTGTTATTAATCTTGTTAGTATCATGCCTAGGATCTTGCTATTTTTATTACGCTTTAATATTAACATGAACATGATTATGATTATAATTGTTATAATTTATGATGATTATGAATATTATTATTATTATTATTTTGATAATGATTATTTTATTTATGATTATTATTGTTTTGATTATGATATTCGTTATTGTTCATGATTATTTTAATTATAATTATTATTGATTATTATTATGTTTCTTGAAACATATTATATTTATTCTTTATTGCTTGATCACACCTTTTTATGCATGTTAAAGGGAATTTGGTACTTGTAATCACGCTTAATAAGATAATTAATAATCTTGTTAGGGTTAATTGTGATTATAATTCAAGTGATCATCAATAATAGTTTATTTGTGCATTAAATTCAACCAACATAGATTAAACAGGTTTAGGGTTAAATCTATTGATTGCATGTTAATCAGAAAGCGCACATGAATACGAGCAGAATAAAGTAGAGGCCTATTATTAGGGCAGGTTCAATCTCTTTTAGGTTGGATTTGTACCATCATCCCCGAACCCTTATTTGGTTCATGACCTTATGGAGTTGACGATCTCTTGGATCATTAAGGGGTGTAACCTTCACCTCGTGAACGATTTACAAGTTCCTTAAAAACTTGTTGGCGACTCTTTTGCTCTATCTTCTTCCCTTTTGGACGCCACCGTACTTTAGTGTATGATCACAGTGGGGTTCAAGCTAGTGGGATTTTTAAGGCTTGAAATTATTCCCTACAATGTCAATCTTCAAAAGAAAACCACTAGGAGAAGCCTTTCTGCCATATCTAGCAACAATGTCTTGAATAGTACTAATATTCTGAATAATTTGTCTCCCTTCAACAAAACCATTTTGATTCTGAGCAATAATATCAGGCAATACTAGTTTAATTCTGCTACTAAACATCTTTGTAATACACTTGTATAAGACATTGCAACATGCAATTGGTCTAAATTAAGTGACAGATTCTGGATGCTCAACCTTAGGGATTAAAGTAAGAATAGTACAGTTCAACTCTTTAAGTAACTTACCAGTCTCAAAAAACTGCAGTACAGCATCAGCCACTTGATCACCAACAATATTCCAAGAAGAATTGAAAAATGTGCTGTTATACCCATCAGGTCCTGGAGCTTTAGCCCTAGGAATAGAGAAAATAGCCTTTCTTACATCATCCCTTGAAAAAGGTTTACGGAGTAACTAAGCTTGATCATCATTCAACACATACCCTTCCTGCACCACCTGACTACACACACTGACTCTTCCCCTGGATCATCACCAAGAAGACCTTTATAATACTCAATAAAAGCCTCAGAAACTGTCCTAGGATTATCACACCAAACTCCAGAAGTATTCTTTACAGCAATCACTCTCTTCCTGTATTTTCTCATCTTAATGCTTCTATGAAAGTTATTGTTCTCATCCCCAACTTGAAGCCAGTTAGTCTTGGCTTTCTGAGACAACCAAGAAAAATACTGGTTTCTAATTTGAGAAAAATCCTCCAGCATCTCAAACTCCTTGTTTCTCAAACTATCATCATCAATATTACTCTGAATATCTTTCTGTAGCTTCATTAAATTCAACTGAGCCACATTAAATTTACTCTCAATATCCACAAACTTAGACTTATGAAGTTTTTTTAACTCACACTTCAAAGCTTTCAATCTTTTAACAACCTTATACATGTGAACCCCATAAAGATCCATCTCCCAAACCTTCCTCACTATCTCATGATAAGTAGGGTGAGAAACCCACATATCAAGAAACTTGAACCCTGGCTTACCCACCATTATACCCTCATCAAGCTTAATCACTGCTGGACAATGATCAAAGTAAAGCTCAGGAAGGTAATGAACATGAGAATCAGGGAAAGCACTAATCCAGGCCTCATTTACCATAGTTCTATCAATTTTAGAGTAAACTCTGATGTCACCCTTTTTCTTGTTATTCCAAGTGAATTTACCACCAATACACTTCATATCCTGAACTTCACAAAAATCCACACATTCTCTAAAACTATCAATCTCAGAATGAGTAATAGGTCTCCCCACCTTGTCATCATAATTCAGAGGAGAATTAAAGTCCCCAGAAATGATCCAAGGCTCTTGACTTTTACCTCCCATCTCCTTCAACCTACCCCACAACTCTTCTCTACCAAGACTATCATTTACACCATACACCACTGTAAGAAAATACTCATTAGAAATTGTCATATTCTTAACTCTCAAATGAATAAACTGAGCATGAATCTGCAAGATCTGAATCTGAAAGAAATCTGGAAGCCAAGTAACAAGAATCCTACCCCCTTTAATCAAAGAAAAATTCGAAGTGATACCCCAGCCTTGAAACATATTATTATGCAAGCTAGGGAAGTTCACACTCTTTATTTTTGTCTCAAGTAAACATCATAACCCAACCTTTTGACTCAAAAGAAAGTGTTTCACCTCCTTCTATTTTGAGGAGCCATTTACGCCCCTCACATTCCAAACAAGCATTCTATCCATTCCCACCTAGCCCCAAAGTGGAGGCGCCACCCTTATCAGCTCAAATATTACCAGCATTCACCACATCCTCAATATCATCATTCACATTCTCACTATCATCATCATCCACTGAAAGTCGAGAAAATGAGTTTCTAACCAAAACAGGAGTGCTGAGACTTTGATTTCTAACCCCAGGCCTTTTCCTTAAAGTAATGAATCCCTGATCCACTCCATCAGCAGGTGGACCTTTCTCAACAAGTTGTTCAGCTTTATCACCATGCCCATTAGCCTGAACAACCTTAGGTCTCCAGACCTTCTTACACTCATTTGTGTCATGTCCCAATTGTAGACAGGATTCACACTTCCTAGGCTTCCATTCAAAGATCACTTTCTGCTGAACCAAAGCCCCATTCTCAGCTATGAATTCAATTTTCTCCATACATTCACCATCCAAATCAACCTCAACCAAGAATCTAGCAAATATCACTCTCTCTTTTTTCTGAGTAGCAGAATCAGGTTTAATTGGAGTACCAATAATACCCACAATTTTTTCCAGACTATTCTTCCCCCAAAACTTCAAAGGAAGATCTGGAAATTGAATCCAAACAGGGATTCTATTGAATTCATCACAATCAATCTCCATTCCATCAACCCATTGTTTAAAGAAAACAGGTCGATTATCAAACAATATATGAGCAGAATTAAGAGCTTTTTCCTTAGTTTCAACATTCAAGAATCTAATCAGAAAAACCCCTTTCTTAATCGGAATTACTTTATCAATATTCTTCTCACCCCAAATACGATTACAAAACCTAACAAAAGAGGTAAAATATGGGTTTCCCCAATCACAAAGGCCACAATACTCATATTCCAGTATGCAATTTCATCAGAGACATCATCAATTGACAATTGCAGTAAATTCATAGAAGAAGAAGAAATAGGTACCTCAGCAGAAGATACCCTGTTTTCCTGACCATCAAAATTCACTGTTACATCCATTCTATCCTTCGATTACAACACATTCATCCATTCTCACTATTTGGACTTCATCCTTGACCCTTGAATCAGCTCATGAATTGATTGTTCAAGGGAAAGCAGCACATCATCCCTTGAATCCCCTTTCTTTGAGATTAAGACTCGGGTGAGAGGGAAGGAATTAGGTTGCAGGGGAGCCCCATTTGCGATCATCTTTGTAGGAGAAGCACTTGATCAATTTTTCGATTACCTTACCTGCTGCCCTGGGACACATTCCTTCGAGCGTGGTAGAAAGGTAAAGAGATATGAGAGTGAGGCTAGCTTTTTGCATCCCCTAAGCCCTAAGAGAATGGATGTGCTTAGACGACTCTTGGAACTCGTCTTTACGCCTTTCGTTCAAAATTCTGGTTAAAAAAAGACTTAAGAGCAATGTTCGGAAGAAAGAAGGAGAGAGAATCTTACCCTCCCACAGACCAGCTCCATGCTCAGTTAAGCTCGCAACAAATGAAATAAAAAGAGTGAAATCATACATTATATGATTGCCGGTGGTCCATCGTGCTTGCGGGTTTGGTTGTTCTTCTAGCTAGTTAATCACTTCGTTAACACATGTAAAGCTTTGCAGCCCTCCCTGCGGTTTCCAGTTTAGTTTGTCTACTTCCCTTCCAAATGACGATGAGGCTAAGCGAACAAAGTCTAACCTTAAGAGGGGGATTGATCCTACTTATATATACTTTACCATATTTGCATGTCGTTCTTCTTTCCCTTCCTTAGAAGGTATCTTTTCATTTCATGAAACCGCAACTATTACCATACTTTACCATATACTGTGGACTCTTGCACCTTTCTCTTTATCTAATGAAATTGTCTCCGTATCAGCTACCGGGAAGGGTTTCCTATTTTGACTTTTAGATTTCCCAGATGGGATAGGATCAATTGATTTGATGGAATCAAATGTTTTAAGGAATCATATAGGAGACTTCCTAACTACGGTTACAGGCCTATCTAGAGGCCAGACATCCAGCAGGGAAATGCTGTGACTGAACTCATTAGGACTAAGGAAGTAATGAACTAACATACTAATGAATGCAGCTCTTCCGATACCACGGACATGTTGCTACCTGCCGGATCTGCTTGACTTGAGTGAGAGCTCTCTATAAAAGAGCTCGGACGATTAAGACCTACTTCGACTGAAAGAGTATACTTGATTGTAGTTCCTGCTGTTAAAGAGAAAACTAGTTAACCAAACCCTTTCTTGTTCTCTTGTTCCCTATCTTACTGATTATCATACCCCTAACCCTGACCCTTGAGAGTGCTGATAAAATCCCCTATAGAGTGCCTGCTAAAGGAAGAAGATCGGTTGCTCTTATCTTCTTATTTGTGCTAGACTCGTTTTCGCTACTTCTTATTCCTGTCTTAATAGGTGCTTTAACTACTGTTTTATAGCTCTATTCTTATTGCAACTATTGTTTCCCTGTAGCTACATTCCTCTTATAGCTCCTTTAGCTAATTCCAATACACCATACCAATAATAAGATGCATATAGGAGAATCTAGTTTCTAATTACTAATCTACGCCAATTATGGTCTTTATACCCCGATTTAAGAATATCATAACCAGTTGTTTCTTTTGTTATTGGAGGAAGAGCTCGACTGGAGCTAACAACATAGTTATTTAACTAAACTAGTATTAATGAACCATCTCCTCTTCTTGTTGCTAAAGCCTAATAACAAGGGACGTTCGATAGACCGTCTAAGAGCTTCCTGTTGCTATTGTTTCTATCTTGCCCTATCGTTTATATGCTCTTATATTGCTCATATAGTGAAAGCAGAACCAGCGCTTAAGAAAGAGTTTGAAAAGTTGACACGTCTTTAACTTGGCTACGAAACTCTGCCATACTGGTAAACCTTATCCTTATGCTCGTTCCACTCGTTAGCTTCGGTAATAGGAGTTTGATCGAGGTCGGATTTAGGAATAGCAACGGGAGATAGCTGGTTTTGTTTCATTAGTTTGATAAAATCTGTATTTAACGACACTAACTTACACTAAGAAGATAGTTGTTCCTTACTTTCTTTATACTAAACACGTATGTGCCCCTTTCAAGGATCCCTTACTCCAGTCAAGCATATTGTTAATTGGGGTTTGCTAGAGTCGCTCAAGGATCTCCTTTATCCAGTTCAATGAAAATAAGAAGGTTTAACTCTAAGGTAAGAAACGATCGAGTATCGAACTACCTTAAACCTGCTAAACAACGTCTTTCTCTCCGAACAATTAAAGGATATTGCTCTCCTAGAGAGCGTTTAAACCAATGTTAAAGAGCTATCACATATCAGAATACCCGATACTGTTAAACGGCAGATATTCCCTCGAACAATTCAAAGGCATTGATCTTCCTCGTTCCTTATTGTTTGAGATCTTATCATTCGAATGAATTCCAACTCTCTGCCATACTGCTAGCCCTTATTCTTTTTTATCTTTAGACTCCCACGAATAAGGGACTCTTTTTTTAGTTCGAATTGGTTTGTATGACGACTTCTGAATGTGGATCATTGGATCATTCAATCGATGTCTTATTTCACACCCTCCGTTACTTTTAACGTATATATACCATTCTTTCATAAAAGGAACAGGAAACGAATCCCTTAAAAGAAGCGTCGTAAATGGTTTTGGTAACAAGTACTTTTAAAATATTGATTCCTTTTCATACATAAATGTTATTTTTTCATCTATTGAATTGAAACCTATAACCATATAACTTCGAAAGCGCGCATATTTAAAAACAAGATAGAAATCTTTTATAAACCGATCGATATTATCCATATAAATATCAAATAGTATATAGCTCAGGTACGGAAGTTTCGAAATACTATCAATATTGGAGCTACTTCTACCCCCTTCATAACGGATAGGAATCTTAATTAATGACGCAAAAAGTCGATAGAGATTATCATCATTATTAAAGATTCATTTCATTTTATCTAATACTCCACATATTGGTATAGATTCATAAGAATTAGAGCAATCAATAAGAAAGAGACCTTCCAACTCCCACCATTCCGAAAAATAATGATGGAAACTATTTATTGATTCTATATCACTCATACAATACAACTCATATCTACAACTATGTAATTTATATTGTCTCTGAATTTGAATCATTATCATTTAAACCAATGAATAAATAATCAACACGTCTTTTTTATCAACACATATTTCACACTCCGACATATTAGTTGAAAAAGCATCGGGATCTTTAATTCTAAAATAAAAAAAATTATGGGAGATACAAAGACCCGAAAATTGATAATCATCAGATAGAAGACGCTTATTAATACCAATGAGTAAATCACCAGCATGAATCTGACTACTGGAGTCATGCATCGCTGGGAAGTTACCTAAATTAGCTGGAAATTGATTCCCTACCCTACATATAGAATGCTCCTACCTCTACAGTAGAGTACGAGACACTATATGCTACTATGAGTAGGCAGATTTTGGTATAAAGAGCTTCTGCCTG